>NC_056735.1:1497809135-1498409135 GCF_019279795.1 Protopterus annectens
AGCTGAGACTCATCTAGCCCTCTGCATTGGTTATCCAGAATGTCACTGCTATGAACTTCCCTAAGTTTTTGCAAGTGCCAACATGATTTTCATTTTTTGACAGGCTAGGCTTCTCTGTCTCTGAGGTGCAAGCTCCAACTCCCACTCCGGTTACCAACATCCTGTGAATCTGCATCTCTCACCCATAAGAAGATGTAGTTTTCTCTACCCAGGACATGTTGAAGCCCCATGGTACAATTTTGAAACAGCAGAAGACCACATGTAATACTGATGTCGCAAAGAACAGGAACAGGAAAGTGCTTTTATGCTAAATTATATCCCATCATCTGCAGTTGTATTACTGCTTTGTGTACCATTTTTTCTATTTTGTTTGAAACTGTTGATCTCTATCTTGTAAGAGAAGATAAACTGCTTGTGTTCTCGGGATCTAATCATGCAGATCATTGAATAAATGGTTTTCAAATTGGATGTCACCTTTTTGTCTATAGCTTTATTATATTGGTCTGCTTTGCACTATATTGCAATCCATTTACTTTGGCTGCTGTGAGTTGCAAAACAGTATCATTTTTGTTACTGACTGAGACCTGCTTTGTGAGATTTGACTAGAAACCAGTCCTTGCAAGAACAAAAACAAGAAGTGCCTTTTTTCTAAACTGTTTGCCATCTGTTGCTACTACACAGGTAAATTGCTGATTATGCTACTGCTTATTGTGTCATGTTATTTTGGAAACTTGATTTTATTTATCTTGTGACATGAGTTAAATTGTTGTTCTGGGCATCTAGTCATGTTAGATACAGAGATAAGTGGGTTTTTGATTGAATGTTAGCTTTTTGCATCGATTTATATTGATCTGTTTTTTGTGTTATTGCACTCCATTTGACTGGGTCGCTCTGAGCTGAGTTACATGCAGCATGAGGACACAGTGCACTCCATAGTTGCAAATAGTTACTTTTGACTTTGTTTATAGCCTCTGTTGTCCCTAAGCTATCCCATTATATTTAGTTTTGGTCCCCCTCAGAGCTGTAGTGTTGCTCTATCCTTATTAGAGCATAGTCAGGAGACATCTTACTGCACAAATTTGCAACCTCCACTTATCAGCTGTGTAGAGAAATGCCTTGACATACTGCCCTCTTCCCTATTTTCATAGTGCAGAGCTCAAATTCATTTTAGCAGCACAGAGAAAAGCCTAGATGCAATAAGCTGGGTCCAAGGTAAAACATAATCCTTTGTAAATCTCAAATCATTAGTAACCCAACTGATACATACTTGGTTAAACTGATAAGAATCTACCTTACTAGTAAACTGAGTAGCCTACAGCTAGGTACATAGTTAAGCTCATAAAAGCCTACATTATTAATATATTAGGCATGATATTAAGGCCTGCAGTACATAGAACTTTCTAGCTCACAATGTATAGTATCTTGGCATTGTAAATCAGATACTGGAGACCATGGTAATGCAGTTTGCCCTCAAACCATCTGTTGCCATCCTATTGGCATCAGGCACCTTGCAGCAATAAAACAATTTTTCATGATTGCTGATAACCACTTACTCCTACCTCACACTGACTTTATATGTGAGAAGCATGTATACTTCTCTGTCATCAAAACATGCTATCAAGACTCACCGTCTGTCAGAACACAGATCCATCTCTCACCAGCATGCCATTCTTCAAACAATAAGCTTGTATATGTTGAGTTGCTTAAGAAATCTCAGCCTAAACCTCAAAGGTCTCTGAGACGTAGATATGATGCACAAAATTCCTCATGAATACAGCCCATCAACAACACATGTAGCTTCATTCATAACTAAAACCAACAAGGGGGATTACTTAGTTGACAGTACAAAGTCCTTAAGGTTAATTTTGTGAGCCACAACACATGGAAATATACTGTTTAACTTCTTTACTCACAAAGTCTGCACAAAGCCAAACATAATTGCATGGGGACTGGGGTTGGAACAAAGGCTGAAAATTAGGGCATTTTTTCTAATATTACTATAATTTACTCCAAACACATTAAGAGAACAACAGATTTTGCATCAACATGCATTTTCTGAACAATACACTCTATGAAAAACTCATGTCTGGCATTACTGACTCACTAGAACTCTCCGTGATTTTCCAGAAAATTAAAAGAAAATTACAAAAATAGGATAAAATAAGAGGCAAAATCAGAACAGTCTGCAAAATCCTGGACAAATGAGACATATGCTAGGAAACACATAGAAATGTCCTAGTCAGAAGTGACTGCATAGGGTAGTGCACTACTCACCAGGCTAAGCAAAAAAGGGTGATGGTGACCTGACCTGCCTCTCAGGGGCAACAATTCAACAGGTTATTAAGGCACACCAGTCTCTTTACCCCACATACACATATGTCATAGTTGTCATTAACTTGTGTTTGATTGATTTGAAATACACATTCTTGGATTATATGACCCAGGCTGGTATGCAACTGGATTTCATTAACATCATACCTTTAAGAATGGTGCCGCAATCTAAATAAAAGATGATCAGATTTAATAATTAGGTTAGTTACTGGTGTCATTCCAAGAGGGTTCAATGACTGCAAGGAGATGGTTAAGTTTAACAACTCTATCTGTTTTTCCCAGTAATGGTCTGCACCTCTCTTCTTCATACATTGGTCAAAAAGTTCTCCATCCCCATAGTTCCTTTTTGGAAAATGTCAGTCTCCTTTACCTAACAACATAGCCAGACCAAATTAGGATAGGATAAAGGTAGTGCTACTCAGTGCTAGAAACCTTAGAAAGAAAGAGCCCTTCTTAGAAACCCTATTTATATGTATTTATATTAGAAATTAATGACATCTGAATCATCATTGAAACATAGTCCTGGTGCATAAATAACACATCCTCCCTACCACAGTTCAATGCCCGGCACACATTCATACCATCTACTGAGTAAGTCACTGTTATGGGTGGTGTGCTGCTCATATTCTTTCACGGTTCCATCACATGAAGACCTGTACAAAAGGATAACAGTCTCAAACTCCTCCACATTCTAATAACTATTGATAAGATTTCTTATCATATCCTAGATAATGCAGAAGTTACTGTATGATACCTAAACAAATGGAAGTCCCTCACCATCAAAGAAAGCACTATTATTCTTGGGAATTTCAAATAGCCATCCATAAATGAGAAAACGTACAAAACTGCAAGCAGATACGGACAATGTTTTCCTGGATTTCATCAAAGCAAACACTCTAAAATGGATAATGCAATTCTCTACCATGGACTCAAACTTACTGGACCTGTTTCTCATGAATATAGTCCAGTTATGCTTGATACCTCTAGTTGGTCTAACACTGGTTACAGCTGACCACTGTTCACCACGAGGGTTTAACTCAACCTGTCCACAGACCATACTTTTTATACAGATTTCTCAAAAGCAAACTATCTAGTGCCAGATGGTCCTGAAACAGTATGAGAAGCTGTCTCCACTTGAGGTCCCAATAGCCAATATTGCTTCACATGCAGATTGTTTCTAGCCATACCTCAATACCTGCATTGAAAATGTTAGTGCTAATCTGACACAAACAGAATGCTAAGTATAGGAGCAAACACCTGTGGGGAACCATAGTATAAACAAGCTGTATAACAAAAGGGAAAACTCTTCATTCTAAAACATAGACTGAAAACCCAGACTCCAAAATTAAATACAAGAGGTTGTACAAAACTTTCAGTGCAAACTCAAACCTACCAAGCATAAATATGAACTGAAAATCACCAGCCCTCAAGAACAACCCTAAGGCCTTTTACAACAATACAGAGCATTGCACTGAACTGATAAAAACAATAACTACCACACAGTCCTTGAGGACATAACCTACATATTATCAGATAACTTTAGCTGAAACTTCTCCCCTACCCCATCCTACCTGTGTCTGTCAATGGAATCACCTTAGATTAAGTCCTAAGGGTGGTCAATAAAGTTAAAACACTGGCTTTATATGTCCAGATAATGCGCTGGATTTTTCCTTGTCAATATGAAGCACTGTCTCACAGACTTGCTCCTGAATCTGTACAACCTCACTTTGTCAATTGCTTTCATGCTGACGGTTCTGAGAAAAGATGTGGTTACTCCACTCCACAACGGTGAACACATCACTGATTTTAGCAAATATAGAACAATAAGCCATACCCGTGTTATCTGTAAGGTCATGTAATGCGTCATTGTGGGGCTTATAACATAACAGTGTATACTCTTTTGACTCAAAATAGTTTATGAAAGGAAGATCCTGCCTACTTAACTCAATAGATCCAAGTTGCTCTTGAATATGAACAGGAATGAAATTTGTTTTATGTGGATTGGGAGTCTGTTCCAGGGCAGTGGTATCCAATGTGAGATATACCTATATTTCCAAACCATTCTGTTGATGTTGCAGAAGAGGATTATATCCCTAGACAGAGTATTTCTGATGCCATTTGACTTGCTGATGTGCAATAAATCCATCAGTTTTGGGACAGAGGGTGCCTTGGGTGCCAGAAACTAGTCACCTCTTGGCAGTCTATAGGACACCAAGTATAGTGGCAGGGCTTTAAGTTGGTCCATGTACAAGATGCTGTTTAAGCTTTGTATCCTTTTAGTATCTCTGTGGGTGTTCCCGTTATTGCATGTCTGTACAGATATAAGGCAAAGTAGGCATTATATTCAATGATTTGCCTAATGAGGGCTGAGTAAAGGGAGAAAATGATTGCCTAGATCTAGGCACAATCCCTTTGTTTATAATCTGCGCAATATTGAAGGACTTTCTTACAATGGACACATTTTGGTCAAAAGTTAGTTCACTGTCCATATAAGTTCCAAATCTTGAACAACTGGGTCAGCTGTTGTAGACGTATTGCTAATGTGGTAGTTCCCTGCCATAGATAATTTACCAGAGGATACAATAAATGCATTTTTTAGAATTTAGTTTCAGTCCATGATTTTGGCACAAGTTATTTATTTGAGACAAATCTTCCTCCAAGATGGCAAAGTCAAAAGTCATTTGGAGATTCAGTGACTTCCACTAGCTTTCAGTCATCTGCAATCTTAGTCAGCCAGAGTCCTTTTTATTTGCTTTTACTTCAGAAAAGTAGATGACAAACAGGAGAGGTCCCAGCACAAAAACTCGGGGGACTTCTCTGGTGATTGGTCACTTTGTGGAGGTGTCTTCCCATATTTTGATTTCCTGCATCATATCTGTGAGGCAGTTAGTAGTGGGCTTCTTTGAAAAATCACTGAGGCAGTAGATAAGGGCACACCAGTACACACCACTTACCTTAAACAGACAAAATTTTCAATTAATCAAATTAATTGCAACCTTTATGTGACCTTTTGTATAGCAAAGTGCAGTCCAAAGTGGCTCACCGACAGAACCCAATCTACTAGTGTTGGGGGCACACTCTTCTTTAAAAGGCTCACTACTCGTGGCTTTGATAATAAGACTAATCCTATTTAGTATCCACTTCTGTGATGTCAGTGCCGATATCAATACTCTTTGACCAAGTTTTCAGATTATCTACATTTTCATATAAATTTCCATTATGTGGAATGTACACGCGAGTATAAAACTGAAATATCTGTGAGTTTAGATTTTGCTATCTGATTTGGTAATTTTGATCCCATGGTATTACAAGTTTTATTTAAATGTAGAAGGTCAGTACCATTTTTAAAAGCCAGCTTCTTTGGATAATTGGCAAAACCAGTTCCTTTTTTCTGAATTTTTTGACTATGTGACTTGGAGTCTATATGCAATAAATGTATTGTCTAAGTCCTTATTGTCTTTTGTGCTGGCTAGTAGTGGAATACTAATTTTGCTGTTGCTATATAAGACAGCCCGTTACACATGAGCACAGACACTAATGCTCTTAACACACAAAACCTCAAACAGCACAGCTGAGCATACAAGAGACCTAAATATCCATTGGAAAAGAATCGGAATAGATTGTTAGCTATCAGAGAGTTCTTCTTCTCTTAAGCTTACTTCCCATTTATATCAAGCAAAGTAGTTCTCTAATCCTCTTTCAACACAGTGTAGACAGCTCGATGGGTAATTGTAAATTCTGTTTGGGTTTGCTGTCTTAAACCCTTATAGAAAGTGTATCAGGAAACAAAATTTACTATACAGATAAACTTGTGGATGTGAAGAAGGCACTGTATAAAAATGTATGTCTCTCTCTCTCACACACACGCACACACACACACACACACACACACACACACACACACACGCACGCACACACGCACACACACACACACACACACACACACACACACACACACACACACACACACACACACACACACACACACACACACACACACACACACACACACACACACACATTTACCAGTGGAGAGGTTCTCTTGTAAGTCAGTAGAAGAGTAATACATGTGTATATGCAGTGGGAGATATTGAAACCTATTGTATACACTAATGACTTCTGCCATACTCCATGGTTTTGCAATATGTATAAAGATGTAAACATATGTCAAATTAATGAATTAAAACTAACATTAGTCCAGTATTGTGTGCTCCTTGATGTATGCTGTCAGGAAATGCAGGCACTTAGCTTTTTATATGTGCCTGGCATAACCACATTCAGCAGTGCAACAATTTGAATTATAGCATTTCCTATTTTTGTTTGAGAAATGTCACTTAGACTTCTTGCTATACCCAGTACTTTTACTGTCCTTTTGCGACAAAGCTGCCAACAAACTGTACATTGTGTTTACTGAAAATACTTAAGTGATAAACAAACCTGGAATCTCTTGTACAGGATTGCCTCTATATATCAAACATTTCTTATTTGCCTATTTTCTGTTACAAGTGTTAACTTTGAGTCTTTCACTATATATGTTTGTGAATATTTGATGAAAGCTGATAGTCTTTTATTAGGTATAGTAGGATTTTTATTTATAGGATAATGCTGCATGCTTTTCATTTCATTGTTTACTTTTCAATATTGCTGTGCAGCTGTGGATTTAGTATATTTCAGAAAACCACCATATACCAGCATAAAACTCACGTTCTATGTATGTTCACAGCACTGAGCAAATTAAAGTGCTTAATAATTATTAAATGCATTTCCTGAATTCAGGTGTGTCCACTGCCTTTTTCTTTTTTTTTTTTCAGTCTAGGATATTTATGTAAGTGACCTCTACAAAATGCTTATTTAGGGTTTTTTGTTTATGTATTTATCATTATTTTGTTACGCTCCAGCCTACTTAGAAGCATGCTCCTTTCATAGCATGTTGAATTTATTATACTATTCTTTGAAATATATACAAACTGTTTGTGGGAAGACTCTATACCCTTTGTCTGATAGAGAGGCTAACCATATACATTGTTCATACAAAGCAGTTCTAGATGAAAGTCAACACAATCACTGGTAGAGCTACCATTATAACCCCTATTGCAGTTCATATCCTTACTTCGGGGTCTCTACATCGGTTGTAAAATTTGCATTATTTCTCATTTCTGTAACTAAAAACTAAATGAAAACTCCTGCCAACCTAGAACTTCCACTGAGTGACCTCTCAAACCTCCTGTATCGGAGGCAGATGGGATATATGCAAATTACCTTTATGAACATCAGGTGTTTCAGCTATAAAGCGATTCTGAATGTCCATGACTTTTTTCTTTTTAAGTCATTTTAATGAACAATTTCAATGTCATCTTGCACAAAATCAAACCTACATTAAAAAAAAAAAAAAAAAAAAAAACTACCTGTAAATTCCAGTTTCACTCAGCCATAAGTATTTGCAGTATTTATAGTGAAGGACCTCCACCTGAAGGGTGTCTTGGCCATCATACCTGCATTTTCCATGTCCAGGATGAGGAATGGGCATGTAGGACACCATTCAACTAGGGATTAAAAATCTGTTTTTGAAAGCAGAACACTGCAAGCCATGCCCACAGGACTTTGGGGGATGGCTCATTTCAGATGAGATGTTAAACTGAGGTCTCATCTGATTAAGGTGGTAGTAGTAGCTCAGGTAGATGTAAAAAATCCCATGGCACTTATCAAAAAGAATAGGGAAGTTCCTATGTATTCTTATCATGCATGCGTGTAGTCTTCAGTCCTGTCCCCCCAGCTGCTGAAGCATGCAATATAGTTCTACTTGTATATAGAACTTGGTAGAGCAGGCAGTCTGGCCTCCCTTCAGGTCTTGCCTATAGTACCAAGGCCCTCATATAGTTGGAGCTTCCACATTGTCAAAAAGCCCATTCAGCTCAATGAACAATTTTCATTTTGGCACTAACCCAGTCAATATATAACATACACAAAAATACTTTACTATAGGCTATCACTGTAGTTATTGACATGCTCCACAATTTATTCCTAACAGTGATCATCTAATGGCAACAAATTTGTATTACATTATTATATTTGTGATATTACACTGTATGCAAAGTGTTATCAGTGGAAGCTGGTGACTTCAAAGTGGAGAGGGCATAGAGAGCAACTGTTTGTTGTGGCTAATTGGAATGGGGTGGAGTTATATTGTAGCAGGGTTAACATTAACCATATATAGTATTTTATATAAATAGCTGCTCTTTCACTACTGTAGTTGCCAAACATCCTGCTAACAGCAAGAGGGGGCAATTTACAGCTATGTCCTTTGCACAAACACACACTCACACACACTCACACACACACACTCACACACACACACACACACACACACACACACACACACACACACACACACACACACACACACACACACACACACACGTGACTATCAGTTACAGCTGACTCATTATAACCCTCTCTGCCATCTCAGCTTCAAATAGACATCATAAGAAATACAAGCCAAATGAGTCTTTCAACCGTTTATGCCTTGGCAATACCCGGGTCTATATTAAAAGACCGAAAAATTAAAACCGCGAATGCCTAAAGAGTGAAAGAAACAGAACCTCGAACTTGCTATTGTGGGGGGCAGTGCCCCCCCCTCCCCCACTAAATATATATTCCCACTCTAAGATCCCACTACAGTGAGGAAAGGGAAAATATTCCGATCTTTACTGTACCGCGATCTGACAAACAGCACTTCGAGGTTCCATTTTATTTGCTTTTTAGATGTTCGCGGTTCTGCTCTTTCGGTCTTGTAATAAAGACCTGGCAATACCCACCCTTAGACAGCACCTCATAATGCTTAATCATCTACCCCAACTGCCAGACAACTGTAATGCACTTGAAAAGTTAGCAGAGCAAGAGTTGCATTGGCTTTACATTTTTACACAATAAGAATATTAGACTCTAATCACTGCCTCACTTTTTTAATTTTCTGGTAAATAAAATCTCAGAGTTGACTAAAATCAGAAATCAGTCAATAATGCCCTATAGAGGTTCATACTGTTATGCTTTTCATAAAAAGCAGGACAAATGCAAAACCTGTGTTGTTTTATTAACTTTACAAAGTGAATTATCAAAGTAATAATTAAAAACAAATGTTCCACAGCCCTCCATATTTAGCTTTGTCCACAATATTTGGGCAAGGTTGGAAAAGTAAAAATTCTGCCCTATAGTAATGGTATTGGATAATGCCCTTACAAAAAAAATCTTAAAATAATAAGGTGATAACTTTAAGATTATTTTATAAAGGTATCATTCAATACCATGTAAAGTACTACTGGTTCTCAAAAGTTTAAAGATGATGAAGTACTAGCAGCAATCATTTAAGATCAGTGATCAGTCATACAGCACCTTGATGCCCTTGAAACCTACAGGTCCAGTATTCAGTAAAATACCATCTAAAATAGGAAATGTTAATCCTCAGCTGCTATACAAAAGGAAAGAAAACTCTTATTCTCTTCATAAAAATGCTATTTTTGCCAAATGGAGGGAACACTGATTTCTTGTTTTGAAGACAAGATCCGTCTTGTGGTACATCATTATACACACACACAAAATGTAAGCAGCAAAAGTCACATGAAAGGCTGCTGCCTTTTTCAACCCAGTTGATAGCTAATCTAGCATGTTATAAAACCGAGCATACTATTAAAGCACACATGCTAGTTGTCTGGACTGCTTTAAGTTATCAGCCTGACTGCATTCAGCAACTCTGTGCTGCCACAGGACTTGGTACTGTGCACATGTGGAGGAACAGCTGTGACCAAGTTCCACAGTTAAGTATGCAACTGCATTCAGCAACTCTGTGTTGCCACAGAACTTGGTGCTGTGCACATGTGGAGGAACAGCTGTGACCAAGTTCCACAGTTAAGCATGCAACTGCATTCAGCAGCTCTGTGCTGGCATGGGACTTGGCACTGTACAAATGTGGAGTAACAGCTGTGACCAAGTTCCACAGTTAAGTATGCAACTGCATTCAGCAACTCTGTGCTGCCACAGGACTTGGCACTGTGCAAATGTGGAGTAACAGCTGTGACCAAGTTCTACAGTTAAGTATGCAACTGCATTCAGCAGCTCTTTGCTGCCACTGGACATGATACCATACTTCTCAACTTCTTAGAGCAAGAAATCTGAACAAAGCCATAAATAAAATTGGGACAAAGGCCCAAAAATAAATTTTGCTCTTATAAACTTAGAAAGTTGATAGAATAACAGGTTTTACATTAGCATGATTTTTTTTGAATGGAATGAAGTCAGAAACTCAAATATCTGTCATTATTTTAACTTAATTGTTTAATGATTTGCCACTAATTTATCAGAAAACCACAATTTTATGAAAAATGGGCCAAAAAATATGAGGCAAATATCTGGACATTCTGTTAAAATCTGTAGAGCTGAGAGGTATGCTTGGTACTATGCACATGTGGAGTAACAGCTGTGACCAAGTTCCACAGTTATATATGTAACTGCATTCAGCAAATCTGTGCTGCCACGGGCCTTGGTACTTTGCACATGGAGTAACAGCTTTGACAAAGTTCCACAGTTAAGTATGCAATTTTTTTCTTGCTATTTTCTAAAAAAAAATATATGGAGTAAACAAAGTATTATGCACTTTTAGTTATTCATTGATATTGTCTGACTGCCTGTCTAAATTACTGACTGATAACAGTGAAGTCACTTTGTGTGTTGAAATCTGAATCAGAGAACAGAAAATATGCCTGCACACTAGAAGCAGTTTACATCCCTCATTGTATCATCAAAATGCAGGAACAGGTGACTCCAAATTGGGAAGTACTTGGCAACTGCTCAGCATACAGGGAATACAAGTATACATTTATTAAACTTAATAAATATAGTTCCAGTGGGAAAAAAAAAACGTTAAAACTATATATTTTAGAATCAGAAAGTCCACTTTAATTACTGCAAAAGAAACAGTGAGAAAAATATCTTTACTCATGATGTTTAAGGACTAGCAGCAACAAAGTTTCTTTCAGGTAAAGGTGAAAACAAAATTAAATCACTTTGTTTTTCAGACATCACTAATGCTTAAGTTTCTCAAAGCTCAGTTCTTGCATTAATTTTGACAATTATTTTCAGCAGTGCCCTGCAGATAGTAAATGTGATATTAAATGCCATACACTATGTGCATGATATAACTCATGTGAAGCTCATCAGTCAATACTGCAGATATCTGAAGTGACCTATAGAGGGCAGTACAGTGCACAATAATCTATCTTACTACTGTACCCTAAGTATATCGTCTTTGGATCCTCATAATGTAAAGCAGTCTCAAGTGAAATCTACAATATTGGTATGGCACAACAGTAAACAAAGTGGACCTATACAAGTGCTACAGCTGCATGCTAACCAACAAAATGACTGATGTATAAGTAAATAAGTAAACAGTACACTCAAGTATTTGAATTTATGCCAGGAAATCACTATGTTTCAAAATAAAAAAATACACAATGGAATTGACAAAAGAATTCGGCTTTCACACTATGAGCATGGCCTACTTTTTGTTGCCAGTGCTTCAGTCTCCAACATTAATTAGCAGCATGCATATCTTAAATCCTAAGCTTTAGAGATGCATGCTACTGGCACAAAAAAGGGAACACCCATTGCCAGTACTAGCCACAGCTAACATTCTTTCAGTTAATCCTTATGGGTTTTGTTGCATAAGGCACTGATTTTGTACTTTAATACTTCATTTTTAGGCAGATTTTCATGTTACAAATCAATTCTATTTCCATAATTCCACATAACAAGATCGATCAACTGACTAAAGTAAAACATAAAACAAGCAAAGGTTCACCACCTTTTCAGGCCTATATTACCCCCTCCCCTGTATCCCCCCTGGGTCAGTGTTGTTATCTAGGAATAGAGTTCTTGGTAGACTATTACACATTAGAAAATCTCTTTATCACCCTCGTATGCACAGAACAACAAGCAAATTTAAAATATATCCACTGCAAATTATTCTCACATTATCCACATATCTGAAGTTAATATGGCACAATATTTTCCTGTCTAAGAATAACTTCTCCTGTTTCTTAGTGGGTGTATTATTACTATTAATGATGTACTAATAAAGATGTACAAAGCAAGTTATGAGAACAGCAGAAGTTTTATATTATCCTGGTTAACTGACTGTTACATCACTTACCACTTTCTGACACAATTCTGTTAGTGTTTATGCTAAACCAGAATGTAGCATACTCATGTCTTACATTTTTATCCTGGTACTGACCTGTATTCCTGAAAGCGTATTTTTATTTGATTGCATGTGTGACTTGAATATGATGTACAATCGCTCTATATTTCTCTCATTGGTGATTGTGCAGTTTTAATTTGTCCACATTTTAACCTGGATTTAATAAACTTCCGCCCAGGACTAGCTTATTCGTGCACGGAAGCGACCGTTTAGGAGCAGGACGGCAGTGAACTATGCATATTAATAAGGTGCGCTGCCTGAGCTCTTAGGCTTACATGGAGCGTGTAAGAGTGCAGGGGGTGTATCTGAGAGCAGAGCTCTCAGAATAAACAACCCCCTGCAATGTAGAACAGTAGAAAGGGGTATGCAATGAGCGAGACCGCTCTCAGGTGACCACATATCCTCACCAACAGTCCCCCATGTGTACAACAGCACATATAAATAAAATGAAGAAATACTTTTATTTATTTATTTTTTAAATCCTATTAAAGCTAACTGTAGGTGCGTGGGTGTGCCCATCGCTTAGCTACGGTTAATGTAGCTAAAATGGCTGAAGAAGATAACAAGGAAGATATATACTAATCACGCAGTATAGCAATAGTGTAGTGGGCAGAGCATTTGTCTCATGAACAGGCATTTCTGGTTCGAGTCTCACTGCAGCATATTCCATTTTACATGGCAAAGCACGTTATGACCAATATTTTTGTTGCATAACCCACTACATAACATATATTTATGAATTGGAGTACTGCAGTAAATGCACATGTGAGGTGTCAGTATCATAATGAATAAGGCAAAAGTAAGCAGGACTAAGCACAAATCAGCAGTAGTAAGCATATTTAAGCACTAGTAAACAGGCTTAAGCCTGTTTGCGTGGCGGTAAGCAATGCCTATACTGGCTAAGCAATTCTAAAGCTAACTCTCTGTAAGCAGATGTAATGGCAGGTTAGCAGTTTTTACCATCGTACAAACCCACTTACAACTGCTCAAAAGTGCCTTAATCACTCAGTATCCAATAGCCCTTGTACTGCCTATCAACAAAATAAACAGCCATGCAGGTCTCAAACCCAGGATCCTATACACCATAGTCCCAGTAATTATCCACCAAACCATCACAGAAGTACAAAAGAATGAGGTAGTAGCAAACAAGTCCTCACCACAGTATAACCAAACTGAACCTGTGAAAGGTATCAGTATACAGTCATACATGCCAGAACCCACTACATAACATAAGTATGTGAACTGGAGTACAGTAGTAAGCCCAGAAGTGAGTTGTAATTATAACAGTGTGTTGAAGCCCCCAATAAAACACAAGGACCCCACAGAGTGTACGTACACATCAATCAGGGATACCAGGCATACATATAAGGTGTAATGAATAATAACACAATGCCAAAAAGGCATTATAATGAAGGTCTATTGTAAGCAATGCTAAGCATTGCACAGGCCAGCTTAGGAGGTGTAAGCAATGTGTAGGCCAGACAACTCAATATGCCCAGTGTTATAATATCCCTTTAAACAATGCCAACCTTAGGTAAGCAGGTTTGCCCATAGCTTAGCCTTTTCAAAACCGGATAATCACAGAAAAGTGCAAGAAATCAGCCTTACTTAACCCAAGAGGTAGGAATACATCTCATAACTGGTTGTAGCTCCCCCTTGCAGGCACTATGGGAGTAAGGGGAGAAGGAGTGCGCTTCCGGGCACAGCGCTGGTGCATCCAGGAGTCCAAGGTCATGGCAGGACTCCTAGTTAAAGACCATGCACAGAGACTGCTGCAGGGCCAGTACCAGGGCTCCCAATATTTATTTATTTTATTTTATTTTATTTTGCATTTGTTGACCGGGCTAGTCTAACTGGATATATGTCCATTTTCAATAGAGGCCCGGAGAGAAAAGCTCCAAAACAGCATTAAATAAATTGAATAATGATACAAAGCATTTACTTAAAGAAAACATTATAAAACTAAATTAATGTAAAAAAAAAAAAAAACACTTTACCATATATTTAATTTAAGTTAGTAGGTGAGAGAGGAAAATAGGCAAAAGAGAAAATGAAATAACAATATAAGAAAAAGGGCGAGAAAAAAAGAAAAAATATAATTATATTAGAGTTGGTGTAAAGAGATTTAGAGCAGTTGATATAACTATAGAAGAATAGGTATTATAATATAAGGTGGAGGCCTGGGACCATCTCGCCCGTGACCTCACCAGTGCCACTGGCATACCCTGAACTGGTGAGCAGGTCAGGCACCACTATGCCGACCTGAAGCAGTGGAAGGGGGGCCTCTTGGAGGAGTGGCTCCAAGAGGCTAGAGCATCAGGTGATGTTCCAGACGTGTGTAAGTATCACCTCAGTATGTGTGTAATACTTGCCAGCTTAGGTATATCATGGATAGGTATGGCTAAATATTCCTCTTATACCCCCCACAGCTGCAACGGAGTGGGCCGTGAACCAGGAGGCCCACATCTGCAGCCTGGCGAGGTTGCGATGCGAGGCAGGTCAGTAATACTCATGCTTTTACTGTCATAGGAAATAAAAATAAAAGTAGTAGTAAATTAATTGCTAGTATAAAACCTGCATTGTTCAAGGCAAGTACTGCATACACTAGGGAATATGGCAGGAAGAATCTCATATTGTTTGTATGTCAATAAAATTGTAATATCCTGACAAAACAGGTTTAACTGCTGGACTGTATGTATATATTCTGGTGTCATATGGTAATGTAGATTTGCAATCATGTAATTAGTACTGTTGTATTAAGCACTGTTACCCACACCATGCACCATAAAGTGAGTGTGTAGGAATGCCTGTATATAACAGGTGTAATCCCCAGAGGCCATTTAGTACAACTGAGAGACACATAGACAGTAAACAGGGAAAATGCAGACAACAAAAACCGAATCGCATATGTAACTGAGATGTGAACTGTTGTTTTTTTAGCACACACAGCCAAGGTTCGAATTCTGCCAGTGGTAGTAGTCTGCATACAGAATCATACCCCACAACTGTACAGATATGTCCAGAAGATCTAATAAAGTGGCCCATATCTATTGCCTATCAACCTGTCCCCTGGGAAATCAGTGGGATGATCCCAGACGTATAGGCAGCAAACAGGAAATACAACTGATTGACACACATCTATGACAACAAACCTGGAACACTAGCAACTCCATAATACCTTATGTGACTAAGAAGCCACGTATGTCCCATTTACACCCTAACTTGTTAAGCTGTGGTCAGAGTCTGTACAGTAACAGAATGAGATGTATGTGCATAATAGTAATGTGGAACCTGGAACTGTGTGTGGGAACATTCAGGTAGTGCTAATAAACATTCTTCCCACAGGTCTGTCAGATACCAACACTGTGCCCAGAAATACGAGCATGATATGCAGTTGCTCTGAATAATGAAGTTTTACACATAACTGTCACCCACAATGTCCTACAACATATAACTGTCTAGGAAATCTGTATAAGAGTGTTGTTATACAAGGTCAGAATGCATAAACACTGCATTAATAAGACAGAAAGCAGACTGGAGATATACAGCAACAGCAATATAGCAGACACAACTGTGATGGACAGTGTTTAAGTTGTAGCAGACACAGACATGATCTGAATACTGGGAGTGGAATTAGACTGCATACAGATTCATACCCCACAACTGTAAACATGAGGCTAAAATGTCCAGAATATGTGCCCATATCTGCTGCCTGCCCCCCTGTCCTCCTGGTAAGTCTGTGGGATGATCCCAGATGAGTAGTCAGCAAACAGAGAATACAAGTGATTGTCAACCATCATGAGAACACACCTGTCACTTTAGCAACCCCCAAATCTGTTAGTAGAGTAATATTTCAAGTATGTCCTATCTGCACTCCTATGTTGTCAAGCTGTGACCAGAGTGTGTAATGTAACAGAGTGAGATGTATGTGCATAATACTAATGTGTAATCTGGAACTTTGTGTGGCAACAGTCAGGTAGTGCTAACAAACATTGCTCCCACAGGTACGTTGGATACGAACACTGTACTGAGAAAAACAGACCAGTATAACCTGTACTGGTACTGTCCACCCTGGTATTGTAGGGGATTGTGAGTGCTGCAGTTTCTCTGAATAATAAAGTATCACTGGCCACTGTCACCCACACTGTGCTACATAATATAACTGTGTAGGAAAGCATGTATATGTGCGCGTCTGGTCACTAAAGGTGGAGGAGGGCAATATTCTAGATATGTCCAGGCACACCAGCATGTGGTCAACACATGTCCAGAATCTGTGCAGAAAGAGTTGGATAGCATAGTGCAAAACATCAACTCAGAATCCGGGCATATGTGTACAAACAGTTAGTAAGTGTTAACAAACATTCCTGCCACAGGTATACCAGGTAATAGTTGTATACTGCAGGTAAAACCAGTTCATGTATAATGATGACTACAGCCATATCGCTGTCCAACATAAGGCTATAGGGTAGTGCAATAAGACTTGTAAGGTACAGATAACAGCACTGACTAGGAAAGTAATGTGGATTACAGGAATATACTACTTGTTTATTGACATCTCCCCCCCACCTTATTTCAACAATAATCAACATACCCACCCCAACTGGTATGTACTGACTCAGATAATGCCCAATTGTTTGATAAATATTTTAATGGTTCCCATGCATGTGCCATATTGAATTATTCCAACATTGTTGGCATGGTGTCATCAACGTACCTGTATGCTGTTCTTATTACCACTGTGGTCACATGCAACTGTTCCGTATCTGATGTCTAGGTTAATGGGAATATCTATGCATGCTGTTATACTTAATCCTGGAATGTGTTGACTATTACTAACCCATATATGATGATGAAATCTAAACACTATAGCACGCTTGGGAAGGTTGGTCCCAGCAGACCTACCTATCCCATCTCAGCTGGCCAAGGCACTGGGCACCAGCATGTCTGGGGACCAAACCCTGACGTCCCTGTACATTGGTCCTGCACCACCTTCGGGTAGAACCGCCTCAGGGGATGGGGCTCACCTCCCCGCTGGGAGTGGGCGTGGACAGGCACCTGTCACCCATCACCAGGTTGGGGTTGTGGTGCATAGAGTGATCAATGAGCAGTTTGGTGATCTTCTAATCCAGCTCAAGGGCCGCATGTCACAATTAGAGAGCCAGCCTGGCTCTGTGGTTCAGCCCCCAGCACAGCCAACATTGGGGCTGTGAAGGTGCAGTGGTGACTGCCCATGGGTGGGGACCTCAGTCCCACTGTTACCACTAGGGGGCTTGTGGCCTTCCGATATCCCAACAACCCTCAACATCAAGGTGTTTATCCCCCACATGTGTCATATACCAGCCCTGTATGCATCTTGTGTGTCTTGTCTGTTAATCTACCCAACCTAACTCCCCAAATATGCCAACTACCCCTCCCCAACATCCCACTCTCACCTGATAAAAAAGGCAATCTGTTCCCACAAAAAAATCTCACCCCATACATAGCTGTCCATTTCACACATGTGTCCACTGGACACACGTAATCTGGTCTAATTGGAATCACAACTTATTATTGTTGTCCTCACCCCTCTCCCAGGAGTGTGAGATTCCAAATCTACCTCCAAAATGAGTGTATATGTACAGCTTTTGCTGTAGAAGAAATGGGCACTTATGGGCCTTCCCTACACCCTTCCTGCACATACCTAGCTACTTACTAGCTACTTTCCCTACTGTCTTTCCCTCTTTGTGCCCCTTTTCACCACTTTCCTATCAACCCTTTCTTCTTTTCTTTTAAAGAAATTAGCGCAGGGGTAAGTGGAAGTAAACACTTTTAAGTAGCTGTAAGCAGGTCTAAGCCTGTTTGCATGGGGTAAGCACTGCCTACACAGATTAAGCAATTTAAAAGCTGAGTATAACAAACTGTAACCAGAAGTTAGCAGTGCTTACCTCCGCGGAAACATATGCAAACCTGCTTACAACTGCTTTAAAGTGCCTTAATCACTTTGTATCCAATGGCCCGTGTTCTGCCCTGCAACAAAATAAACAGCCTCTGCAAGGCTCAAGGCCTGGACCCTGCACATCACAGACAAAGTGATTTACCACTAAGCCATGCCAGACAAAGATAAATCTGATGTTTTCAGAAACATATCATCCAGCCCTGTCATGCAATAGTACAGATAATGTATACCAACATTTAGATGTATTTGTGTGTGTAAATATATTAATATCTAAACAGATACAACATATCTATATATGTATATATATATATATATATATATATATATATATATATATATATTTAGAAATATATACATATATATATAAATATATATGAACATATATACATGCAAATGTCTACATCAACACATATATATGTATGCACCTATATGTCTACATATACAGAGCAAGTTACATATATGTACGCAGATATATATCTATATAGGTATATATGACCATACATTTGTAGATAGCAATGGTAGATTAACAAAAATAAATATGTCCATATGCACTGTTAATGGGGTTGAGAGGTTCCAAAAAATATACGTCTTGTATGACTAGGCATACCCCCCCAAAGCCAAACACATCCACCCTGCAATACACTACCAAGTGTCACAGATCCCATAAGCAGGACCTGACATGACATGGGCACAAGATGTTAACAGTACTACATCCCACCTGTATGATGTCAGGCTGGTATTGGTAACATATCATGCAGTACAGTCTGCCACCCATAGGAAATGTAAATTGTGGAAGCTATCAACTTCCCCAGGATACATATACAAACACATATATGCAGATACAGATATATATATATATATATATATATATATATATATATATATATATATATATATATATATATATATATATATATATATATATACACACACACACACACACACACACACACACACACACACACACACACACACACACACACACACACACACATAAATGTATATATATATATATATATATATATATATACATATAGATATACATGTGACTACAAATACACATGCATAGATATGTACAGTAAGATACATATGTATAAGGTGCACACAATATGGAACAGCCACTACGCCTACAGTTAACACCTGAACAACCGGACACTGTATGGGCCACCCATACAAATGACAATCATTGCCTGCAACATATACCCACAGAGAGGTCATAGGAAAAAACACCACACACAGGTTTGCATAAATGGAAAACCTTTATTAGTGTACTATTACAGTTCTATATGCCATGTCATATAGCTGTTCAGACACTGACATCCATATAAACAGAGTAATGCAACTGTGAAACAGTTATACCAATGCAGTAGTCTGGAAAGGTTCACAACTGTTGTTGTCCAGGCCAAGCCATTCAAATTATATAATAGTAAAGGAAGACTGGGCCACAGGATACCAAACAATCAACACTAAGTAATGCAGGTGTATAGTTCAGCAGCCTCTATCTACACTCGGTACAAAATCACTAGGTGGTAAAGACTTCAGTTGACTAAATGGGGTGTAACTGTTACATAACAAGGCATAACTTGACACCATCACAAGCACACTGACAAACAGAACAGTCTGTATGGCAGGAGGCAGTAGGCCTGCATTAACCCAATTTATGGAAGTCATGTAAATATAGGTGAAGTATACTGTACTGTAAATCCAGATACCTTAAGGCAGCTCACCCCTGATCCCCCCACATTTTGTAACAGCCTAGGTCATTTATGGTGCATCCCCTCCCTTAGACTCAACAATACAGGGCCATATACCACTGTTACATACACTGGCCTCTGGAGTGCAAAAGGGCACACATGTATTATGTAGGTGAAGCCCACACATATATGGCTCCAGCCCCACCGTATGTGTTGGGGACAGAACAACCTCTGACAGCATGTCATATGTGCAAAGCTTGGTATGTAGGTGGAGGACTAAGGCAGGAACACAGGCCCATATGAGGAGAACTGTTGCCATACACTAAGCAAGTCGCTGGTGTTACAGGATAGTCTGCAACATACGTTAGTCAGGGAATTGAGGTTAGAAACATAAATGGATGTAGCCATGTATTGACAGCACTCAACACACACACTGCCAGTGAAATATCTGATGCAGGACCTGTGTGGTGGACAGACAAAATATGATAGGCACACCTCTGGCCACCAAGAGGATAGGCCCAGAGTTGATAGCTATGTAGACAGACTGCATTCCAAGGTAAACTAGTATGTACACACACACCCTTTAACACCAGTACTATACAAAGCATAACATAACTCTACTCACACTCTGTCTGTAGTTCTAGAGCCTCCTACAAATATGTAGCTGGCCTGAGTGTACCGGTTCTCCTGTTAGAGGTATTGCTACCTGCTGTCTGTAACACTGATGCTCACACACAGGAAGGATGTCCATCATACAGGAAAGGTAAAGGGACCACGCCCACATCATGTAGGGGTTTATAGTAGGTGGTTGCCATGACAGTGGTAATTGGAAGTACTACACAGCAAGCTGCATGCAGTTAGCAAGTGTAGGACACTGATTGGTTCAGAGGCCATCACGTTTTCAAGTGCATCACCTATTAAAACTAGGCTGCAATCTACTCAAAGTAGCTCAATCCATTCACTGGAGGGAGAGGAGAGAGAGAGAGAGAGAGAGAGAGAGAGAGAGAGAGAGAGAGAGAGAGAGCTCATCAAACTAACAGCTGAAGATGCAGGCATTTAGGCAGCTGCCATTCATAAAGACATAATTCCCACAACAGGTATGTGAAGTATATGTACATGTATTAGAATGTAGCACCTGGTCCATCATAATGGGATAGATTATGTGAAATGAGTTATATGTGCCAACAGGTGTTGTTGTGATGATGTTCAACTGAACAACTGCTATGCAATAGTGTCTGTCCCAGTGGGTAGTGGGCCATAGCTGTTAACTGTGCAGGTCAGCACTGACAGACAAGATATAAGCCATCATAGTGTGTGTTGTGTAATGGGACATATGTATATTACGTGGTCAATAGCTGGTGGTGGAAGTAATGCCATTATGATGGACATGCGAAAGCCATGGCCCACCACAGGTGTGTAATAGGGTTTCCTGCAATCAGGTCCCAAATATACCCCACTAATGTCAGGCCGTGTCCACATGTGGCACCTGTCTGTGTTGTAGCAAGGTGGAACAGTGCAGCTGTGCAGGAAGGTGTTGTGAGATTGTGGAGCTGATGTCTGAATGTACCCTACATATAGGTATGCATATGTGTACATATGTCACATATATGATATATATAAGGATATATATATATATATATATATATATATATATATATATATATATATATATATATATGTATATATATATCAGCATGTATGTCCAGAAATATACATATACCCATGTGTAGACATATAAATGTGCACATATATATGACATCACATATATAGGTATATACCTATATGCACATGTCTACATATGTACACACACATAAACATATATGTATGTAAAGACATGTCCCCTATATCACTACCACAGAGATGTGTGCTATGTGCGAGGCAGCAGCACACATAGCAATACACACAGATATCTACAGCTGGCAGTGTGTGCACCATGGATTGGCATGTCACATGTTAGTTTCTTGTTGGCACCACATTGCCCCCGTCTGTGAAGTATGCAATGGGAATATGGGGAAGTATGGCAGGTACCCATGTGGAGGTGGTCAGGATTGGTAAATATAGAGGACAGTCTACAGGGGTGGTATGTGACACATGTGGTGGGTAAATACCAAGAATGGTGTGTGTAGTCTGTGATGTGGATGCCCCATGGTCCCCAATATGGGCACAATGGGAACAATCCTTCCACACACTGCCACTCACAACAGCAGTCCATGTCCTGAAGGTGCCTGGTCTCGAGGCTGAGCAGGAGGAGCATGTTGGCCTTGTGAATTTGTACTGGGTTCCTCAGACTGAAGTAGCACATCCCTCATGTGTCTGTGGAGCCCGGTATGGAACAGACCCTAGACCTGAGCTCAGGGGACAGGGACTTGTCTGTGTGTGCCCTGAGGAGGCCACAAGTTGGGACACACATGTGATGTGGCCAGGTATCATGGGCAGATGGGTGTGGAGAGGTGGATCAGCTAGCCAATAGAACATATACATGTTATTGCATCACTGTTATAGAACATTTGTTGGTAGTAATAGTCTACAAAATCCTGGTACACGTCCAACAGCATGCATAGATATTCATTGGCAGTGCAAAAGAAAGTGTGGTAACCATGCCTACTGTGTCCTGTCTCAGCAGACATAGCCAGATGTCCAGCAGGCTGCCACATAGACAGATGTCCCAGGGTGCTCGTGGTATGGCCGCTGGACATCATGTCCCTGGCAGAGGCGACATAGCTGCTACCAGCAGAAGCATGTTTCAGGCTGAAATGGTGGTGCAGGCAATTGAGTATTACACCAGACAGGGCCTTAGGCTGCAGAGGGCTGCTCTTGCATCTGTAAGCTACAACCTCCATGAACTGTAGGCTGCCATCCGTGCTTCTGCCGAGCAAGCAGATAGATGGCATGATGAGATGATGGCCTTCATCGTCTATGGTGTTTCCATGCTTCAAAGTGTGGTGGGGATGCTGCGATGCCTGCGTGGACGTGGGCCAGCAACACCAATAGCTGGCAGTCAACCTGGGCATGCTAGGACATCAAGGTGCTCCTGTAGTGGCAGTAGCAGCCCTGGCAGTGCGGGGGGGTGTGCTGTCCACACCACACTACAGCAGGCCATGTGCACGTGTTCCTGGCCAGTCCCAGGAGTGATCAGGCACCACTGGAAAAATGTCATCAGCAGGTAAGAGTAGTACATTGATGCCTGTACCTGGACATGCCTGTGGAACCCTTGGCAGGCACAGTACACATGTCCATGACCAGAGGCAGTGAAATGCACACCCTGCCAGGTATGGTCTGCAGCTATCCATAAACACCTGTCTAGGGCAGCCACATGGCAGAACTGTGTGCATGCATACCCACACACTATGCAAACATACCTTGGGGAACCCCATACCTACACACACCACATCACCTCGACCAGCTCCCCAGAATACACTCCTCACCCACACACATGGTGTCAAATGTATGGCCCACCCTCAGCCTATGGCAAACCAACACCACACCCTGTGCGTATGATGATACTTGTGCCCCATCCCTGTCATCCATACCATCAATGCAGGGACAGGCTGATATGGTTGTGATGCACACAGTGTCTATACAACAGTGTACCACAGTCCTGCAGTGTAACATGTTGTAGGGAGTAGAGTGTGAGGCATATTTGACATGTCGTATAGCCATCCAGCAATGATGCCTTATAGCTGTTAGTAACACTGGTTGGTTGTGGTCTCTAACATGTTATCCAATTGTGTTGTAGGTGTACATGTGTCAGCACTAGGATGCCCTGTGCATATGATGATACCTGTGCCCCATCTCTGTCATCCATACCATCGATGCAGGGACAGGCTGATATGGTTCTGATGCACAGGGTGACTGTACAACAGTGTACCACAGTCTAGCAGTGTAACATGTTGTAGGGAGTAGAGTGTGAGGCATACTTGGTAGGTAGTGTAGCCATCCAGCAATGATGCCTTATAGCTGCTAGTAACACTGGTTGGTTGTAGTCTCTAAAATGTTATCCAATTGTGTTGTAGGTGTACATGTGTCAGCACTAGGATGCCCTATGCATATGATGATACCTGTGCCCCATCCCTGTCATCCATACCATCAATGCAGGGACAAGCTGATATGGTTTTGATGCACACGGTGACTGTACAACAAGGTACCACAGTCCTGCAGTGTACATGTGTCAACACGAGGATGGTCTGCAGTCATATTGCACAATGGGGTATGTCACTGTGCTGACACCATGGCTGTGACATATCTGGGGTACAGTCGAACACATTTCACAGGTTACTATACCAGTTATTGCCTGCGCCATATGGACAGGTGGCCCACTGAGGTGTGTATAGCCTACAACCTGAAGTAGACCCATCCACATACACACACACTGTTACTTGCCAACACTGAGACTAGACCCCTACCTAGCTATGTCATGATACTGACGTGTGTGGCTTACATTGCACACACCGCACAGCGTTTAGGGTGAGGTGTGCCCCAGGTGACATGGTACATGCATAACATCCCCCGGCACGTACAGTATGCTAATGGGGGATGTAATGGGTGTATCTGGATGATACGTAGTGTGGCATACCATCATATACACATTTACAGACACATAACAGCCAGACACACATCTGAGATACCAGGGCCTATCGCTGCTAACTACCTTGACCGTGTCTCTAATGTGTTACAGGTAGGCTGCACACATCACGTGCATAACTGGCTTGGATTGTGGTAACAGTTACCTGTATGATTGATGGTGAAACTGGTAACCATAATGTGGTACATGGGACATATACCTAATGTACCTTGGTGTAATAACAGTGTACACAGCACCCACATCCCCCACTGGATATTGTACTCCATGAAACCCATGATGACACTATGCCATACCCACCATCACACATTGGTCAAAACTGTGATACAACCCATAATATACCCCAACATTGGTACTACAGGGATATGCATCTCATGCACATGCCACAAGCATAGTAGGCCAACAATCAAGCGTAGGTTGCCTGTACGTATCCCAGCTGGGTACCTGCCATCTGCACATCTGTACAGGGACTGACAGTCATCAGCTTGGCAGGTAGCTATGCAGTAGCTTGAGTGCGTTGACAGACCAGTAAGGGGTATATACTGTGACACAGCTCACACACCAGGAAAAGGGAGCCTTCAGTGTCCTGCCATGCTTGCAGGTGTGCCTGTTGTCAGTACTACATTAAGCACTCTGCTCTTCTCTAGGTTAGCACTGTCAGCAGTAGTACTGCCATGATACACTACATGCCAGCGTGGCAGCAGATACCCTGGGCTACTACACCTGTATGTCACACATTCACATGGATAACAGTGCTGTACAGGCCTCATATATGTCTGTGTCTCACACATGACACTCACACTCCTTGCTACTGTAATGACAGCACATAGGTGCATGTATTACATAGCATTACATGCACTTATTACAGGTTAACAGACTGAGTTGTGTGTCCTGGTTACCAGGGCTAAACAATGCTTAGCATGTATCCACATTGCTGCAATATAACAGCTAAGCTGATTTGCACACTGGTAAGCACTGCCTACACTGTGTAAGTTACCGTAAATTTACCCATAGCTTAGCACTGCTTAGTTTCATGCAAACCCACGCAAATGCACTTAAAGCTGCTCAAAACTGCCTTAAGCACTCTATATCTGACAGTCCTTGTTCTGCACAGCAACAAAATGAACAGCCCTTGAAGGTCTTGAACCCAGGACCCTTTACACTGAAGTCAAAGCACTTAATCACTATGCCATGACCACTGTGGAGACAGCTGTTGTTTTACCAATATAGCTGTCAATACACATATTGAGTAGTATTGTACAATTGCCTTTAGTTCCTAATTTGTGTAGTCCTTGTTATTAATATGACTGTTGCATCACATATGTTGTTTTATCATTATATGCACATAGCAGATACATACCGTGAGATACATGTAGTAGGGTATACACAACCGTGACATTTACTTATGACAGGAATATGGTTGTATACATATCATAGGTGTATGTATGTCTACATGTACATGCACATGTAAACTCATACATATGTCTGTATACACATCTGTATAGTACATATATATATATATGGCCCGACTGAAAAAACTCCAGCTCTATTCAGTCGCATACCGCCTACTCAGAGGTGATCTGTGCCTGACGTACAAGGCCATGTCCAATCCTGAATTAATGGACATGCTCCACCTCAGAAAATCCAAATCCATCAGAGCCACGAGAACAAGTGACTTAAACCTCAACACAGAAATAAATAGAACGTGCTGGAGGGACAGATTCATAACCCAGAGGCTCCCTACACTCTGGAACAGAATCCCAGTCCATGCTAGGCAGAGCCCCTCACTGACTCTATTCAAGCGAAATCTCGACGAGTGGATGGGAGATTGTAGGTTTATCCCTGGGGTCATCTCTGTGTCACTACTAGACAGAGGCATAGTAAACTAAACCCTAGAACGGCGTAGTATTCTCATCCTAAGGGGTGGTGTAAGCCACATACACTCTGGCTAGGCTTATAAATGCCCTAGGGCAGATAGCCTAGTACGAACGTATGAACCTATAATCTCTTGGTATGTACATATGTATATATATATATATATATATATATATATATATATATATATATGTATATATATATATACATATGTGTATATATAGGTATATGTATATGTACATATAGATATATGTGTATATAGCTATATATACATGCTCATCCTATGTGTATAGATATGCCTAGTTATGTTGGTGTGTGTATATATATATATATATATATATATATATATATATATATAAAACTATATGTGCATACATATCTAATCTGATATACCTACTACTGTCGATATATCTGTAGATATACATACGTATATGTGCATATGTATCACTATCTGTATATGTGTAGACATATATTGCTCTGTATATGTATATATCTGGGAGTGTATATGTATATTTATGTACATATACATACCCATCTATATATGTCGATATGTTTATATGTAATCATATATATATAGATATCTGGATAATTATATGTACATATATTTTCACCATATGTCCTGGACATGGAGTGTGACCCTACCCCAGCCCATATAGTCCCAACTTCACAGTGCAAGGGGATGTCAGGTATGTATAGCAGGTATATTAGTAAACTATTGCTACTGAAATTGGGATTCTCTTCACAGACATGGTTTGTGTGGGAGGTCACATCTGCTTTTCACATTTGTGCCATTGGCTACTAACAGACATCCTAAGGACATAATAGTATATTACCGCTGCTAGCACATAATGCCCCTGTGGACTGCAGCAGAGATATTGGCCAATATATGTGGACATTCTAACACACTCTATACAGTCCAGAGTTATACACAGAACCCCTTAGTGCAAAACATGTGTACCATGCCTGACAATATTGATGTTGACAGCCATGAGGATGGGTATATCACATAAAGACTGGTATACATTTGCCACCATAGATTATGCATTCACACACCCCTGTCTGGCCTGACACATAATAACCGCTGGTACAGGGGTGCCATGGCTACATATTACCCACTAGATATTGACATACATCTGAACAGCATCCCACTGCTCTATCTGACATACATGACTGTTAAGGAAGGCCTGGCAGCAGTACATCTGGCAAGTATCTGCACATGACATCTCTAACTCTCACTAAGCTGCTAGGCATGTAAAAATGCACTGTGCAGGCTACAGGCAGACTGGCTCAACACTGGCCTACATCTCCTATGGGGGAATGCACATGTACCTGAATATATAACAGGCTCTACGGACATGTCACTGCACAGGGTAAGATACACCTGTGTGAAAGTGCATAACCACAACCAATGTGAACACAGCCACAGCCACATATGGTAAGCTAGCATAATATTACAATATATGGATTATCTGTTCAACACCATCCTCATACGTGGCACTCACAGAGTAACCCCAGTTATGGCTGTCTGTGGTATGGGACATGTGTGTAGTATGGCCCTATAAACATTATAAACCAATACGGTAACATATAATGGAGCAGCATGTAACATCAGATAGGACAGGACCTAGAACAATGACATCTACCACAGTCTGTACACAGGCTAAAGTACATATTAACAATACACACACTGTCGACATTCACCATAAGTACACGGACCTC
Source organism: Protopterus annectens (assembly GCF_019279795.1). Lineage (NCBI taxonomy): Eukaryota > Metazoa > Chordata > Ceratodontiformes > Protopteridae > Protopterus > Protopterus annectens. The sequence continues at coordinate 1,497,837,518 of NC_056735.1, forward strand.
AGTACTATACAAACATCCACAGAATGTCCAGTTTATGTCATCAAATATAACCCCTGCTGTACATAACATGTAGCAGTCTGATATCTCACTGGCTTGTTATAAGATATGATGACACTAATTATGGTATACAGCACATATGCACCTCTTAATGCATGACATATGTACAAAGGTTGACAGAAGTGTGGGTGGAAGCCCATACACAGGGCCAATATTGACATGTTGCTGTGATAACATCATACATTTACTGTTGTAACAGGGTGTGTTGCAACATATGTCCTATGAGAGATATGACGTCAGTAACTGTCACGGCTTTCACCATCTACAAATGCAATCCTCACACTACCTTCTGCAGTTCACAGATAGATGCTCTGTGGGTAACACATGAAACCAAAGGCACAACACACTGCCCATTCTGCAGATGGCCCTACAGATGGGGATTCCTCATAAACATAGAACTGACATGGCAGGTATTAAAACATGTAGGACAGCCATATCCACACACACACACTGTTAGACCAACATTACTCCAAATGCAGTATAGCAGGACTTACATTCTGTAGTCAGGTCAGGCACACTCCCCTCCTATGTGTTGCCCTGCTTCCACAATGTATGTTGTTAGAGGTAAATCCCCAATCCATCTGAGATGCTGTTTGCCAAACAACAGATCTAGTTCCTGCTCATAATGAGTGAAAAGAGCCAACACCAACATGATGTTCCTAGATATTGGAGTGTGCTTCCATGCAATTGGCTATGGCAATGTTACCACAGCTGTTCCACATGCAGTCAGCTAGGGGAGGGCTGCAATTCATGCAGAGGCCATCAGTTGATTGTGAGCATCACTCAAAATCCACATGCTGCTGCCTAAGCAAAGCAGGTGTAGGTTTCCACATCCACCAGAGAGGGAGTGAGAAAGGCAAACAGAGGTGAAGACAAGTCAGGGAGGGGTGGGAGAGTAAAACTTTAGCATGTTTCTGTCACACACCTACCAGCACAGGGTATCAAACTCCTGATGACTATGTAGCACTATCACAGTTCTATGATGTTATTGGATGTGCCACATAGGTTATTTGTTGTGGAGTCCTCAGAACATATATGTGATGGTGAGTGGCATCTGCAATAGGGATATGGTTGCTATATGGTAGGTGATGTACACGTGCCTGTCCGCATGAACAGGTGCCATCGTCAACACCACCACACTCTCACAGGGACACATGCATATTGACACACTTGGCAGGGCCAGGATTACAACTCATCACTAATGAGATTGCCACAATACATTACTGTGAAGGTATCACATGCACCACATGGGTCATACGGAGGTTATATTGGCAAAGGGTATGCTGAGGTGTCTGACATCAGACAGCATGCTTCAGTATGCCAACTGGGGTTGTAGTGAGTGTGGATGTGATCATATGCATCATACAACACACACACAAACACACAGGGTGCCAATACTGACATGCATGGATTCATGTCTGCACGGCTGTATGGTGGTCGACTGTGCCAGATGGCTATACAAGGCTAGGTGATGGGTATACCTTGGCATCAGACCACATGAAAATGGTCTGCATTGCAGCTGAGGGCTGTAGTTTCTGTATTTTCCACACAGGTGGGTATTGTATCGCCCATCCAGTCACCTGGGTGACTATTGTGTATGGCCAATGCTGTGCATCGCTTGCCTTGTATGTGTTCCTTAGTCCATAACATGGATGGTGTCTGGGATGTGCACACCTCCCACATGCATGTGCAGTGACATGTGGAACTGTACCTGGGGTGTCTGGTCCATGTTGTGTACACAGATTATCATCAGATGTGCCAGTCTTGGCCACCTGTGGTGGAAACTGGTAATGGAGAGCAGGTTTGCCCTGCACCTACATTGATAGCATGCTAACAGCATTCCCTGGTGTCAGTGGCATCTGTCCATACAGGGCATGTTTTCAGGCATGGTATGTCCTTTGTGGTCACATGTGATGGCACCACAGGTGTCGCAGGTGTCCATTGGGAAGGTGCAATGTCTGCATGTACATGCTTATTGGACAGGGTGCCATGCCCTCTGTAGTCCACTGCAATCATTCCATAGTTACTATCAGTGGCCTATATGCAGTGTACTACCCACATATTGGCTGTTGCCTAGGAATGTGTGTGTGTGTGTGTGTGTGTGTGTGTGTGTGTGTGTGTGTGTGTGTGTGTGTGTGTGTGTGTGTGTGTGTGTGTGTGTGTGTGTGTGTGTGTGTGTGAGACATGGGTTGAGAATGTGCTCTGGGTAATACTGGGGATGCTAACTCTGATTACCTGGCCTTGATGTCACATGCATGGGTATGGATTTGCACCCCAGGCTCTCAGCTATTTCACATCTGTTATCCCTGTATGGTGGACATTGTGATATATACTAGGGCCACCATATAAGAAATTTGCAAAACCATCTCCACATTGGTCCCAGGTGTCACACACACACACAAACACACACACACACACACACACACACACACACACACACACACACACACACACACACACACACACACACACACACACACACACACACCTGTCATGTCTGAGAGTAGAACCCCTACCTAATCAGTTTATTACACTACAGCACTACACAATTATAGTATGCACCATGGAACTTCCTGGAGTACTTCTTCCCCAAAGGTGTATATCGCATTGGATGGCATCAGCAGGATTGCCAATGTAGGACATTTGAATTGTAGTGAGTGTGACTAGCCTAAAATGCATTGCTCCCTACACAGACAGTGAAACAAAATATCCACAACCAGCATGTGTGGGTATAGAACCCCTAACAGAGGTCTATATCACACTACAGCATGGAGCTGTTATAGGATGCACCACTGGGATTACTGGAGAACTCCTTCCCCAAAGGTGTATTTCACAATGAATGACATAATCAGGATTGCCAAAGTAGGGCATTTGAAATGTACTGAGTGTGACTAGCCTATAATGCATTGCTCCCTACACAGACATTGAAACACACACAAAACATCTAGAACTGCCACGGGTGGAATAGAACCCTACCAGGGGTTCTAAATCACACTACAGCAGTACGCAGTTATGGCATGCACTACAGAGATTACTGGGCTACAGCCTTCACAGAGATATATTTCTGGGTGGATGACATCAGCAACCTTGCAAAAGTTGAGCATTTGAATTGTAGGGAGTGTGACTACCCTAAAAAGCATTGCTTCCTGCACAGACTGACATACACTTGCCAAGTCTGTGATTGGAATACCTACCTAATTTATCACACTACAGCAGTACACAGTTACAAGACATGCATAGGAGATTACTGGGCTACCAACTTCCCAGTGGTGTATTTTTAGGTGGATGACATCAGCAGCCTTGCCAAAGTTGAGCATTTGAATTGTAGGGAGTGTGACTCCCCTAATAAGCATTGCTTTCTACATAGACAGAGTCAGACACACACACACACACACACACACACAAACTTGCCAAGTCTGGGATTAGAACACCCACCAAACTACTTTATCAAACTACAGCAGTATGCAGTTACAGGATGCACTATGGAGATTATTGGGCTACAACCTTCCCAGAGGTGTATTTCTAGGCGGATGACATCAGCAGCCTTGCCGAAGTTGAGCATTTGAACTGTAGGGAGTGTGACTACCCTAAAAAGCATTGCTCTCTACACAGACACACACACACAAACACACTTGTCTTGTCTTGGAATAGAACACCTACCTACTTACTTTATCACACTACAGCAGTATGCAGTTATAGGATGCACTATGGAGATTAGTGGGCTACAACCTTCCCAGAGGTGTATTTCTAGGTGGATGACATCAGCAGCCTTGCCAAAGTTGAGAATTTGAATTCTAGTGAGTGTGACTACCCTAAAAAGCATTGTTTTCCACACACACATATAGAGTCAGACAGACACACACACTTGCAATGTCTGGGATTAGAACACCTCTCTAACTACTTTATCACACTACAGCAGTACGTAGTTAAAGGACACGTTAGAGAGATTACTGGGTTACGACCTTCCCAGAGGTGTATTTCTAGGTGGATGACATCAGCAGCCTTACTAAAGTTGAGCATTTGAATTGTAGGGAGTGTATCTGCCCTAAAAAGCATTGCTCACTACACAGACAGACACCCACACAAACTTGCCATGTCTGGGATTAGAACACCTACCTACTTTATCACACTACAGCCATACACAGTTACAGGATGTGCTGCAGTGATTACTGGGCTACTACCTTCCCAGAGGTGTATTTCTAGGTGGATGATATCAGCAGCCTTGCCAAAGTTGAGCCTTTGAATTGTACTGAGTGTGACTACCCTAAAAAGCATTGCTCTCTACACAAACAGACACAAACACACACACAGTTGCCATGTCTGGGATTAGAACTCCTACCTAACTAGTTTATCAGACTACAGCAGTATACAGTTATGGGACATGCCACAAAGATTACTGGGCGACAGCTCTCCCAAAGGTGTATTTCACAGTGGATGACCTTAGCAGGCTTGTCATAGTAGGGCTATGGGGAGGGCAGTGTGTGCATGGGCCATAACCCATTCATCTAGCGGTTAACAAGCCACATGCGGGCACACACAGGGTCATATTTCACAGGTACGTGTATACAGCTACTGGATGACTACTTCCTTGTACAGTCATGTTGCACAGCTGGCACACACACCACATAGTCTGTAATGCTGACAGATACTGGTGGCTAGTATCTGCAGTGAGTGACATCTGAACATCATGTGGTCAGGGCCCTTTGACTGTGTGCTGGGTGGGATGGGCCTGGATAGCGCCTTGTCACAGTCACCCTCTTCCACACATCTATGTACGTCTACTTTTGGCTTATTATAGTGTGCTGTCCTTACATATATGTCTGTATTCCTATCCACTGTGTGTGCAAGGCATGAGTGGTGCATACTGACGAGTGTCTGCACTAACAACTGTGACTGCCAGATATGTCTGGTCCACTGGTGTATTCAGACATGGCCTTCATGTGTTTAAGTGTGTGAGCATGCCCAATATGACCTTTCAGTATGTTGTTGACTGACATTGCCTTCATTTCTCTAAGTGTGTGAGCATGCCCAGTATGCCCACCTGTATTTAATGTGTGGATCGAGTCCAGGTAGTTTGTACTGCAGTGCTGACCTTTGTGCTGTACAATGACAGGTAGCATGCTGTTTCTGCAGGGTATCCATCAAGAATTTGGCATTAACTGTTCCTACATTTCTGCATAGGATAGGGGGATCACCTGACTATTTCTACATTTCTACACAGGATTGGGGGGGGGGGCACACCTGACTGTTATTACATTACTACATAGGATGGGGGGAAGCACACCTGACTATTTCTACATTTCTACACAGGATTGGGGAGGCACACCTTACTGTTATTACATTACTACATAGGATGGGGGAGGCACACCTGACTATTTCTACATTTCTACACAGGATTGGGGGGGCACACCTGACTGTTATTACATTACTACGTAGGATGGGGGGAGGCACACCTGACACTTGTACACATTTGCTATGACTGTACTAGTATGGCAGGTATTCCATTTCATTCAGCATTCTTACCTATCATGCTGACTAGAGGCATACAATTGTCCTACAGATCATAGCTTTGGTTGCCCTACATATTAGTATCTGACTTCCTACCCTTCAGAACTAACATCCCACTGCCAGACCTGCTATAGTTTGTCTGTGTAGGCCTGGGGGGGAGGTTAACTTTACCCATCATTCAGGGGCCATAACACAGGCTCTGTTTGTGTTTGCTATACCTGTCCTGCTGGCTGAGACTGTTGTTGGGTATGTGAACCACTCTGACTGGCATGTGTGAGTCATATGGACACACATGTTGCTCAGCACATTTCCCACAGTGGGTTTTGTCACCCTGTGTAGTACTGGCTACTATGGTGACTCCAGTATGTGTTACAAATGTCATGGTGCCACTATGCGTGTCTACTGTCTGCTGCCATAACATTCAGCCACCCAATTCCCTTGCATGCTTACATTCATACCATAGATACAGGTAACAACACATTCTACTCCATTTGGCAATTGGTAGGTTGATTGACCTACCTTGAGGGTGTGCCAGACTTGCGGATGGTGCTGGTGGGCTGTCTATGTTGGATACACATAGTACACTCCCTATACATGGTTGAGCACAAGTAATGTCATATTTGGCATCCCTTTTACTGTATGTGCAAGTCAGAGAGAGGTGTCATTCCCTGGGTCCCTACTGTGTCAGTGTATGTGCTATGCATTGTCTCTTTGCCGCAGCCTCGGTATACTGAGCACACCTCCATCTGCCTACTGGGGCAGGCTTAATTTGTTCCTCCTCCAAGTCACTCTGTGCCTGTGCAGGCCTTGGCATTGGTGAGGGGCTATGCGGCCCTGCCCATGCTGTTCCTGCTGCAGCTGCTTCCACAGGATCATATTGTGTAACATGGCACATACCATAACAGTTTGGGTGCATCTAGCTGGTGAGTACTGCAAGGCTCCACCAGATGTATTCAGACACCAGAACCGTGACCTGAGCATCCCAGACACATGCTCTATTATAAGTCTGGCCTGTGCGTGTGCCTCACTATGGCGTTCTTGTTCAGGTGTGTGTGCATTTCTGATGGGTGTCATCAGCCATGGCTCCAGTGTGTATCCCCCACTAGGCGACTGTAGGGGATGTCCCCATTGGCAAATCTCTGGTACAGCTGTGTCAGATGCCATATGTGGGAATCGTCATAGCTTCCAGGGCAGTCAGCACACACATTTATTATAATTCCTTGGGCATCACATACGACCTGGCAGTTGATGGAGGGTATTCCCATGCGGTTGACGTAGGCCCTACCCTGATTACCAGGTGGTGCTTTGATGTGTATGTGCATGCAGTCTATAGCACCCACTACCTCAGGGTATTCTGCTATTTGGTGGAAGAGAGGCATATTGCTGGCCAACACCTCACAGGTGTTGAGGAAATATACATGCTCACCGGCATGTGCTGACATGGCATCCAGGAACTGGTGGAATACTCTGGATGCTGATGCCTTTGAGATCCCCATGATATCCCCAGTTGAGCTTTGAGAGGTACCTGTGACTAGTATCCCTAGGCCTACACATACCTTGGTATTCACTGAGATGGGTTCCCTTTGGTCAGTTTGGTGTGGCCAGCACAGCTCAACAATTTGCTGTAGGAGGTCTCTGTCCACCCTATAACGCTCCACTATCTCCAGCTCATGTAGCCCCTGATAAGTTACCCTGGGTCTGTACACTCTTCTCCGTCTCCTCACTGTGGGTTGATCGGCAGCATTCACATCCTCACCACCCTCAGCCTCTTGCACATGTTGTTCTATGTTGCCTGTTGCAGCCCTTCTCATTTTGTAGGTTTGTTTGTTAAAATTTCTCCGCTTGTATACACCGGTGGTGTAAGAGTGTGGGAAAAAACAGAGGAGAAAGTGTTTGCATAGTTTATAGTTGTGTTCTGGGCTGGGCTGGTCTGCTGCCTGTGTAATCGGCTGATTCTGATACATTTCACCTGCCAGCTAAGCTAGTTCTCCTTGATTAATTTCCTACTACTGTTTTCCCTTCCCATTGCCTTCCTGTTTAAGCCCGGGTGCGCACCGCACAAACAGAGTGCTGAAATGTGCACAGTGCTGCTATTTCCTAGTTTAACTTCTGTTTTCTTCCTGTAAAACCTGGCGCATGGCGTGCACACCCGCTTAGGCTTTGTAAAGAGTGCTAGGCGGGTTTAGACACACCCCCTAGCTTAGCTGTGCTAAGCTAGGAACAAACCTGAGCCACACGGCTCCAATCCACTTACAGTATGCCTGACACCCCCCCATGATGTCACCTAACTCCTAGGCTTGCACCAAGCTATTCCTACTCTAACACTGTTGCGACCTGACTCACATGTTGGGGAAAACTGGGATTCACTATACTTCCTAATTTGATTCCTATTTGCATAGGATTGCCTGCTAATGCATAGTTACATGTCTCACACTGAGCCTCCCCCCTTAGCAACCACTACTCACTGGCCATGTTGTCTTCTGCCTGCCATTGACTTGCATGGCAGAATAGTGATTTTAGTTAGAATGCTTAATTTAGGATCATTTTGTTATTTTCCCCCCAGATCCCGTTTGCCCTACGCTTAAACAGCCGAGATCAGCAAAAAAAAGTTTATTTTTGTATTTGTTTTTACTGTTTGCAATGCCAATGGCCATATACTTGGCCATTGACATGCTTACTACATGATATGCAGCCTTTATTTGGAGCTGCCACAGCTCCATTTTGGATTTTGCCGAAATGTACTCGATTACTAACCGTGTACATTTCTGCAGCTAGCACTAGTCCTGCAAGGGCGGTTGCAAGCTTCCTGGATTGCAAAATCACCTCATTTGCATGGATTTTTCCTGCAAATGGGGTGATTTGCATACAAGGGCTTAGTCTGTGCAGGATTAGTGCAGGAGCGCTCCTGGCTGCCCCTGCAGGCTGTTCCTGGATCGCACTGCAGACATATTGCCTGCTTGATCTCATGCACCGATCTTGCACGCCGTGCAAGCTATACAAAATCCGGGGTTTATGTTAAGTACCCAGCTTCGGTATGTAAAAGTCTTATATATTACTGCTCATACTGGGCTAACATATGTCAATCAGTGACAAGATAAATATACCGACATATCAGTGATATATAGCTTTAAAGACATTGTGTGGTTTGGGACTTAGTTTGATAAATGCATGAACACAACAGCAACATTTGATAAAGCATGCTGTAGAAATAGTCAGAAACAGTAAAAAGAAAACAAAATAAATCTAATGGCACATTGATACCTGAGGAAATAAAACAATGCAGAGTTTAAAAACCTACAGGATGGCATTCAGGAACATAAAAATAGCAAACAAATGGATACCCTGCTGAGTACAACAATAATCTAAGACTAAGAAAAAATCATATGTGGGAAATCCCTAAAATATGAGAACTGGAGACAGTCATCAAGGAGAAGAAATGTCACAGTCTGGTCAATGAATCTTATCACCTAGATTATAACTGATACTTCTTGAAAGCTTAAATAGAAACAAAATACAGATAGAATAAGTCTAAAGACTTATTATTATAATAAAATGTGCAATAAAATATAAATGAAAAGTAACATACGGGGGAAACTATCATGGCTTTTGAATAAATTGTACATATGTTGAAGGCTAAATGAAGCTCTTGTGTATGTGTAAGATACTAACACTCATGTCTGAGATTAATTTGTTTTACTATGCTAAAGCTGGAGTATATCGTACTGATCATCATGGCATCACAAATGTTTCTTTTAATATTTTTGTCTATTTCTGTTTTTTATTTCATGCTATTTTTGCAGCAAACAAGTTATAGACAATTCCACAGTACAAATTAACAGCTGAATAAGTGGTATGTGAACATTTTTTATGGTATGTGTACATTTTTTACAAATATACTATCATGTTACAGAATACAATCATGTTACAGTAATATAATATAACACTTCATTCTTTTTGCACTTCTGGTAATTTTTGAACAGAATTGGAGAATAGACAAAAACAAAACAAAAAAGAAAACAAAAGAAAAGGACCCTCCCCATGCATAAGGTAAAAAAAAAAAAATATATATATATATATATATATATATATATATATATATATATATATATATATATATAAACTTGCTAAACTGTATTTACCTCTGCCTTTTTAATAAACACATAGAATATCATAAGATTTAGAAGCTCTTAAGCTATGATTAATTTACATACCTAATCTACATACCTAATGCAACTATCTTTCATCTGAGTTGGTCTGATCTTGCAGATGCAGTTATGATGACAGGTGACACAGGAAATGCATGCTACAGATCTAAAATATTAAAGTATACTTCCAAGCAGATTTAAGTAATTGTTTTCTTTGAAATAGGAAACTATACAGAAAAATAATTTCATAATGTGCAGATTATGTAGACCAAAAAAGACATAAAAATGCATTGTAACAAGCTCATGAAGTGACTAAAGAGGAAATGCTTAGATAAGTTTATAACATTTTTAAAGCAGCAATTTCATTGCTGTATTATTTATTATTTTAACTTGTTTAATGTCTGTATTCTTTACTTAATATGCAACAGTGGTTCGAAGAACAAATGGCTGTATCTGTAAGTCTTATTAAACTACAACTGCTAACACAGCCACTGGGGATGCACAAGCCAGTGCATTTCTTTGTGCTGGTCCCAAGCCCGGATAAATGGGGAGGGTTGCGTCAGGAAGGGCATCCGGCGTAAAATCTCTGCCAAAAATTACTGATGCGGAGAAGTTTTCATAATTACATATCGGATCAGTAGAGGCCCGGGTTAACAACGACTGCCACCAGTACTGTTAGCCAACAGGGAGCTGGCAGAAATTGGGCTACTGTTAGCTGAAGAAGAAGAGGAGGGGGAAGGCATGCCCGAAAGCAGGAAGAGAGGAGGAAGGTTAGGAGTGTAGTACTGAAGGTAGGAACTTTGAATGTTGGCAGTATGACTGGTATAGGGAGAGAGCTAGCTGATATGATGGAGAGAAGGAAGGTTGATATATTGTGCGTGCAAGAGACCAGATGGAAGGGAAGTAAGACCAAGAGTATAGGAGGCGGGTTCAAATTGTTCTATCATGGTGTGGATGGCAGAAGAAATGGGGTAGGGGTTATCCTAACGGAACAGTATGCCAAGAGTATTTTGGAGGTGAAGAGAGTGTCTGATAGAGTGATGTTTATGAAGCTTGAAATTGATGGTGTAATGATGAATGTTGTTATTGCATATGCTCCACAAGTTGGGTGTGCGATGGATGAGAAAGAAAAATTTTGGAGTGAGTTGGATGAAGTGGTGGTGAGTGTACCCAAGGGTGAAAGACTAGTGATTGGACCGGACTTCAATGGGCATGTTGGTGAAGTGAACAGAGGGGATGAGGAAGTGATGGGTAGGTATGGTGTTAAGGAGAGGAATACAGAAGGTCAGATGATTGTGGATTTTGCGAAAAGGATGGACATGGCTGTGGTGAATATGTATTTTAAGAAGAGGGAGGAGCATAGGGTGACGTACAAGAGTGGAGGAAGATGCACACAGGTGGATTATATCTTATGTAGGAGGGCCAGTCTGAAGGAGATTGGAGACTGTGGTGACTGGGGAAAGTGTAGTTAAGCAGCATAGAATGTTGGTCTGCAGGATGATGTTGGTGAACAAGAAGCGAAGGAGGAGTGTGAAAGCAGTGCCAAGGATTAAATGGTGGAAGTTAAAAAAGAGTGATTGTGATGTGGAGTTCGGGGAAGAGTTAAGACAGGCACTGGGAGGTAATGAAGAGTTACCGAATAGCTGGGTAACTACAGCAGAGCTAGTAAGGGAGACTGCTAGGAAGGTGCTTGGTGTGACATCTGGACAGAGGAAGGAGGACAAGGAGACATGGTGGTGGAATAAGGAAGTACAGGAGAGTATGCAGAGGAAGAGGCTGGCGAAGCAGAAGTGGGATTGTCAAAGAGATGAAGAAAGTACACATGAGTATAAGGAGATGAGGCGCATGGCAAAGTGAGAGGCGGTGAAGGCTAAGGATAAGGCATATAGAGAGTTGTATGAGAGATTGGACACTAAAGAGGGAGAAAAGGACCTGTACCAATTGGCTAGACAGAGGGACAAAGCTGGGAAAGATGTGCAGCAGGTAAGGGTGATAAAGGACAGTGAGGGAAACGTACTCACAAGTGAGGAAAGTGTGTTGAGTAGATGGAAAGAGTACTTTGAAGGGCTGATGAATGAAGAGAATGAGAGAGAGAGAAGGTTGGATGACGTGGGGATAGTGAATCAGGAAGTGAAGCAGATTAGTAAGGAGGAAGGAAGGACAGCTATGAGGAGGATGAAGAATGGAAAGGCTGCTGGCCCAGATGACATACCAGTGGAAGCATGGAGGTGCTTAGGAGAAATGGCAGTGGAATTTTTAACCAGATTGTTTAATGAAATTTTTGAAAGTCAGAGGATGCTTGAGGAGTGGAGAAAAAGTGTTTTGGTACCTATCTTTAAGAATAAGGGTGATGTGCAGAGCTGTAGTAATTACAGAGGGATAAACTTGACCAGTCACAGCTTGAAGTTATGGGAAAGAGTAGTGAAAGCTATGTTAAGAAGGGAGGTGATGATTAGTGATCAGCAGTATGGTTTCATGCCAGGAAAGAGCACTACAGATGCAATATTTGCTCTGAGAGTGTTGTTGGAGAAGTACAGAGAAGGTCAGAAGGAGTTGCATTGTGTCTTTGTGGACTTAGAGAAAGCATATGACAGGGTGCCTAGAGAGGAGTTGTGGTATTGTATGAGGAAGTCGGGAGTGGCAGAGAAGTATGTAAGAGTGATACAGGATATGTACAAGGGTAGTGTGACATTGGTGAGGACTGCGGTGGGAGTGACAGATACGTTTAAGGTGGAGGTGGGATTACATCAAGGATCAACTCTGAGCCCTTTCTTATTTGCAGTGGTGATGGACAGGTTGACAGATTAAATTAGACAGGAGGCCCCGTGGACTATGATGCTTGCAGATGACATTGTGATATGTAGTGAGAGTAGGGACCAGGTTCAGGAGACCCTGGAGAGGTGGAGATATGCTTTAGAGAAGAGAGGAATGAAGGTCAGCAGGGCTAAAACAGAATATATGTGTGTAAATGAGAGGGAGGGTAGAGGAATGGTGAGGATGCAGGGAGTAGAGTTGGTAAAGGTGGATGAGTTTAAGTACTTGGGATCAACAGTTCAGAGTAATGGTGAGTGTGGAAGAGAGGTGAAGAAGAGAGTACAGGCAGGGTGGAATGGGTGGAGAAGAGTGTCAGGAGTGATTTGTGACAGACGGGTACCAATAAGAGTGAAAGGGAAGGTCTACAAGAGGGTAGTGAGACCAGCTATGTTATATGGGTTGGAGACGGTAGCATTGTCAAAAAGGCAGGAGTCAGAGCTGGATGTGGCAGAGTTAAAGATGTTAAGATTGGCACTGGGTGTGACTAGGATGGACAGGATTAGGAATCAGTATATTAGAGGGTCAGCTCAGGTTGGACACTTTGGAGACAAAGCAAGAGAGGTGAGATTGCGTTGGTTTGGACATGTGCTGAGGAGGGATGCTGGGTATATTGGGAAAAGGATGCTAAGTATGGAGCTGCCAGGTAAAAGGAAAAGAGGAAGGCCTAAGATGAGGTTTATGGATGTGGTGAGAGAGGACATGCAGGCGGTTGGTGTGAAAGAGCATGATGCAGAGGACAGGAAGAAATGGAAATAGATGATCCGCTGTGGCGACCCCTAACAGGAACAGCTGAAAGAAGATGATGATGATGATGATGATGATGATTAAACTACAACTGCTAGCTCATTTAGCAACATGTTACTCTGAAGACCCAGGCTGCAGTTAAGTCCCTGATAAAGCAGTTCCTTTGGTAGACTCAGATTTCTGACCTCATTGCCCCCCACCATGGGATTTCTGTTTGCTCAGAACACTATCCCAAAGCTCAGTGGGCATGAATGAGGAGGTTTCCTGATTAATGCCCTGTGGTTCTAAGATCAGTTGTGCATTCAGAAGACTGAGGCTATACACATCCATAGAGTAATGGAGTCGCATCATGCGTGCATTCCCAATTTTTAACCAATTAAACTAACCTAATTTTGTTTACTGTCTAAGCAGACTCTGGCTATTGATGATTCCCCCCCCCCCTTTCTTATACATTGGATGTGTGGATGTGTGGTCTCCTCTATGAATCTAGGAATGTAGTTAACTGAGAAAACTAACATGAAGTGACTAAAGAGGAAATGGTTAGATACGTTTATAAAGTTCATTGTGAAACAGCTACGTCCTGTCCTTAATAATATAGATATGATATTGAAAGATACTAGGCATTTTTTGAAGAAATAATCTGAATGGTCTACTGCAGCTAATACGGTGGATGAATATGTGTTGGTCACCATGGATGTTGTCTCCTTATTCACCACTATCCCAAATTATATTGGCACTCTGTATACTGATTATACTGCTGAACTCGTCTATTTAATTTGCTCTTTACTTGAAATTGTTTTTACTACTAATGCCTTCTCCATTTCAGACAAGTACTTTATTAAAAAATTGAGGATCCTATGGGCACCATGTGTGCGAATAGTTACACGAACATGGTGCTCACATATTGTTAGGCTACTATTGTTTTCAGTGATAATTTATTTTTAAATTCTATTTTACACTATGGATGTTTTGTAGACAATATGTTTTTGTATGGTCAGGTTTGAGTAATGATTTGAATTTTATTGCTTATTTGCAAGAATCTACTGGGTTTTTTTAAGTTTAGAGAAGAATATTCCCATTCTATGGTTGATTTTTTAGAAGTTCGTGTCATTAGGTCTTTGGATGGTTTAGATACTGTTATTTTTAAAAAACAAGCAGAAGGAATAAATAATCTGTTACATGCACGAAGTATGCAAAGTATGTAAAGAAAAATGTGGTGAGGAGCCAGTTTTTTAGGAATGCCAGATTGCATACTAAGGATAGTCAAACATGAATATTTTAATGTATTAAGTTCTGAATTTCGACTGAGGGGACACTTGGATTTTGATACTACACAAGCGCAGAATGAAGTGATATGCTTTAGACATGATAGGGCTAGACCTTAATTTTCTAATGATACTGCTGATGTTATTATACATAAAGGCCAGTGTGATCGTCAGTTGAGAATGTCTTTGACATATTCTACCAATGTCAGTTTTGTTTGTGACATCATTAGAAAACATTGGTGTGTGCTAATGACTAATGATAAATGTAAAGAAATACTTGGGAATGAGCCATATTTTACGTTTAAGAATAGTCGTTCTGTTAAGAAGATGCTCTGTAATAAGCCACTAAATGTGGGTGATAGAACTGGCAATGCTGTATCGCAGAGGGTGGGAACCTGTCTATGTAGAGCTTGCACTGCCTGAAATATGTAAAAACTGATAATTGTTTTGTGCATCCTGTTAGTGGACACAAATTTGAAGTTAAGTTATATGCTGATTGTGCTACTACGGATGTTGTTTATTTAGCAGTGTGTGAGGCTTGTCAAAGTTACTACGTGGGGAAGACAAACTGATGTTTAAGGGATTGCGTTAAGGAGCATTTGTATTGCATTAACTAAGAAGATAAGAAGAATGCCTTAGGTAAACATGTTGCCACTGAAGGAATCATGCATGTTTTTATGTTTATGGTGGTTGAGATCTGTCCTCACTCCTCCAGGGATGGTGATATTAAAACATGTACAGAGTGTTAAGAGCTGAAAAGGATTCTTATTTTGAAAGCTCACAAGGATAGAGGTTTAAACAAGTATGTCCCTTTAAAACCCATGTTGAAATCATGGGGTTGAAGCAATGAACTAATTGATATTATTGTACTTGAACTGTGTTGTTTTTACCTTGTTAGATATGATGATGTACCCAGTGTTAGGTGCAAAAGCACTCATCTTTTTTATTGCTATTTTATTTATTTATTTGTTTTTAGTTGAGTTATATTAAAGGTTATTGCACGTCCTCTGTCTTGCTGTTTTTTTTTGTATATTTTGTTTGACCAAATTTAATATATGCTGATGCATGCTTACTTTCTGCTACATGTTAGTGTTTAAACTGATGTAAATGGTATATAGTTATTGTGATGGGGCATTTTGTAACTTCACAGCACCTGCAGTTGCTTACTGTGTTCTAGCCATTTTGACTCAGGTGACTACCCATAGTAGTAACAAGGGGCATTCTTTTTCTCTTCAACAGACAAAGTGTACACTTTTAAAACATTCACCTGCTAAAATTTAACATAAAATAAACTGGGTTTCATCTGAATGCATTGTAGGAAAATTTCTAAAACTTAAAATGATAAACTGCTTTATATCCAAGTATCCCTAAAACTGTTGAGAACACTCCATTCTCTATCTACTCTAAATTTAAGGGAAAGGAGACTTAATATATATTTTTCTTTTGTCATTTAGTCATTTAGTCAAGTTCAACTCTTTGTAATCTCAAGGACTTTTGCACACCAGGTTTGTTTGTCAACAGCTGCTTCTTTAAGGTCCTGGAAATTTATATTTATTATTTTAATAATTCTGTCTGTCCATCTTTAGTTCTTTCGTCAGACTACCTTCCAGTGAACATTCAGGCTTTATTTCCCTAATGATTGATTTTATCTTTTTGCTATCCAGGGAACTCTCAAAAGTTTTCCTCCAGTAGCACCATATAGAATAATCAATTTTCTGGTACACGGCCTTACTTACATTTGCTGTGCCACTATTACTCGGTATCCTACCAACTGCTAACAGGTTACTTGCATCTGGCAAATAAGGCAACCTCTAACTTATTACTGATGGATTTACTGCACATCGGCATGTCAAATGGCATCAGAAATACTTGATCTAGGGATCTAACCCTCTTTTGCAACACTCACAAAATAGTTTGAAGGTACAGGTATAATTCGCTGATGATACCACTGCTATGGGACAGCATAAAAGAACATTCATCTTTATCCATTTTCATGTGCAACTTAGATGCATGGATGGGAAACAGAAAATTTACCTCAGGACTGCCCCCTGAACTACGAATGGACAGAGGCAGCTCCTAAATGCTTTATCCCAGTCATGAGTCTCCTCAAACTATCTATTGTATGATGGCAGTTATTCTCATTAGGAGTAATAAATAATTATCAGCCATGGGATGGGTAAGGCCAATCTATAACCAAATGAGATGTTATTTTGAGCAGAAAAAGCAAAATTGGATAGGCTTAAAATGTCCTGCAAGGGCAGCTAGCCTAACATTCTCAGCCATATCCTATTACTGGGAAAAACATAGCCTTGACTGTACACACCTTTCCTGACAATCTGGGTAACATCAGTGAGCTCTGATATAAAAAAATCTCAGTCTAAACTGGTTGCATGATTCTCGGTGTCTGGTTTGCACAATGTCATCACCTCTACTATCTAACCACACCCTAACGTAGGTAATAGCTGGCTTGCACAGGATCATCACCTCTACTATCTAACCACACCCTAAATCAGGCAACAGCTGGCTTGCATAAGCTCATCACCTATAGTATCTAACCACACCCTAACCCAGGTAATAGCTGGCTTGCACATGATCACCACTTCTACTATCTAACCATACCCTAACTCAGGTAATAGCTGGCTTGCACAGGATCATCACCTCTACTATCTAACCACACCCTAACTCAGGTAATAGCTGGCTTTCACATGATCATCACCTCTACTATCTAACCACACCCTAACTCAGATAACAGCTGGCTTGCATAAGCTCATCACCTGTAGTATCTAACCACACCCTAACACAGGTAACAGCTGGCTTGCATAAGCTCATCACCTCTACTTCCTAACCACATCCTACTTCAGGGAACATCACCACTCTTGCCTGGGTACTGATTAACTCACTTGATAGACTCACGTCACTACTTGATGAGCTACAAGGATCTAGTCCTGACCACCAGCTTTGTTATAACACCCAAACTTCCAAGTATGTCAGTATACTTTAGAATGCTGTAGAGAATCATTGACTGCTTACTTCTCAAGACTTGCTAACAGAGACTGTACTCCAGTTATATTCCAAAATATTTTTTTTATTTATATTTTTAATTTGTTCATTTACTAACTGGCTAAGTAATCTACTTCTTTTCTAACTCTTTTCAGCCACAACCCTGTAATAGTGCCTTAATTAAAATTTGAAATTATCACTTGCTCATCCACTACCTTTATTTCTCAGTCAAGACTAGGCATTTCAGACATCAACCATCACCCTGGTCTCCCTCCACTCATAAAAATCTTTTAAACAGTCTAACAATATGCAGGGCTAGATGTACGTCATACTCTGCAATGTGAAAAAAATCCTCTGCAGCACTGCTAATGTGACTTTTCTAGAAAAGGAATAGGTCCATTCCTTCTGGAATCTCCAAACTTACATGCTGAAGATCAATTTGGTCACAGGCAGAGCCACTCTATCTGCTGCCATCTGCCTCCAAAATGACAAAGAGTTTATGTCGGATCCGATTGTATAGTAAGTTCCTTTGCTGAGCTCCTGAAAGACCTCTCCAACAAGCTGAATATCTTTTAATTGCTAGTTTTCTATCCCACGCTAGACAGCACAATGCACAGCTCCCACTTTCATTTTCTTCTCCTTAACTTTAATGAAAACTAATAGGCTTCTTAGATGCATTCATTTTTTTTTGGTTTTCCTACTGCTCATGGACTTTAACATACCTCCTAAAAACCTACAATGCACATATTATCAGTCTCTCATCCATGTCATAAACCTGTCACTGCTCATAGGTTCTTTTCAGATTACTGTCCGAAGAGTCTTTTCTTGATATCTAGGAATCCTCTTTTGCAACCCCCATTCCAAAAATATGCTCAGGTGTTACACTGCTTAACTTGTTGCCCATAACCATTCTTCCTGCCTATAGAGAACTGCTACAGAAATTTGTTGCAATTTCACTTACTCACATTCATTGCATATAATGTTCTTCATAATCCTACCATTTCTTTAAGTACAGATACAGTAATATTAGAGCTATCAGCTCTCAAATAAGAACTAATTTGAACCATAGTTCTTGACCTTAACATCCCATCACTTCCTACTAAATAAGGCCAAAGCTAGTGGTAATGAAACCATTAAATAAATACTCAGTTACTTCAGCAACCACTCATTAAGGGTGTGCATAAAGATGTTATTGTCCTGCTTAGATGAGTTCCACAGACTTCATTTCTTTGACCTTTGATGTATTTAATCTGTATTCGTGAATAGAGATCTTGCTTCCAGTACCTGGAAGAATAACGTGATGCTGATAACATGGTCATCACCCAGTTGAATCCTTCTCCTGGGGTTATAAATAAACGAACTACAGAATGATCTGCCTTCCCTTTTCTTCTAACTTGATGCCAGACAGTTCACAATGAGCAAGGACAAAACAAAATCTCTTTCACTGGTAATCATGCTCAGAATTCATCAGTTGACATGGGATGGAATATTGTATCATCCATAGGTATCAGCTAGGTAAGTATTTTGATTTGAAACACCTACATATGAAACTTGATACCACTCTTATTTGGCAACAGTACTGCCAATCTTAGGTTCATAGGTGTTTACTAGGCTAACAACCATAAGGGCCTTTTTAAGCCTAGCCATGCTTCCCAAATGTTTGACAAGCTCTAATACCCTTGATAAGTGTAAGCAGGGGCTTGGAAGAGTAAACATTTACAAGCAGGCGCCAGGGAGATGAACCATTTACAGGTTATCTGTGTCCATTAGAGACATAGGTGCCAAACCAGGGATGAATTTCATCTTTCCCATCCAATTGTTTAAGTTACAGTTGAACTGGATTAGGGAGGAAGTCTACTTCACGTGGATGGGAAGCCTGTTCCAGAGAAGGGGTAATCTCTGGGATACATACCTGTCTCTCCAGCAGGTCCTATTGATATTATAGGCACAGGCAAGGTTTAAATATTTACAACAGGTAATTCTGGTTTTGTTTGTTTTGTGGATAAGCAGGAGCTCCATCAGAGTGGGGTCTGACAATGTCTTGTATACCAGGCATTGATCTTGCCTCAGCCTGTAAGAGACAGAATACAGGAATATTGCCTTATGTAGTTCTGCATAGGACATGTTATTTAAACCCTGTATTATTTTAGTGAGGAACCTCTGTGGTTGCTCCAGTTGTTGTATATGCCTGGTTAGGTACATTCCAAAGGGGACATTGTAGTCAATGATAGGTCTGAAGAATGTGCTGAATACAGTGGAACAGTGACTTCCTTGGATCTAGATACCATACCTTTGTTTATTTTGTTTATTAGTTGTACAACATAGGATAATTTCCTCACTACTGTAGACAAGTCATGGTCAAAGGCTAGATTACTGTCTATGTCTGTACCCAAGTCCCTGACTAGTGGGTCAGCGTTTAGGGGTGTGTTATCAATATGATAGTTACCATGGGTAGATGACTTTCTGAAGAATACTATTATGCATTTATTAGCATTTAGTTTTAGTCCATGGTTCTGGCACCAGTTGTTTACCTGTGTCAGCCCATTCCTGGAGAACATTTGTGTCAGTGGGTGATTCAATGACAGCTCCTAATCTGCACTTATCTGCAAATTTAGTCAGGCAGAGGCATTGATATTGGCTTAGACTTCAGAGAAGTAAATGCCAAAATAGAGCAGTCCCAGGACCAGTCCCTGAGGGACTCTGGTTGTGACTGGCCTCTTTGTAGAGGTGGACTCCCAAATTCTAACTTCCTCGGTCATGTCTGTGAGCCAACTGGCCAGCCCCTGGGTTATACCAGGGTTTATACTTAACCTCTTATGCTTGACAACATTGCCCAGGTAGGTTATTGTATCATATGCCTTGGCCAGGTCAAGGTAGGCAGTATGAACCATTTTGCTCTTATCCATTGTTTGGTAACCTTCTCAAGGAAGTCCACCTGGCTGAGTAGGCATGGCCTGCCTTGATGATAACAAATTGGTTTGGGTCTAGTGCCTGGAGGCTTTCTATGTCATTATTGATCATTTCCATGATAATTCTTTTCATGGCTTTGCATATTATACTAATGAGACTCATAGGTCTGTAGTTTCCAGGGTCTGTAGAGGGCCCATCTTTGTGCAGAAGGATGACTGCTGCTATTCTCCATTCATGAGCAGGAAGCATGCTTGGAGGCTACAGTTAAACAGCAATTCCAGAGGGTCTGATAGATCCAATTTCATGCTATTTAGAAGGAATTCTGGGATATTATCTGCACCTATTGATGCCGTATTCTTGGCCTTAGAGAGAGCATTAAGGACCTGTTCCCTAATGATAGCAGGGGAAGTTGCATTTGATGGTATTTTTGCAGTGGTAAAAGGTTGCCCTCTTATGACAAAGTCCCTTATAAAAGAAGCTTGTCATACCCCAGGGAAGTTAGCTTCTACCTCAACTGTACAGATTTTAGCAGAATGTCCAGATTTGTGCCTAACATCTTTGACCTGTACATCATAAAAATTGTTTTTTTTTTTTTTTTTTTTTTTTTTTGGCAAATCACTGGAATGGTCTAAGGATTAAATTCACTAAATAATAACATGCATTTTAGTTTCAGATGTCATATCCTTCAGAAAATGCATGCTGTCACAAGTCCTGTTATTCTAGAAACAAAGTTTATAAGAGCAATATTTAAAATGTGTCCCTATTTTGGGCCTTTGCCCCACCCCCATTATGTCAGGCTTTGTCCAACTTTCTTGCAGTAAGAGGTTGAGAGGTATGAATTAACTCTACTAGTTATTTCGAAATATGGCCTTAACCTATTGATCCAGCTAGATAGTAATAATGCTACACTTCAAGCTTACTTGACAAAAATCTCACATTTCATGTGCAAGTCCCTAAAATAAGAATGTCATAATAGGTTTTGGCTAAGGCCAAATATTTGTCTATTACCCATAGTAGCATCTTTAGTCTAGACATGTTCATCTCCAAAGTTCTTAACCATAACCATTACTTGTCATTAAAATAAACCCAGTTGTCTAAGGGTCTATATTATACCATCGAACGCTTAAAAAAGCGAATGCTGATTGATCGACTTAATTTAAATGAAAGCTTACAATCTCGAACTGTCAGATCAGTGATTTTTTTCCCAGGGAAAAAAATCGCTGATCCAAAACACATACACACAACACAAGCACACCAAACAAACAGAAATCCACACACATACACCTAAAATCTGATACCTAACCCTACACTGAACTATGCACACACCACTAACTACCCACTTACCTTAACCCAAACCCTAACCCTAAGGTCCGTCACTATCACACACTCACCTCACCCGCTCCCTAACCCTAACTCACTTAAATCCACCCTAACCCTCATGTCCACTCAATCGCACACACACCTAACCCGAGCCCTAACCCTAACTCACCTAAATCACCCTAACACTCACATACACACAATCGCACACTTACCTGAATCTGACCGGTAACTTTCCACCATAACACTGAAAATACCGAAGCAACAGAAATGGACAACCAAATTCTTTCCCTAGGAAAAAATTTGAGTTTCTGCTGCTTTGATATTTTGCAGTTTCACGAAAATAAGTTCGATCAATCAGCGTTCGCTTTTTTAAGCGTTCGAGGATATAATATAGACCCTTGTCTAACATGTCTCTAGACCCTTCCTCTTAAGCTTGCTAAACCATTTTTGTCTATGAAATTTAATAGGTATATTGTTTGTTGTAGGAAGTTACATAATCTCATGAAGGTTTGGAATTGCATTGGTAATGGAAAAGATTAATGCCTAGAAATGTTGTTTTACTGTTAGTATTTTATTTTTTATTTATTTTTTGTCAATGTTATATTACATTGCTGATTTTGGATGGCATATGAAATTCTAAAAAAAGTGAAAAATGCAAATAAATATATGACATCAAACAGCTAATCAAATAGTTAACTACAATGATGAAAAAATGAAGACTAGCAAATTATAGTTAGCAAATATCAATGGAATTATTAAGAATTTAAAAGTTTAGATGATGTTATGCACATAATATTCAAAAACGAGATTCTCTGATAATAGAAGTTGTACAGGAAGGAAAGAATTTGGGATTAACCAAGTGTAATTTGCTGGGCCTTGTGCTACATTGCACTACAGTGCAGGATAACAGAAGTAAAATATGATGCAATACTAAACATATTCATTGTCATAAAGAAGGAAATCTTACTGTTTCATACCAGTCTTATCTTATGATCACATACAGAGTTACTAGAACTCTCAAAACTAACACAATCATTGACCCTAAAAAAGAAAGGATAATTGCAATTTATAACATTTACTACAACCATATTTTAAAGAGTCAAAGAGTTAAAACCTCATCTTCATTACATTATATTTATTTGAAAACAGAAAAAAGATAAGTTTACATCAATTGGCTTTTTATATGGCTTTGACATTTTAAATTTCCTCCAACACTACTATCTCCATTACCTTTTCCCTCACCTTTCTGGTGCCACTTTGAATGTGTTTGTGAATTCTCTCTCTCTCTCTAGCACACATCCCAGTAGTCATTTCCAAGGGTCTACACTATCTCTGCGAAAAGTAGTTTTGTTGCACCAGGGAGTAGTTAGTATTTATAAACTGCTGACTGTGCCCACTCTTCCCCTCTCTGCTCATCTTGCCAGGATGATCCCTTCCCATATCCCAAGCACAATCATGTATACCAATATCATGATCATTGTGTTTTTCATCTCTGATGATACACTCCAAAGTCTATTTGCAGCTAATACAGCTCTTTCACTTGTTGACTGATGGTCCATTCCAGGTAACGTCAACATCATATTTTCTTTTCCTGCTCTGTTGCCATTAATCCCACTCCACCCAGCTGATACTTCCCACCAAGGCTGTTGTGGTTTAAATTACCTTATTTTTGTCTAGTTGCTTAGACTTTGCAAATACTTCCCTATACTATCCCCCTCCCTCCACTGTCAAACCTATCATTGTGTTATTAATAAAGACACTGATTCTGTCTCCTTTGGCTTCAGGTATATCTAAGACAAGCAGACTGAAGAGTACTGGACACAGGATAGACCTGCTGTCTTATACTAGTCACTTCCCTAATCCCTGACATTGCCTTCTTTGCCTCCCCCTCTGTGTCCTGCCATTCTCCATGCAGCTGTATATTTCCTCAGTTGTGATCCTGCCCCTAACCATGTCAGCATTCCTTCGAGCCTCCTGTGTGAGAACAAATAAAAGTCCTTGTAGAGGATGTGTACACTATGTCTGCTGGCACTTTCTTGGCAAGCTAACAAGTAACCCAGTCATAAAACTGAACCATGTTTGAATGATTGCTCATCCTGCCCATGAGCCCACACTGGTTACTGTTCTGGAACTCATTGTCCTTTAAAAATATTACCAACCTTCCATTCAGAATTTCATCCATGACTTTGTTTGCCACTTTGTTCAGCTAAAAGACCTGTAGTTCCCTCAATTTTTTTTTTGTTCCTTCTCTAGAATAAGAGTATCACACCTACTATCTTGCTGTCCTCTGGCACATCTGCACTAGTCAGTGATTTTTAGGGATTTATCAATACAATGGTCAGATTTTTGATGATGCTGGAAGGTAGCCCATTTGGCTCTTGTTGTTATTTCTCCATTAATATTATCTAGTTCCCTCTGCACTCCTGGAGTCTGTTAGCTGATTTCTCCATTTGCTCAACCTCGTTCCTAACATGACATATTCTGTTTTTTTTTTATTGAAGTATTAATTCAGTGCCTTTGTTATTTCCCCAGTCTTTTATAATGCCCTTCCCTTCTTATACCTGTAATCTGCTGATGGTATATTAAGTCATCCTTGAACCTCCTTCTTCGCAGCATAAGTCACTCTTCTAAAATCCTATACCATCAGCATTCCCTTTATATTCTTATGTTTCCTGTCTACTCTGGACAATGTAGTGGCATGATCACTTTGTTAATGGTGCCTTATTCAGGACATCCATGTCACCTTCTAGAATGATAGAATTATGTCTTGAAAACTATCCTTTCTGGTTTAGTTCAGCACTATTTTAGCTGAACCCATTATGGTCCAAGACCTCAGTCACCTCCTGCTTCCTGTCTACCCTGAAACTCAAAATATCTCAGTCTGCTGATGGCAGAATGAGACATCTCCCTCTCTGGGTATCACTGTCCTACTCCTCTCATTCCTTTACTCTCTCTTCCATTCTCACGCCATTCTCCTTTTTTGTGCTTGGGGAATGCCACATTGTAATCATCTACAAGTTTTCCTCCATTCTTCTACCTTAACTGCCATGCACTTAATCTAGCTTCTGACCATGGCAACGTCTTTGACTCATTCTTGGTTTGGTGCCCCTCCCCAGTTCTCTAGTCTCACATCTGATGACCTCCTTTAAGTACATTACCACTCCACCCATGTCTCCCTTCTCTTCAGTCAAAAATGACCTATATCCAAGCATCTCTGTGTTTAACATGCCTTTTTATTGGCCCATATTGCTATGTAAGAATAAATTCCAGTGTAGCCAAAAGTTAAAAACACAACGGCTTTAATAATCCACATGTAGAACAACAAAACAATGAAAATCCATCTGTAACTGACTAAGAACTTTCACCCAACAAAGGGCATCCTCAGAGTCAGTTAAATCATAGTTACAGATCATATATAAAGAAACTTTAAACTTAACTTTCTCCAATGAGAAATAACTTCCAATTAAATGATTGCCATAAATAATTGTTCTATTGACTGCACATATATTAACCCTTCATGGTTGTAACGCAGTTACAGTTGTATTATTAAAGTTCATTTGTCAATTTAAATTCTAGTACGTGACCAAAAATAAATTTGTGTTATACGTAACAAATCTATGTAAAATGTAAAATGTAAAAATGTAAAAAGTATATATGTTTATGGTGTATAAAAAACAAATTCATAACACATTTTCCTAAAAATAAATAATGTTCTAATAAATTTAAAAGTAAATTTAAATTTAAAAAGTCACGTACTAGAATTTAAATTGACAAATGAACTTTAATAATACAACTGTAACTGTGTTACAACCATGAAGGGTTAATATATGTGCAGTCAATAGAACAATTATTTATGGCAATCATTTAATTGGAAGTTATTTCTCATTGGAGAAAGTTAAGTTGAAAGTTTCTTTATATATATTTATATATATTTCTTTATATCTGTAACTATGATTTAACTGACTCTGAGGATGCCCTTTGTTGGGTGAAAGTGCTTAGTCAGTTACAGATGGATTTTCATTGTTTTGTTGTTCTACATGTGGATTATTAAAGCCGTTGTGTTTTTTACTTTTGGCTACGCTGGAATTTATTCTTATTAGTTTATTTTTGCTTACGACAACCATATTGCTATGTGTCCACCAATGCTCACTCTTCTATCAGATGTTATTTTTTTTGTAGTTATACAATGTATAGCTGTCATGTTAAATTAATTTTACGTATATTTTTCTAAACCAAAATAGATGAACTGTAGTTAGGCAGGCTCTCAGAGTATGTAAGTGAGTGTATTGCACTCAGAGAGCAGCTTACACTGATGTGGACAAGTACTGTTTCTAGAAAAAGGATGCAGCTATATGCTGACAGAACTGCTTTTGAACACATTTGGATAGGTAACATATATTGAACTCTGCGTCATGAAAGAGACTTGTGACAAGGAGAAGTAAAATGAGCTGCAACACAGCAAACATAACAGATTCCTTCCTTCTGTCTGGTAACAAAACAAAACACATTGTGAAAGCCAGTAAAATAGGCTCTGCTCAATTAGATTAGACATTATTCTCTTTTCTTCGTGTCCTTAAGAGTGTGCTTTTCTATCTTACCTCCATAACACTAGTGGCAATCTTGTTCATGTTTAATATCTTTATAAATAAAAATCCCAGAGCATTTCATCTGCAGGTATATATGACCTATCATTTTTACTCACCTCTTTTCTTGCATTCTGCCTGCAGCTCCTTGTGCAGGCTCTTTCCACTGCAGTCAGACTACCAAGCCACACTCTGACACACTCTAGTTTGTTAGTTTCTGCATCAGTTTTGATCTGCTATTCGCTTCCTAAACACCTTTACCCCATTTCAGCTTCTGTGACCCTCCGTCCCCTCCTATATTAGTTTAAACATATTACTGGTGAGCTGTAACTTTCAAAACCAGGTATATGCATCGCTGCCCTGACTGAGCTAAGATAGAACATGTCTCTTGAGTAGTCTTGGCATCTTTTCAAGGTTTCCCCCATCCCACACACTTAATTGTCCCAAACCTTTCCCTCTTATACACTGTCATAGTCAGTCACTGCACTGTCTAATCCTGTGTCTCCAATGTGTGCACTGTGCTGATAGAGGTAATACGTCTTCCAATCTGCTATTCTCCCATCTATCTACCACCTCCCTGTCCTTGTTTGCTGCCATGAGATATTTAGGGTGCCAGCATGTACTGCAGTATGAGTCCACCACTCTACCTTGGTAATCACTTTGGTCACTTGTTTGTACATTTTACTAAGTCCCAATACCAGCTTCACTGAAATCTCTTTCTTTTTCCACTTGCCTTGACATGTAATCCCCTTTGTATTTGAGTTTCTAATTGCACAATCCTGCCTCTCTTTTTCTACACTGACCCTCATCTTGTTTTCGTCTTGCCCCATGCCAATACCACTTCTGTCTCTAGCCGTTACAGCTCTGCATCCCTGACTATCAGTCATTCTTTCTATCTACACTGGTTGTAACCTTCAGTGTTGCACATCTAATTTCCTTCCCATACTTTATGTGCTCTTCCTAAAAGACCCCTCCATTGTTCTCTCACCTTTTTCTCCAACAGCTCCATTTTGCTGAGTGCCCCTCCCTGAGTATTTATTTCTTGTTCATCTTTTAGTGCTTATTTTTGCATGACTTCTTCTACCTCTAGCGCCTCTCTATTATTCGTCCATACTTTTCATATGTCTTCTTCAACCACAGTATCATTTTCTTGTCCTCCTTTTCATGGCTTCATCTGCCATTTTCTCCTTTCACCATCCTTTGTATTACCCCGCTTGCTTGTACTCATGTGACAACTTTTTCCTTATGTACTCCACCCATTTTTACCACCCCATTCTGTCTGCTGATCTCCAGCTGCCACCTTCCCTGCATTTTTTACAATGAAGCTCCCTAATTCTTCTGAAGTCCCTATAGCAGCATCTGCCATCTTAAAGCTCCCTGAACCAAACAGCTGTTTCTAATCCCGAGCACCTCACAAATCTCTCACCAACTGTTTTTGTACTGTTTGTGCTACTCCTTCCAAATTACATGCTTGAACCCCTTTGTTGTAGGAGTCAAATGGTGATTTACCTTGCATAAAGAAAATTATCCATAATTATTATTTGACAGAATGTGTTGGAATCCAGTTTACTCTCTCTGAAGTGTGAGTATTAGAAGGAGAAACATCATTCAGATAACAAGGCTTCACTTTGAAAGACTGACTTCTAGCAAAAGTGCAGGAACTGTACTTAATGAGCTAAGAATTTAGGGAATGATTAGAATGATTACAGCGACTTCCGCGGTGGTGCAGCGGTAGCGTTGTTGCCTCACAGCAAGAGGTTTTCTCGTTCGATTCTCGGCTTGGGTTAGGAGTGCCTTCTGTGTGGACTCTGCATGTCCTCCCTGCGGTCAAGTGAGCATTCGAAAGACATGCGTTGAATGAGCGTGCCTTCGTTGAAGGTTGGGCATCGGGCTGGCAACTCAACACCATAAAAAAACAACTGCCAATCATTAGTGGACTGGAGTTCTGCTGTTGCGACCCGTAACCGGGAAAAGCCGAAAGACAAACAACAACATTAGAATGATTACAGCATACACGGAACCATTCAATTTAGAATGAGAACAGATGCCTCTATAGGTGTGTGTGTCTATGCACAATGATATTTTCTTTCTTTCTTTCTTTGCTTGCTTGTTTATTTGCTTCTTTATGATGACTGGGATATTCTGACTAGGTAGAGACCATTTACAGTGGCAGCCAGGGAAGAAAACTTGCAGTGACAGCATCCAAGTAAAGTTGCAAAACAGTTAACAATGGAAAAGGGAAACAGTAGCAGCCATAGTATGATCAGTCCATTAAAACAAATTATACCATGACCCCCCCAAAACGTGCACGCTGATTGGCCAGCGTGCCCATTGTAAATCGAGCTATACTAATGGAAAAAGGTCTGGTCGCCCGGACTTTTTTCCATTAGTATAACTCGTTTTTTTAAAACACTGTCTCGCTATGTTAAATGGGTTTAACATAGCGAGACAGCTTTAAAATAAGCAACGGAGATCTCCGTTGCTTATTTTAAAGCTGTTTCGCCATGTTTAACCCCTTTTACATAGCGAGACAGTGTTAAAAACAACGGAGAAAGCAAGATCTCTGTTGCTTTTTTCGCTATGTTAAATGAGTTTAACATAGCGAGACAGTTTTAAAATAAGCAACGGAGATGTCTGTTGCTTATTTTAAAACTGTCTCACTATGTTAAACTCATTTAACATAGCGAGACACTAAAAAAAAGCAACGGAGATCTTGCTTTCTCCGTTGCTTTTGCCCACAGCTCTGATGTACTGCGCAGGCGCGCAGTACATCAGAACTGCCGCGGATGCCAGACATCTGCAGAAGGGCAGTAAACAGGCATTATACTATGCCATTATTTAAGAAAAGTAACAGTTTCTTTTCTTAAATAATGTCATGGTATAATAGCAATAACCCACTTCTGGGTGTGGGTAATGCTAAATTTACCCACGGTTGGCTTTGTTTGGTCCCTCGGGCGATCAAACCACGCCAACCGTGGGTAAATTTAGCATTACCCACACCCAGGCATGGGTTATTGCTATAATAATATATAAGCCTGAAATATGGAAACATATTTTTGCTAAAGAAAAGCAGAGCTGAGGAAAAAAAAATATTTCTTAATAATGATCCAAATTACAACTGGCAAAGTTAGATATACAAAAGAACAACTGTGCATTATGCTGAATATTAAAAAAATAATAGCTGGTAGAGTAATATAACTGAGAGTTTCTGAAACTATTTTTTCATGGTTAGTGGTAAAATCAAAGGAATACAAGGATATATAAGATAAAACTATAAAATAGTTAATTCAGTGTTTAATTCAAAGTGGCAAGAAAAGTGGGACATAAGAAAAAAGGAGGTAGCTGTAAGCACTTAAGTAGGAAAGAAAAGGAAATACAATCAATATGAAGTAGGATGGAAATGAAAAAAATGAAGTAGAATACAAAATAAAGAAAAAAGAAAAATATAAGGAAAAAATAAAAAAAATATAAGGTCATAGATTTCTTGGCTAAAACAAGGGAAGAAAAGTAAAAGACTGACTTATGGCAAGAAGTTAATGGGATTTAAGCAATTTGACAGGTATGAATGAGGTTTACCATGACAATCTTGAATGATGGCATGGGTGAAGTTATTTAAATTGATTTATAGGTGACATGCACCACAAACTATTTATAAATTATTTGCCTTTATAAAATTCACTGATGTACTTATTTATTTATTTATCTTTATTTACTTGGAAAATCTGACTAGAATAAATATTTTTTTTTCCAGATGAGGCCTGGAGAGAATAGCTTCACATTTAACACCACTTATGACATATGCATAAAATGCAATTACATGACATCAGAAGTAATAAAAATATAGCTAAGTGTAAATATACAACAGAAAATCTTTATAAGAGCTTACATAAACATCATTTGGAAACATGCATAGCTTACATGTATATATGCAGTGCTGAACATTCATTTGAAATAGACACTGGTTTGTATATAATAAAAAAGAGAGAGAATATTCTGAAAGGTATTGTAATATTACCTTGTGATTTCTAGCAGTTAAAATAATGAAAATAAGAACCAGCTTAACAATGGGAATATTAGAAAGGGGGCATCGTGACTGATAATGTAATATAGTATGATATGTCAGGAGTACAGCAGCTACGAAAGCATCATTACATTTAAGATTGAGAAGTAAAGCAATTAGGAAAGTGAGAGTGGATGGGGGCTGCTTGGACTGTTATTAAGTAAGAATGGATAGGGGCTACTTGGACTGTTATAAGTGAGAACAGAAGGGGGCTACTTAGACTGTTATAAGTGATAGATAAGGACGGAGATTGATGAAACTGTGATGGAGAACAGTGAGATAGTGGTTACTTGTTAAGGATAAGATTTTATACTGAGTATATCAAGAATTATGTACTGACACCTGGTTTCATTCACAAAATTAGAAAAATGTGATCAATTATATCTATTCAAAAACCAAAATGATTGAATCACAAACAAGCGGAGTACATGCATCTCCTTGCAAGTACTATGAATCACACAGCATTAATCAGAAACAACATTAATACTTAAAATACTGATTGAAAAATTAACATGCATACACTTTTACCTTCTGCACACAAAGCACATTCATTCACATGTAGCCTGCATGCAAATAAGACCAAAACACCCAACTCCACACTCACACTACAGCAAAGGGCAAAAGACTACCTAAGTAGTATTACAGTAAACCGCTCACCAGACTAAGTAAGGAGAAGGTCACAGTAAGCTGCCTGTTGGGCGCTAGAATCCGCCACATAACGCAAGCACTCAGGTCTCTCAACAGCAGGTACAAGTATGACTCAGTCATTGTCCACGCTGGTGTCAACGACCTGAGACGTACCTCCTTGGACTACATGAAAAGGGACGTCGAGGAGCTCTCTGATTATGTAGCCCAGGCAGGTATGACCCTGACCTTGAGCAGTATCCTACCTTCACCTAGAATGATGCCACAATACAGTGATAAGATGATCAGCTTTAATAATTGGCTTAAATTCTGGTGTCATTCAAAGGGGATCCAATGTCTGTCTGCCTGGGATGACATGCTGGACAAGCCACGCTGCTTCGCAAGGGACGGCTTGCACCTGTCACCCTGGGCTTCCGGATATTGGCAAAGGCTCTTGCCACCCCATAGTGCCTTTTTAGGCAAGGCTCAAATTCTAAACCTACCACCCTAGAACACCAAAAAGGAAAAACTAAGGGTAATGCTGCTCAATGCCAGAAGTCTCAATCTCAAGATGCACGCACTCGAGGCCCTTCTCAAAATGGAGAACATCGATGTCTGTGCTGTGACAGAAACCTGGTTCAAGGCTCCTGAGAGCACCCCAGCACTAACAGGTTTCACCTCATATCATGCTCCGCCCCAAAATCCGGACAACACCAAGAAAGGAGGGGTGTCCATATTCATAAAGGACACCCACACCTCAAGGTTGGTGGCAACGCACGATGCATCGGAGACCATCCAGGTGCAATTAACCATAGGCAAGACTGCTCTGCAATTTGTAGCATGTTACAGGCCACCCTCTCAAACTCAGGAACCTCACATGGCCTTCCTGAAAACATTGAGGGATAAATGTATCTCCAAACACCATCATACTAGGTGACTTCAACTACCCTAATATAGACTGGGAACACTACTCAATCCCAACACTCTAACCCAAAGATTCCTGGAGTTCATAAACTCAAATGCCATGGAACAACTAGTCACCATCCCCACAAGAGGTGAAAACATACTTGATCTCATCATCACGAACATGGGATCAAAATGTTCAACACCGAAGTATACCCCTCACTGGTGAGATCAGATCATAAACTAATCTCGCTGGAGGTCCTCATCCCGCCCCACCTGAAACAAAAAGACCACAGTGAAAAACTTCTCAAAAGCCGATTTCACACTTCTAAAAACTAGTGTGGTCTCCTTTAAGGCCCCTGAGCCAGTGGTAAACATTACTCAAACCGCTGAATCACTTACAAATGCCTTCTACCAGCACCTACAGGACTGCATGGATCAGGCAATCCCAAACAAAACTAAGACTCTCTGTACCAAAGGCAAGCGTCCAGTCTGGTGGACCCCAGCCATAAACAAGCTCTACAACAAAAGGAGGAAGCTACTACAAGATAGAGCAAAATCCTTGAAAGGTAAGACACCTTTGATCATTATAAGTAAAAAACTAAGAGCTCTCATAAAATCATCAAAGGCAAATTTTGAGAGAAAAATTGCCAAGGACTCTAAAGACAATCATAAGGCCTTCTTTAGCTATGTTAGAAACCTAGGAGGAAACTCCCAGATATGCTCAGAATTAGTTCAAAATGATGTGAAAATTACTGAACCTACACACATTGCTAACATACTGGCTGACAGGTTCAGTGCAAACTTCTCCCCCCCCCAAAAGGAGAGATATCTATTCCAGAGGATTGTAGCCCCCAAACATCTCCAATGCCCAGGTGAGAACTGCCTCACTAAGGCAAAAACACAGCATCCATGGGACCGGATGGTGTCCCCGGCTGTGTGCTTCATGAACTCAACGAGGAATTAAACCCACAGTTAGGACAGCTGTTTAATCTTAGCCTCACCTCAGGATACGAACCCAAGGAGTGGCACACGGCGACTGTGGTCCCACTTCATAAGGGCGGTGCCTCCACAGACCCTGGAAATTACCGCCCCATTAGCTTGACAAGCCTTATCTGCAAAGCCATGGAGAGGATCATAATGGAACTCATAAATAAAGACATAGGGAACTTGCAGACTTTGGATCCAACCCAGTTTGGCTTTGTCAAAGGCAGATCCTGCCTCTTAAACTTGGTTGACTTTTTCGAGACAGTCACCAAGGCCATTGATGAGGGAAAGGCAGTCCATACAGCCTACCTCGACCTGGCAAAGGCCTTCACACAATACCCCACTCAGGTATCATCAAATAACTCATCAGCTTGAATGTAAACCCATACATCACAAGATGGGTTGCAAACTGGCTAAGCGACAGAACCCACAGGGTCAGAGTTGCTGGAGCCATGTCAGACTCAAAGCCTGTCACAAGTGGTGTCCCACAGGGCTCAGTCCTGGGTCCACTCTTGTTCGGCATCTACTTTTCTGAAGTACAAGCAAACACAGGAGGGTTATGGCTGACAAAGTTTGCAGATGACTGCAAACTGGGCGCCATAGTCGAAAACACATCTGACACAGATATCCTCCAGAAGGGCCTCACAGAAATGGATAACTGGTGCCAGAGCCATGGCCTGAAGTTAAACGCCAAAAATGCATAGTCATACCCTTCGGGAAAAACAAGGTTACCCCTAGCTACCATATAGGTGACAATCCACTGAGCACAGAAAAAGTCATCAGGGATCTGGGGACCCAAGTTGACAGTAGTCTTTCGCTTGACACTCATGTTGCTAAAGTAGTTAGGAAAACCTTCTATATCGCCCACCTGATCATGAAGGGATTCACATCTAGATCAAGGGAGGTCATCGTCCCCTGTACTCATCACTCATTAGACCTATGATTGAGTACAATGCCCGCTCGAATGTATCTGACCAGACACCTGATGCAGCTTGAAAGGCCCCAAAAGTTCCTCACCAAAAGGATAAAGGGTCTCAAAAATATGTCTTATGCTGCCCGACTGAAAGAACTCCAGCTTTATTCAGTCTCATACCGCTTGCTCAGAGGTGACCTGTGCCTGACATATAAGGCCATGTCAAACCCAGATTTGATGAATATGCTTCACCTCAAAAATCTAGATCCCTCAGAACCACAAGGGCGGGAGACTTAAACCTTGACACGGTTATAAATAGAACGTGCTGGAGGGACAGATTCATCACCCAGAGACTCCCTATGCTGTGGAACAAAATCCCGGTACATGTGAGGCAGAGCACCTCGCTGGCCTTGTTTAAGAGGAATCTTGACCAATGGATGGGAGATCGCAGATATACCCCAGGGATTACTTCAGTGTCACTGCTTGACAGAGGCACAGAAAAATGATAGGCATAGTTTTTATTCAAACTAAAGGGGTGGCGAAAGCCACATAACTATGGGCTAGGCTTATAAATGCCCTTGGGCAGATAGCCTAGTATGAACCTATGAACCTATGAACCTAAGTACATATTAGACCATTACATAGGCCAAATAAAAACAAAATCATGTAAAACAAACAGTCAAGACTCAAGCAAGGGAAATATACCTGTTATTCCATATGGCAGGATGTGATTTGTATTTGTCAGTCTCGCTAAGAATTTATTTATTCGGTATGTCTTTTAAGTTTTTCAGAGCTGTCCAATACATTTAAGAAATGTTGCTCAGCATGGCTTTAATAAACCAAACAGGTTGTAAGAATTGTGCAAACCAATAAAAAGCTCCACAATACTGTTTTGTTAAGTATTGTTGAATATTTTATCTGTGTCGCTATGGACACCAGTGATGAGAGCAACTGAAATAAATCTACTTTATTCTCTTGGCCCTGATTTCAGGTTCATTAGCTTGAATTAGAATCCCTCTTTAAGAGAACAAACTGGCCTGACTCATTTGGCCAATTTGTATTTAGGTGTGGTAACTCCATTAAGAGATCTAAAGAAACTTTTTTTTTTGCTCAGATATATTTAATAACCAGCTAAAAATTCATATTAGCACAACCAGAATGCCAGAACATGTACCAATTAGACTAGGGTAAAATGAAAAAGTCAGTAATAGCCTGTCCTTGATAAGAGAAATATGAGTCATTGAGATAATTACTTGGTGACACGTGATGCAAGAAAGAAAATAATTATTTTCATGTGGTCTCAGCACCAAGTGTTATAGATAATCAACATGTAATAAAATCAAAACAAAGAAGGAGGAGAAAAGCATCTTAAAACTGAAGCTTCACTAGACCATTTAAATATAAGAGTTTCTAAAAATGATGCAACTGAAAAGGTTATTTAATCTAGACACATATTTAAAAGAACAATGCAAGATAAATGTTTAATCTGTGACTTACACAGATCAAATGGCTGCAAACTATAGAAAACTGTGACAGATGTTAGGACTCTTTGGTCTGATTCAGTTGCAGCACTAATTGCCGGTCCCAATTGATTTATTTATAAGTAACATCTAGTCTGATGTGACAGCTCTACATCTGGCAGTGTAAATACTCCATGTTGCCAGGTACCCAGTAACTAGTTAAGCATTTTGCAAGCATGAAAATCATGATAATAAGCAAAGCTAACATTTATGGAACTGATTAGTGAATAATTAATAAGAAAACATAATTGTAACTATGCTAGCTTATAGCTGAGAAGTGATATTTTTGAGCATCATTGTGAAATATTCATTGCAATAAACAATGACTACTAAAAGGAACCCTATGACTAACCGTACTTTTTGTGTATTTTACTGAATGTGTTAATACAATAATTAAGAAAAGTGGTAGCTGCAATTGCAAATGTACGTTATTATCACTGAAGACTGTGAGTCTAGATTGTATGAGGTAGATGAAATAAAAAATGAAAAGTTATTTGACAGCTAAAATAACTCAAAGGAGAAAATGTTTGACCAACAGCTAATTTAAAGACACTTCAGGAGGAGTAATTTGCTATACACAGAAATCTGTGTAATGTATTCACTGAACTGTGTCTTAATAGGTTTTCTAAGGCAGATGGAACACAGGATGCTATCATGTGGGCCTCTAGTGAATTCATACCCTGCTGTTTCTTGGTTAATAGTTTGGATTTTCCGTGCCTTGTGAACCACCTGTAATTAGTGACATGCAATAATGCATGAACTAAACAAAAAATAGCTTTCATTATTTCTCATTCATTTCAGGCTGACTTATAATACTTTCTTGCAGTTTTTCATCACTTACAGTTTGTCTTATGTTAAAAATTACCTTTGGCTTAAGGATTACTGCCATATATAAATAGCTGCATGGCCAAGTAACTGTTATGTAATGGGCTCAGCTCAGTAAGTGGTCATACATTTGATCATTATTCAGGAACAGTTTTAAGTATGATGCACATTTCCAAGACCCAGCCAAATCCACTATCACAAAGGGCTAAAACCCTCACTATGAGTCATGTGACATAACTTCCGTTATCTCCTTAGGCACCTGCAAGAGCTGCCTGTGAAGGACTAGAACTGAAGTGTCTGAGCCTGCTGTCCTTTTTCTGTGAGGATGGGTGAGGTACATTTCCAGAGAATGCAAGGTATGCCTATTTGGCCAGTGGAGAGACTGATTGCTGACCCCGCACTACAACATATGTGAGGTTCTGTGCTGGCCTTCAGATGAGATGTTAAACTGAGATCCAATCTGCTTGAGTTGTTGGTAGCTCAAGTGGATGTAAAACAGCCAGTGGCATCTATCAGAAAGAGTAAAAATTCTTTATTTAGGGGTTGGGTTTGGCTTAATGGTTAAGGTATTTGCCTCACAAAGACAAAGTACAGGGTTTGATTCTCAGCTTTGGGCAAATTGACAAGGTGTAGAATGGCCTGCAAGGGCAGCCAACCCATTACTTACCTATGAACTTATGAGAAATGTGCATGATGTGCTACTTCCAGGAGGTGCAGTGACCTGCAGTGCATATCACTTACAAATGTGAGCAGCATTCCTACACTGCAGCCATTGCATGACATCTTGGCAAAAACACTCACTGGTCATGTATGGAGTATTAAGGTCACAGGAGAGAAAACTCTGGTCTCCATTCAGATGATGGTACCTCTCCTGATTCACTTACCTCCCATCCCTAGGGGAATGAATGGGCCAAAAGGACTCTTGTCTTGGGAGATAAAATAAGACAGTTGAATGGCCAGGGGAGTTGCTGAATAGTCTGTCAGGTAAAATTGTAAAAAGGAAAAAGAAAATTCTCCAGGATCTACATAATGTTTTTTTCATTAAGCATTGCAAACTATTATCTTATTGATTCTTGAATTTAAACATATAAAGTATATAAAATAGCATTTATAATGGCTATTTAATTATACTCTAATGCATTGAATGTTGCAGTTACTCTCCAAAAATGTAAAAAAGAAAACAATTATAAGCATATTTCTTATATCAGAAATATGCTAAGCACTGTTAAAGTTGTCTCTTTTGTTAGAGATTAACAACAGATAGTGCCAGCTGGAAAAGAACAGCCAGAAAGTAAAACAGCTTTAAAAACTGTTCAATACTTTACTCTTCCGTATTTATAAACAAGTGTGGCAGAGTAAAGTATCTAAGAGTTTTTATAGCTGATTGTTCTTCAGAGGGGTACTTAGTTTTTTTTTCATTGAAAGTCATTAACACATTCAACATTCCTATACTTTTTCTGAC
Organism: Protopterus annectens; assembly: GCF_019279795.1. Lineage (NCBI taxonomy): Eukaryota > Metazoa > Chordata > Ceratodontiformes > Protopteridae > Protopterus > Protopterus annectens. The sequence continues at coordinate 1,497,875,158 of NC_056735.1, forward strand.
ATTGCAAGTACTTAAAGCAGATACAGTACTACAAAGAATTATAATCATGTCTCACTGATCATATACCTTATCATATGTTTTTCACATGGATGCCAAAACTTACCACTTAAGCTTTGATATCAAGGTGAACATCTTCAAATGCATATCTCAAACTCATAATAACTTAATTATAATCAAATCCCCAGTCAAAAACCTCTACATTAAAGTACAGTCTTAAAAGAAAAAATGGAAACTTGGCAATTCAGAGATGAAAAATATTATGTGACTAATTATTTGCAAATACTTATAATGTCTTGTTTATTTTTTCTGAATATTGGTATGTTTTTTTAGGTGACAGAGTAAGAGTAGGGTCACACTGCAAGAAGTTAATACTCTTATAGAATGAGCAAGTTGAAAACATATACTATTCCTTATAAATCAGATACGTTTTTTTAAATGCAACTCTTGTCTCTATTGGAAGATAGCATTAGGAAAGACATAGCCTAAAATATGTAATGCCAAGTTGTCAGATAAATAATTATATTTGTTTTCATCTCTGGGAATCCATGAAGAATGCAATCAGTGCTTTGGCTGAATTGGCTGAAGCAATAAACCATAACGTGTTGGTCAAACCTGTAGTGAGTAACAAGATTATATGGGCTATAATGAGTGACTTCATGCCACTCATTCATCTAGACAGTTTGAAATTTCTGTGTGTGTCAAGGAATGTCTTGTCATCCACTCATGAGTCCAACACAATAGGTAATTTTAGGTAATATATATATATATATATATATATATATATATATATATATATATATATATATATATTTTTTTTTTTTTAATTTATAAAGTTAGTATTTTAACCAGGGTGTGTGCGTGTTTTAAACAATTCTTATTTACTGTATTAAATAATTAAATTGGTGAGGCCACTATGCTTAAAGGCTTTTTTCAGATGTGACAAACTAATACTGCTTGATTAAGTAACTTGTTCAATGTCATACACTCTTTGATTAGATTCTGAGGGACTCAAATCCAACACTACAAGATAAGCCCCCGGATTTACTAATCGTCCGTGCAGGACTAGTCTAGTCCTGCATGGAAGCGGCCACTTTGGAGGAGGATGGGAGGGTGCCATGCCTATTAATGGAGGTGCGCTTCCTGAGCTCCAAATCCTACACTGAGCATGGATGAGTGCAGGGGGCATGTCTGAGAACAGAGCTCTCACAATATACATGCCCCTGCAACAAAGGACTGCAGAATGATCGTAAACAATGAGTGAGACCGCTCATAGATGTATTTATATCCCCAGCGATATCCCCCAACATGTATAAAAACAATACTGAAGATGAAAAATAAAAAGTAATATTTTTTTTAATAAAACAGACAAGGTTTAACCGTAGGTGCACAGGTTTGCCCATTGCCTAGACATGGTTAATACAGATGAAATAGCAGAAAGAGGATAAAAAGTAAGATACATGCAACTAAAACAGTACAGCAGTAGTGTAGTGGGAAGTGCATTTGCCTTACAAGCAATCATTCCCGGTTCTAGTCTCCCTGCAATACATTCCATTTTCCCTTCCAAATCACTGTCTATGATACATATTTTTATTGCATAACCTAATAAATAACATATATGTCTGAACTGCAATAATGCATTTAATGTAGATGTGAGGAGTCTGTGTCATAATGTTGCAAAGTCCACAGATAATCATGTGACCCATACGGTATGACAGATACAAATGGAATGTAAACTGCATAATGAATGATACATCCATACATGTCTTCAAATTCCCCACCTCCCTAAGAACCATGACACTATTACTGTCCAAAATGTAGCACTAGCAAGCACTAGTAAGTGGTAGTAAGCACTCTTAAGCACTAGTAAGAGGAAGTAAGCACACCTAAGCACTAGTAAGTGGGTTTAAGGCCATTTGCGTGGGGGTACGTAATGCGCACACAGGTGAAGCAAGATTTAAGCTAACTCTCTGTAAGCATATGTGAACGTAGGTTAGCATTGCTTACCCTTGCGCAAAGCTGTGCAAACCTGCTTACAAGTGCTCAAAACTGCCTTGACCAGTCAGTATGTATCAGCTGCCATTTTGGGCAGGAAAAAATAAATAGCCTGCACCCTGCACTCACAGTACTTAACCACTAAGCCAACACAACAGTACATAAGAGTGAGGTTTTAAGAAACAAACCTCTCCATAGGAAGACAAGCTGAACATGTGAAAGGACCTTCTATACAGCCTTATGTTGTATACCTAGCTACATCACATAAATATGTGAACAGGAGTACTGCAGTAAGCACAGATGTGAGGTGTTATTGTAATAAAGTGTAGAAGTCCCCAGGACCCCATACAGTGTATGTGCACATGAATCATGGCTATCAGACACATACATAAACTGTAATGAATAATAAATCACTGCCAAAAAGCAAATATAATGCTAAGTAACTGTTAAGCAATGCTAACTGCTGCACTGCTTAGCTTGTTAAGTGTAACCAATGTGTAGGGCAGCCGATTCAATCTGCCTATGGTATACCTCCTTAAGCACTGCCGACCTTAGGTAAGCGGGTGTGCCCATAGCTTAGCCTTTTCAAAATTGGCCAATCACGGAAAGTGCAGGATTTTGGCCATATTTAAACCCCACAGGCAGGAATACTTCCCACAACTGGTTTTAGTTTCCTACTATAGGCAGAATGGCTGGTGTGGATGAAGGCACTCAATTTGGAGTGCAGCGCCGGGGCATCCAGGAGTCAAAAATCATGGCATGGCTCTTGGTAAAACAGCGTGAGCAGTGACTACTGCAGGACCAGTACCAGGGCTCACAGTATAAAATGAAGGCTTGGGACAGTCTTGCCTGTGACCTCACCAGTCCCACAGTTATCCCCTGGACTGATGAGCAGATCAGGCACCACCATGCTGACCTGAAGTGGCAGAGGGGGGATGTACTGGAACAGTGGATCCAGGAGTCTCAGCAGATGCCTAATGCCCCAGTACTGAGTAAGTACTCATTCTACTAAGTAATTAATAATTGCCTAGCTTGTGTATACTATGGATAGTTATGGCTAAATATCACTGTATTTCTCTGACAGCTGCAGATGAGCGGGCTGCGAACCAGCAAGCCCATGAATCTAGGTTGCAAAGGCTGCATCGTGAGGCAGGTTAGTAATTATTCTGCATGTACTGTCATAACAAATAAATGTAAGAGCCTTAGAAAGTGTTGTACCAGTAGAAATAAATGTGTAATATTCTGTGAATAAATGTATAATCCCTTTAGTGGTCTCTTTACTCTTTTGTCATATGTTGTGGAACTGTTGCATACTATAAATAGTACTATTGCATTACGCAGTGTTACCCACACTGTGTTATGCAGATAAAAAGTGTATGAAGTTCTGTATAACAATGTTGGAAGTGCCAAGAGGTCAGTCATATTGTAAAAGTGAGGGAGACTTACACAAAAAACAGTAGAAAGCTTCACATCAACTCCCTGATAGCACAGTGTACTGTGATGTTAACAGTAATTGTATTGTCACACACAGCAGGGGTTCGAATCCCAGGAGTGCTAGTAAGTTGCATGCACAATCATACCCCACAACTGTAAAGATTTTGTTACAATGTTCAGATAGAAAGCTGTATGCATAATTACACCCAACTGTACAGAATTTGCTAGAATGTTCAACTAGAAAGTTGAAAGCATATTCATACCCCACAACTGATCCTATCTGTCCAGCATGTCCAGATATATGGCCTACATCATCAGCCTGGTACCCTGTTCCCCTGAAAAATCAGTGTGATGATCCAAGAAATGTAGGCAGCTGTTAATGACAAATAACTGATAGTCAGATGTGTACATACTCAGAGAATGTATATGAAAACAAACCTGTCATTCTAGCACCTCACTCAAAGGTATGAGAGCAATTCTCAACATATGTTGCATTAACACCTGCATCTTGTCACACCTGTATGTAAGACACAGGTCACATATATAATAATCTATAAACATATCAGTGTACAATATAAGGCCATTGGGTAGTGTGATAATACATGTAAGGGACAGATCACCACAGTGATTAAGAATGTTGTGAAAACTACAAGGATCTATTAGCTGTTAATTGATCTCTCTCACTCTCTCACCCCTACCATATATGCAAAAATAACCCAATGACACACCTCAGTTAGTATGTATACACTCCAAACTTATGTTGGGACATATGTCCTAATGGTTTACAAATATTCACATTTGTTTCAATGCATGTGCCAAAATACACCCATATTGGTGGCCTGTTGCCATCAATGAAAGCTGCATGCTGTTGTAATGGCCACTGTTGTTCCATATATGCATGTGTTCTGCTTGCTCTGCAACTGTTTTAAATCTGGTGTATTGGGTTAATGGGAATACCTATGCATGCTGTTATAACTAATTCCAAATGCTTTTGACTATTACTAACCCAGATCTGTCATAAACCTGCTACAACATAGCTTGTATGGGAAGGACTGTCCCAGTGAACCCACCTGTCCCACCTCAGTTGGCCATGGCACCGGGCACCAGCATATCTGGTTATAATCATACGCTGAGTTTTCTTTGGATTGAGGATAAGCTGAGCTTTGGTAAGGTAGTTTTCAACATCAGAGAATGCTAGTTGAGTTGTTTGCAGGAGGGTGGGAATGTTTTGTGCAGCACAGATTAAGGTAGTGTCATCTGCATACTGAATTATAGATGCATGCTGTGTGAAGGTATGGAGGTCATTTTTGAAGACCGTGACAAGTAGTGGTCCTAAGATAGAACCCTATGGGACTCCTATAGTTATGGGCAGCTGAGGAGAGAGAGAATTTTCCCATTTCACAGCTTGGTACCTGTCTAAGTAGCTTTGGAATGAGGTAAGAGTGGAATTTGATAGATGATAGGCCAGATTCATGAAGGCTTGCACGGAGTCTAAGAGTAGAGTAAGACTCCAGCAAGCCAATATGTCTGCTGAGCAATCCAGGAACAGCCGGCAGGGGCATGCAAGAGAGCTCCTAAAACGAGTCTTGCACAGACAGGGTTAGTTTATGCAAATTACCTAATTTGCTGCTGAAAGCTATCAAAATGAGGCAAATTTGTGATCCAGGAAACACTAAGCTGTCCGAGTAAGAGTAGTGTTATTTGCAGAAATGTACTCGGTTGGTAACTGAATACCGTTCTGCAAATAGCAAAACGGAGTCATGACAGCTCCAAATAAAGGATGCATCCAGTTGAGGAAGCATACCAATGGCCAAATATATGGCCATTGGCATTTTTATCCGTTGCAAAATAATAAAAAAATTTTTTTTTTCCTCAATCTCCGATGTTTAAGTGTAGCGCAGCACCATGCAAAAGTACAGTGCTCTAAAAACCAAAAAAACAAAAAATATAAGCCACAAATAGGGATTTTATTCAAAATATTCATCTGCCATGCAGGCGAATGGCAGGCTGAAGGCAACATGGCTACTGAGTAGTGGTTGCTAAGGGGGGAAGCTCAGTCTGAGAGATGTAACCAAGCATTAGTAGGCAATCCTATGCAAATGAGTATAAGGATAGTGAATCCCAAATTTCCCTGCCATCTGAACCATGTCTGTAGAGTGTAAGAGTAGGATAAGGGGAGTAACAGAGTAGAAGATGGGTGACATCATGAGGGGGTATGTATCAAAAGGACTGTAAGCTTATTGGAGCTGAGTGGCATGTGTTTGCTGTGAGTTATTCAGGACTAAAAGAGGTGTGTCTACAGCTGTCTAAATTGAAACCCAGAAACCGAAGGTGTACGCCGTGCCTATCACTAAAGTTTCTTGCAAAGCTGCTTACACTGTGTGCGCACGTGTAAACCTGTCTAAGCCTGTGTGCACATGTGTGCACCTGTGTAAGCCTGTGTAAGGCTGTCTAAGCTTGTATACACAAATCTGTACCAGCCTAAGCCTGTGTAAGCTTGTGTAAGCCTGTGTGCGCGTGTGTGCGCTCATGTGCACATATTTGTGCTTGTTTATACGGCGCTGCCCCCTGTGGAAACAGAAAGGGAAAAGGAAGGAAAAGAAGTAGTAGGAAGTTAACCAAGGAGAACTAGCAGAGCTGCCTGGTGAAATCAATCAGAATCAGCCAATTACACAGGCAGTACACTAGCCCAGCCCAGCCCAGCACTAAAAACTCTACAAACAACATTTCCTATGTTTTTCTCAGAAACACTGCAATACAGCAGTTAACAAAGAGAAGTGAAAACTTCAAAAGCTTAAACTGAAACATAAAAATGTTAGGGGCTGCCATTGCTGTTATAAGGCAACATGTGCAAGATGCTGAGGGTGGTGCCATTGCGAATGCTGCTGAGCAACCCACAGTGAGGACACGGAGAAGAGTGTACAGACCCAGGGTAAACTACCAGGGGCTACATGAGCTGGAGATAGTGGAGCGCTATAGAGTGGACAGAGACCTCCTGCAGCAAATTTTTGAGCTGTGCAGGCCATGCCTCACACACAGAACCAACAAAGGGGAACCAATCCCAGTGGAAACAAGGTATGTGTTGGTCTAAGAATACTAGTAACAGGTACCTTCCAGAGACCAACTGGTGATATGATAGGGATTTCACAGACATCAGCATCAAGGGTACTGCACCAGTTCCTGAATGCTATGTCACCACATGTTGGTGATCATGTATATTTCCCCAATTCCCGTGAGGCATTGGCCAGCAATATGAGTCTATTCCAGCAAATAGCAGAATACCCTGAGGTAGTGGGTGCAATGGACTGCACGCACATACACATCAAAGCACCAGCTGGTGAGCGGGGTAGGGCCTACATCAACCACAAGGGCTTCCACTTCATGAACTGACAGGTCATGTGTGATGCCCATGGCATAATACTGAATGTGTGTGCTGGCTGACCTGGAACCTACCACGATGCCCATATCTGGCATCTGTCGCAGCTGTACCAGACATTTGCCAATGGGGACATCCCTGACAGTCACCTAGTGGGGGATGCTGGATACGCACTGGAGCCATGGCTAATGACACCCATCAGAAATGCACACACACCTGAGCAAGAACTCCATAATGAGGCACACGCACAAACACGAAATGTAATCGAGCGTGTGTTTGGGATGCTCAAGTCATGGTTCCGGTGCCTGGACACATCTGGTGGAGCCTTGCAGTACTCACCAACTAAATGTACCCAAATTGTCATGGTATGTGCCATGCCACACAATATGATCCTGCAAAAACAGCTGCAGCAGGAACATGGGGCAGGGCCAAACAGCCCCCCTCCATTGCCAAGGCCTGCACAGGCACAACGTGACTCAGAGGAGGAACAACCTGAGCCTGCCTCAGTAGGCAGAAGGAGGCATGCCCAGTATGCCTTGTCTTTGGCAAAGAGGCAACGCATAGCACATACACTGGTTCAGTAGTAACCATGGAAATTATACCTCTCTCTGACTCGCACATAAAATAAAAGGGATGCCTAACTTGACACAACTTGTTTCCAAACATGTATAGGCAGTGTAGTATGTGCATCCAACATAGGCAGCCCTGCAGCACCACCTGAGGCATGATTACCATGTTTTAAGCAATATAAAGCAACGCTAAGCCACTTTCACCAATATCTAGTATATGTAAACAAAATTGCTCGTGCAATGTTGGGCAAGGTCAGGGCAACTTGAGCAAAGTCAGTTAAACATGCTCATGTCTGCTTTAATGTTCCTTAAGCAGTCTGGTCTGGCCAGCATGAAAATAAAAAGCAGTCACAGGCCTTGAACCCAGGATACTGTGCACTATAGTCACAGTACTGAACCACTAAGCCATGATAGCATTTCAATGGCACAGACACAGCAGGATAATTGTCAACTAATGCAAACACAAAGCAATGCTGTATCATGCCCCTAAAGAGGCAAATGGGTAACCTTCCCTACACGCCTATGCAGACAGAGGACATCAGGCCAGGCATTGTGATGTGGGCTGTGTAGGCTATGAAGTCGCAAGCTAATATACGTGACATTGGATGCTAAGATCTGTAGTACAGTAGTATGCCTCAAGCCAGTATGATAGGCAACAGTACAGACTGTAATGGTGTCCTGTACATAGCAGTGCAGGCACAGCAAATGTGTATAAGTGTCAAGTGAAACCCACATCCTATGTACACCCACAGTAACAATCCGGTGTGCCCACGGGTAGAAATGTACAAAGAATAGCTGCCCCCCCTGTATGTAGAAATATTGATAAGTCTATGCAAAGTGTCTCATGGAAGCCCTGCAGGCACAGCGTGATCCCTGTTGATCTATGACACAAAGGTGAGCTCTGCTGTAAAAATACAACTTGATTTACCATACACATATAGTATAAATGTGTATACTGTGCATGCTCACACACTCCAACAAATGTAGTGGATTTCAGTCGGCATCACACTGAAAGGTCATACTGGGCATGCTCACACATTTAAAGAAACGAAGCAAATGTCAGGCAGGAAGATACTAAAAGGTCATACTGGGCATGCTCACACACTTAGGCTAAAAACGGATGTGATAATAAGGGATCAATGGAGAAATGTGTATAGTCATCTCTACTTCCAGAAACACATTCACAAAGTGGTCTGAAAATCCTGCTATGTGTTCACACAAACTGTCAAGGTCTGTGCATGTAGGTCAAAGGAGGTTGCCACTACTCAGCAGTCATCAGACCTGTCAGAGAGTACCACAACACACTTGTGATGAATCTGACTAGGCACATTCAGCAGCTAGAAACACCAATGAAGTACCTTACAAAGAGGATTAGAGGCCTCACATAGTTGCCACATGCAACAAGACTGAAATGTAACCCAATCTGTACTCTGTTGCATACAGTCTACTCAGGAGATCTCTGCCCAACAGACAGGTCCATGTCATGGTTACACTCAGATCTGTTCTGAGTTACAGCTCAGTGGCACTAAATGTACAGAGCCAACTGATATTGCCAACATCCTGGCAGATAGGATCAGTGTTAACATTACCCCCCTCTCACCCATGAAAGAGCACATGTCTATAATGGAAGACTGCAAAGTTGCTGTCATCACGGCTGCACATGCAAAAAACACTCCCAAAAGCCAGTATCACAGCAGCCATGGGACTAGATAACTTCCCAGGCTGTGTAGTATCTACTTCCCTGAAGTAAACATTAACATGGAAGGCCTGTGGCTACTGAAGTTTCCAGAGGGCTGCAAACTAGGATCCATCATTGTAAACACTAAATATGTGGACATCATACAAAAGGGCCTCATTGAGACAGATGCTGTTGTCCAAGCCATGGGCTGTAGCTCTATGCCAAAATGTGCATTATCATCTCCTTTGTTAAAAACACTGTAGCCAAGAACTACAACATAGGTAGTAGTATACTTCACACTGTAAGTGTGACAATAGACCCTGGGTCACAGGTGGACAGTGGATACAGCTGTGATAATCACATTCCCGCAGTAGTCAGGAAACCCTCTTATGTGGCACACTTCATCACAAAATGTGTCTCATGCAGAATAGAAGAGGACATTGTTCCCCTCTACTCATCACTCACTAGAACTATAAAAGAGTACAACACCACTGTTGCTATGTACCTCACAAGACAACTACAACAACTGGAAAGCCAGCAGCAATACCTCACAAAGAGCATTAGTGGCCAGAAATACATGCCATACACAGACCATCGCAAAATGCTCCATCCATATTCCCTTGCATATCGCCTACTCAGAGGTGTTCACTGCCTAACATACAAAGCTATGTCAAACATAGAGCTGTTGGATATGATCCACATAAAACACTCACAATCACTCTGACCTTTGGACCCAAGACCACGAGTGAAATACAAAAGGAAGGGGTGTAGCCATTTGCCTTATGGATATCCACACCTCCAGGTTACTGGCACAGCATGAGGCCTTGGAGACCATGCAAGTGCAACTAACATTGGGCAAAGCTGCCCATCAGATTGTAGCCTGCTACAGATCATGTACCTTGTCTCAGGAACCTCATTCAGTATTCTGGAGAACAATGGCAAATATAAAGGTCCTATCAAACACCATTATATGAGGAGATTACAACTACCCAAACATTGAGTGGATGAATCACTCATATACCACTTCCTTTGCCCAATGTTTCCTAGAGTTAAGAAACTCTAACACCCAGGAACAGCTGGTCAGCACACCCACTAGAGGTGACAACATACTGGACATGATCATCACCACCATGGGGTACCAGTGTTCCACAACAGAGATAAACCCTTCGCTGGTAATAGCAGATCATTAAGTAATCACACTGGACATCCACATCCCGCCCCCACACCTAGTCAATGAAACCACTGTGAAGACATTTGCAAAAGCAAACTGCACACTTCGTAAGACCAAAGTGGAACGTTCCGAAGATCCCTTGCTATAGGATAATGGTATGCAATCTGCAGAATCATTTACAAGTGCATCCTATGAGCATCTACAGGGATGCATGGAATGAGACATCACAAATAAAACCAAGATGCACTTCTCCAAAAATAGGACAACAAGCAGATGTTTGTTGTCCATAAATAAGCTAGACAAGAGAAGGAGGAAACGAACACATGATAGATCCAACTTCACTAAAGGAAAGGCATCACTGATCATTATCAGGAAGAAACAATGATCGCTCATAAAATAATCCAAGGACAGTTTCTAAAGACAAATAGCCCCCTAGACAACTTTGCCTTGTTAAAGGCAGAGCCTGGCTTCCAAGCCTAGCTGACTTATTTAAAACAGTTACCATGAACATAGATGGAGGTGAAAGTAGTCCACACAGCCCACCTGGACCTCAATAAGGGCTTACCACACCATTCCCCACTCTGTCATCCTGGACAAGTGTACCAGCTTGAACATTAACAGCTATGTCACAGGATGGGTGGCCAAGTGGCTCACAGATCAAACACACATGTTCATAGTTATGGGTGCCATGTCCAACTCTAAGCCAGTCACAAATGGCATCACACAGGTCTTGGTCCTGGGACCCCACCTGTTCAGTAGATACTGCTCAGAGGTACAGGCAAGCAAGGCAGGTGTATGGCTGAACAGGTTTGCAGATGAATGGTAACTGTGGTCCATAATTGACTGCACAGCTGACACAGACATCCTCCAGAAGTGTCTTACAGAGACAGATACCTGGTGTCAAAACAATGCCCTCAAGCTGAATGGCAAAGAATGCATAGTCATCCCCTCTGGGTAATACAAAGTGCACACAAATTACCACATAGGTGATAATCCAGCATGTATGGAGAAAGTCATTATGGCCCTGGGGACACAGGTAGATAGTAAACTTACCTTTGATGAACACATGGCCAAAGTGTTTAGACATTCCTTCAATGTAGGCCATCTAATGTCACCTAATGTAACCCACTTCGTATAGTCTGATGATGTCCCCATCCTACAAATATACCTGTGGAAAGGATAAGTTCTAGCAATGTGTATAGCGTGTCGTGTCGCGTTAATGTGTACGCCTGTAGTATCATGAAGTAGTTAGGTAGGGGTTTGAATCCTGCACTGTACAACTGTGTGTGTGTGGTCTTCTTGGGAATGAGCAACCTTTTAGTAGAGTAGTAAAACACCTCAAAAGTGGTAAACTAACCTTTGTCAAGTCTGATGATGTCACCATCCTGCAAATATACCTGTGGAAAAGAGAACTCCCAGTCATTTGTATAGCACGTCGTCTTAATGCGTACTTCTCTAATATCATGAAGTAACTAGGTAAAGGTTTGAATCCTGCACTGGACAACTGTGTTTGTGTGCGGTCTCCTTGGGAAAGAGCAACATTTTAGGAGAGTAGTAAAACACCTCAAAAGTGGTAAACTAACCTTTGTCAAGTCTGATGATGTCACCATCCTACAAATATACCTGTGGAAAAAAGAACTCCCAGTAATATGTATAGCGCGTCGTGTTAATTCATACTCCTCCAGTATCATGAAGTAGTTATGTAGGGATTTGAATCCTCCACTAGACAGCTATGTGTGTTTGTGTGTGGTCTCCTTGGGAAGGAGCAACCTTTTAGGAGAGTAGTAAAACACCTCAAAAGTGGTAAACTAATCTTTGTCAAGTCTGATGATGTCACCATCCTACAAATATACCTGTGGAAAAGAGACCTCCCACTAGTATGTATAGCGTGTTGTGTTAATGCGTACTCTTCTAGTATTATGAAATAATTAGTTAGGGGTTTGAATCCTGCAATGGACAACTGTGTGTATTTGTATATGGTCTCCTTGAGAAAAAGCAACCTTTTAGGAGAATAGTAAAACACCTCAAAAGTGGTAAACTAACCTTTGTCAAGTCTGATGATGTCACCATCCTACAAATATATCTGTGGAAAAAAAGAACTCCCAGTAATATGTATAGCGTGTCGTGTTAATACATACTTCTCTAGTATTATGAAGTAGGTCGGTAGGGGTTTGCATCCTGCACTGGATAGCTGTGTGTGTGTGTTTGTGTCTGGTTTCCTTGGGAAGGAGCAACCTTTTAGGAGAGTAGTAGAACACCTCAAAAGTGGTAAACTAACCTTTGTTAATTCTGATGATGTCACCATCCTACAAATATGCCTTTGGAAAAGAGCGCGCCCAGTAATGTGTATAGCTCGTTGTGTTAATGCATACTCCTCTAGTATCATGAAGTAGTTCGATAGGGGTTTGAATCCTGCACTTGGTGAGTGTGTGTGATACTGTTGGGTAATGTGTTGTGGGTTTTGCTTTTACTACTGTATGACATATCAGTATTCATTGCACATGTGAGCTAGCTGTGTGGCAAATACATATACGTACATGTTACCTGAATGATTGCCAGACTGTGCTGCTGCTTCCCAGACCTTAGGTCACATCTGTATGCTTGTGACAAGGCCAGCCACTGCAGTGATCCCTGGCCTAGGTCATCTGTGTCACACAAAGTAATTACAGTTCCTATTGGAATGTGTGTGTGAGGGTCTATGGCCGAGGTATATGTCAGACCTGTTCAAATGCAGCAAAGTCTGTCAATGATGACTATTCATAACAGGTGTTGAACAACCTTTGTGGATATGCATGCAGACCCCTTATTGCTTATGTGATCCACTGAGGGATTTCAAAATACCTTTGGAAATGTGATTAACAAAGGACAGATGATGTAACACTTGGTTGCATGTACACATTGGTACCTGTTCATCATGTTGGTGGCTACTACCTATGTGGTACTGTGGGGATAATATGTTCCGTACAGGTGGATGACTATTCTTAGTTTGGCTTATAGCTTTCCAGCATGGGTTTGACAACAGGCATCTGTCTGTATGATACCCTTGTGGAGGATGTGTGTGTCATCTGGAAAATGCATTATAGGCCACAGTATGCATTACCAGACATGGACAGGCATATCCCTACTGTAATTGCTTGTAACTAAGAGAGCTATATGCCAAACAGGAGTGGTGTCAGTAATGGGTGCAGGTGAATACCAGTGGTTACTGGTTTAGTATAGTACCTGAAGGATCCAAATGTTGCTGTGTGTACTACATCTGTGTGTTGGTTGTCAAGACATCATCTAACGATTGGTTATGGTCAGGCTGTGGAAGTGATATATACTACCAGAATGCAAAACAGTGACAGATAGTAACAGTATCACCCACAGCACAGTGTCAAACCATGTCATACACACATGTGTAATCAGGTTCCGAAATGTGTGTAGTACAATGCATACTGGCCACCAATAGAAACTATGGAGTGTTACTGTGTGATACAGAGCATGTCACCCTGGCCATGTGTCCACTATGCACGTACATGCAAACAGTGCACCTTCACCATGTTCACAACTGTACACCTGCAAACCTGTGTTACACACATCCCACACATACTGTCCACTCTCTAACACATGCTGTCAATACTGCAAACAGCAGCCAAGTGGCTCGTGGCCAGACAATACACAATTGGAACCAACACTGGTGTAAACAACAGTACAATGACAATCATAGCATTAATGCATCATGCCTGCTCGGCTACACCTTCAAGCATATCATTACACTGTACTGCTGACAACATGCTAACATTACCATACTGCTATAAAGACACCCTGTGCATCAGCACTATGGTAGCCTGTTCCTGCATCAGTGTTACAGATGACAGGAGGTGGCACAGGTTTCATCATATGCACAGGGTGTGTTGTTGGTTTGCCAGAGGCCTACAGTGAGCCATCCAATTGACATGTATGTGTTTGTGTGTGTGTGTGTGTGTGTGTGTGTGTGTGTGTGTGTGTGTGTGTGTTTGTGTGTGTGAGGGGCAAGAATACTGGAATGGGCCAATGTTGATGTAATGTGTGTGGGTATGTGTTATCCCTAGGTGTCTGAAATATGTGTGTGTGTCTGCATGCACACAGTTCCACCATGTGGCTGCCATATAAGGGTATTTGTGGAACAGCCACAGACTGTACCTGCGAGGCTTCACAGATCACCATCTCTGGCCACGGATATGGTATCTGTGCCTGGAAGGGGTGATACTGACACTATCAGGTACTAAGCCAGACTGGGTACTATCCCCAGAGGTGGATGGATATACACTGGCCACAGGTCCCTGCTGGGACTGTCCAGAGCCACGTGCACGTGGTCTTCTAGGATGTTCTAAGGACAGCCCACCCCCAGCATTGCTGGGGCTGGTACTGGCACTACAGGAGTGGCTGTGGTTTGAGGGACGTCTGCGGCGACTGCCAGTTGCTGATGTTGCTGGCATACATCCACGTCGATGACTTAACCATCCTGCACTGTCCTGACACATGGCCATGACATTATGGAGGATATCTAATGTCTCTCCCCAACGTCTATCAGTGACCTCGGTGTAATGACAGAGGGCACCTGCTAGGTCATGGATACTGTCAATGATGGCGGTATGTGCCCTCTGTGCCCTTAGTCCCTGTCTGGTGTACTGTTCCATATGTGGCTGTGCCTCCATGACAGCCTGGAACATGCGTGACGTTGTCAGACCTGTGGCACGTCTGCCAGTGGCATGATGAGCAGCAGTGCTCCTATGAGAACCCCTGGACATCTGCCTGTGTGGTACCCTTCCAGACATCTGGGTATGGGTGCTGTGTTGGGATGCATGTGCCATGGATACCACACTATCCTGGTCAATGCCAACTGTACACTGTCCCTCAGCTATGGGCATTAGTGATGGATGTATTGGCAGTATGACTGTATGCATGGATGGGTTGGACAGCTGTGTACTGTCGATTGGTGGCCCAACGACAGACCCTGGCAAACATGCCTGTGCCTCAACACACCTCTCATCAGTATCACTGTTTTTCTCAGTGACATCAGTTTCCCTGCTGCAGTGAACCAGCCCAAAGTCAGCACCTGTGAGAGGAAGACAGGAAACACACTTTACGGCGTGTACATGATGTCGGCACACATGCACACATGCACACATGAACACATGAACACATGCACACATGCACATATGCACACATGAACATGTGAACACGTGCATACGTGAACACATGAACACATGTACTCTTGCACACATGAACACATGAACACATGCACACATGCACACATGCACACATACACACAAATGCACTCATCACTAAAACACACACACACACACACACACACACACACACACACACACACACCACCAGCAATCCAGAACATACTCAATAGTGGGTGATGGTGGGGTACAGTATCACAAGGCAAACAGTTATATCACACGTGTCAGCATGCAGGACGTGTGTATCCCAACAGCATGCAGTGCAGGTGTTGACAGCCCTTGCCAATAACACTATACATGTCTTTGATGCATGTGTTTTGTTGTTCAGTGATTGCCCTCACCCTGGAACGCACTGTGTACATGGATACAACAGTGCTGTGCAAGTATTATAAGCTCTGCAATGTTCTGTGCACCATCTCTCACAGGTATACATACCATGGCTGGATGTGTATCTGTGTGTCACATAAATATCCATTTCTGATTAGAGCATCTGTGTCTTCAGCAGATAATTGTGGACACAGGATTAGCACATGCATGCTATGTATACACACAGGATGAGTGGTGCATGTTTACCTGATGGAATACCATTGCTCAACATGGCCATTGTACAGTGGTTATGGTGAGTGTAGGACATATTGTGGAAATGTCAGTGCCAGACATGACATAGCATGCAACAACACAAATTAAACATCACACAGACACAGTGTGTGTCATGTGACCTATACACTCAATAGCATTACAAGACATATATGTGTCACTTTGTACAAATGGTGATTGCTATGCATATTGTGTATAGGTGCCTATGTTTGCACACACACAGCATTGAGATGCATAGCAGGTAATGCTATGTGTAGTACTGTGGCCACTGTAACTGGATGGGGTGTACTACCATGAGCCATCATCATGCAGCATCATGTGGTCACTAAAGGCTACTAATGTGTGCCAGACCGGCACATACCATGTTGTACTGGAACTGCAGTACCATGGCTATATTCACCATTTCACAGCCAGTTGTTACATGGGTTTGTAAGGTGCACAATAGGGGGCATTGCCTACCATGAATGTGTAATGTATCAAAGAGTGTCGCACAGCCACATGTGAGGCATCTACCCCTCAGGTATATTATGTGTGCTGTGTGGATGATGCGTGGGATAATGTAGTGTGACCTTACAGCGGGCGTCTGAATACGCCATGTGTAGCATGTTAATGTGTACTGCGTATGACAGTGTTGTGCATGTTGTGTGCATGTGTATCGACTCTACCTATCCAATATCCACATCAGTGTTGCCACAATTGTATGGAATGCTCTGTGTATTGTATGTGTTTTAAGCAGCTACCCACGTTACTGGGATGTGCATAGTCTCACAGCAAACATGCACAGCATGCATTATGCGTATGTGTGTTACGTGTACATGGCCTACACCTCACCTATGACATGCACATTTTATTAGCAGTATTAAAGGTAGAACACACTCACCAGAATGGGTCGGCTGCCTTGCTGTCACACCAGAGGGAACTACAAGGATATGACACACTTGGTCAGTGGCAACAACTGTGGCATTGCTACTGTGTGTTTGCAATCGTACAGTAGTACAATGGTTGACAGTCACAGGCCTACAGATTGTATTCCTAATTATTACTATTGCACAACACTAGGCACCACATCGTCTACCTTCACAGTACACATCTCACATAAGCATGCTCTAACAATAGAGGTAACAGTAGTCTACAGCTATGCCATGTTACCTGCATGCTCCAAGTCAGCTTGCTGGGTGACTCCGGCCTCCATGATGACACATGCTAGTTGTTGGGGTTGTTGTTGGCCAGGAGCCACCTGGCTCAGGAGCAGCTCCTCCACTCTGGTGAGGGGGGGTGGATGGCTACCTCCCCACCTGTGGCAAGCTGCTGTCTGTGGATATCAGACGCACGCTGCCGGACATGTCTAAATCACTGCAGTGATGGCGTACCTGCTCATATGTCCGGTTATGCATGCCTATGTCATTTACATGATGGACAAGCTCTTGCCACAGCGCAGTCCACTCATGCTGGTCCTGGCTGGTTTTAGAGAAGAGAAGGGCATACTGCTGCACCAGGCTGGATGTTATAACCTCTTCCTCCGCTGTGCTATAGGTGGGATTATGATGGTGGGACATAACCCTGGAAGGCAATGAAACAATATGTGTGAGCAAGTCATGAGGCACACGTATATTTCTAATGTACAGATATCAATTAACTGACATATATAGCAACCTATTGGCTGTCAGAAGATGCACACTTTCAATACCACATATCAGTATTCAACCCACAACTGCCTGACAGTGCCTAGCACACTCTATATATCAAACCACGTTTTGCACAGCAACAAACTTATAACAGTATGTAATACTATACAACAGTACATGGCACACTGTATGCGACACAATGCACAACCTAGACACAGGAGGTATATATCATGCTAATGCATCATGAAAAGTGTAATCCATTGCAATGATTGTAAAGTCCAATGACAGTATCACCAGTATACCACACTAGTCGTTGATGAGAGACCCCTGCCTAACATATGTGCACATTCATAAATATAGGTGGCATACTGCTGTACTACACTATACATGTTGCTAGATATGTAGTTATATCCTGTAACACACATATGACTGAGGCCATGGCACAGGCATACACACACACACACACATCAGACATACATACCAGACACATAGGTATGGCAACACAGGTGACCTTTACCTGTGTACCTTACAGTATTGTGTGTCAGTAGTTATGAGACCATATGCCTGAGGTATGTAATCTGTGAGGACTACTGGGAACACATGGAACAGTGGTTCCAATCAATGTGGATGTACACCATATTGTGCTTTTTAGGCATACAGCTTCAGGTAGTACTACAGTTCATACAGGGGTTGGATTCGCCAGCAGTACCACTCAATAAGCATGAATGTACTGGTTTAGCCTACAATGGGCACCCCAGTCGACAACAAGGGACTATGTCAGAACGTATGGCATACTGCTTTTTCAGCCTAGCAATTGTATACACATCTTTTGCTGGGATCACAGCTAGGACACATAATACCATGACAGAAACAGTTTCCCACTAAGCTATCACACATAAACCAAACTCTGACACACTCACCAACACATTCACCATCACACTCAGTCAAACTCACATAGCAATTATTGAAACAAGTACATGTGGGTGTGTATCACTTCATAGGTAGGTAAGAGGCTATTGGCCCTAGGACCTATAGAAGCCAAGCCATACGCTACCATGGCCTTTGACACACAGGTCATTGCATTTCATGTGGTCCTGTCAAGCAGAGACACAGAGGTGATTGCCCGGGTGTATTCACTATCGCCCATACAATCTTCATGATTATTTATGATGACTGCTAATTAGGAGCTTTGTTTGCTATGGATAGTTGGTTTGTTTCAGAGTATGGGATGTCTCTGAGATGGTAATCTATCCCTCCAGCATGTGCTGTTTATTGTGGTCAAAAGGTTTGAGTCCCTAGAGCATGTAGCTCATAGAGATTGTGATCTGTTTACATGCAGCATGTCCAACAGCTCTGGTTTTTACATAGCTTAGTATGTTAGGCAGAGGTCACCTCTGGGTAGGCGGTATGCGACACAGTGTAGTTGTCGATTTGTGAGATGGTCTGCATAGGGCATCTGTTTGAGGCTGGTATTACTCTTTGTGAGGTATGTCTTTGTCATTTCCAGTTGCTGTGGATGTCTTGTGAGGTACATACCACATGGGGCATTATACTCTATAATGGGCTTTATGTGTGATGAACAGAGGGGAACACTGACCTATATTTCCCTGGATGACACACCTTTTGTGATGAGGTGTGGCAGGTAGACAGATTACATGACTAGTGTGTCACTGTGATTATCTAAGGGGAGACTACTGTCCACCTGTGTCCCATGGTCTCTTATCACACTTTCAGTGTTAAGTAGACTACCACCTATGTGGCAGTTCATGGGTACAGAGTTATTGCCAGAAGGAATGCCAATGCAGTTTCAACATTCAGCTTCAGTCCATGGCTTTGTCACCAGGCATCTGTCGCAGTAAATATGACCCTGTCTCTCTCTCTCTCTCTCTCTCTAGATATATATGTATGTATATATATATATATATATATATATATATATATATATATATATATATATACACACACACACACACACACACACACACACACACACACACGCACACAAATATAGACATACATTGGTGTACATATAGATATCCATATAGGCGCATATACGGTCCACCTTTCATGGTGGGAATATCAATTATGCAAAGGTTGCGAGGTATACTGTTATGTACTAATATTGCACAGTATTGTGTGGAATGCATTGAAGGTGTTCTTAGCACATGTAGCATTAGCAGGCCTCACTGGCTGAAACACTGCAAACCTGACAATTCATACCCAGAGTGTTTAACCACCACATGTCATATACCAGCACTGTATGCTGTCTTGTTTGCCACACACTACAACCTACATAGAAGTATGCACATAACAACCTTCAACAACATATATATGTCCACCCTTCACAAACAGTTGCAGTATGTCCCTTGCTCTATGCACATGTACAGATGCTAATATATCTGACACAGACAGATCTCTCCGTATGTGTGTGCCATACACACACAAGGTCCACACTGTTGTAAGTCCATGGACCTCACGGCTGACTTGTTGGGTCTTGCTGCAACATGAACAGGTGTCACATGTGAGCACACAGTAATATTAGAGGGTGTATATATAGCTGCAAATGCTAGATTAGCATACTAGCCTGGTACAGCTGTTGCCAATGCTAAGCTACACGTTAATTTGACTATCATGCATTTGTTACTCTGTCACATCCTTGTTTATATAACTGCATGCGCTACTCCCGCAAACAGCCATTGTACACGCTACTGTACAGAACACAGATAACATGGATCAGATGTTTGACATTTAATGCTGAACTACATATATCACAGTCATATCCCACTACACACACCTACACACTGATTTCTCCATGGCAGTAGTTATGCAGGACATCTGTGCATAGATACGTACTGCTGCCACATATGGATGATTCAAAGTATGTAGAGTACTCTTTCAAAAACATCTACTACATGCCAGTAAATACATATCAGTTACATACCTTTACTTTGTATGGGTTTGTATTATTACGTTCCATGTGTAGTAGTAATATATTTTTTATTTATTTATATATATATATATATTTTTTTTAATATTGATTTTTTTTTTGCTGTTGCTGCTGTTGTTGCTGGTGTCTGTCTGTCTGTCTGTGTCTCTGTGTCTCTCTTTCTTGCTTGCTTGCTCGCTCTTGCTCTCTCTCTCTCTCTCTATCCGTGGCTGCAATGAAATGATTGCATGTGTGGACAGCAAGTACAGCCTGCTTTTAGAGGTATCTGCACATGTGCATGTGATGGCATCTGCACCAATTGGTGGCCACCATTTGGTAATTGCATGCAGTCTGCTGTGTGGTAATTGCAGTACTCACTGTCATAGCAACCCAATGCTATAAATTGCTAGGTCAGGTAGGCGTAAGCCTTTCAGCTTTCCAAAGTGGGGCCCATGCTTGTTTGCTGTGGACACTGTAGTGTAAGTCAGAAGGTTGGCATACTTCTTCTAAATGTTGCTAAGGGTGTAGCCAGTTATTTGTATGTTGTACTCAGACCTGAATGTTGCCTCTTCCAGTACACAGTTGACAGTGTAGAATTGTACTGACCCCTAGAAATGCTAACACAAGATACATGGGAGTATGGAGATTCTTTACAACATCTACAGTTAGCTGCCATACATATGTAGTTATTGAGATGTTTCCATTTGGCACATGAACTGTTTTGGAACGTCTATACTGTGGATATTAATGTTTGTGCTTTTTATTTTGTTGACATTATCACAAGATTCTCATGAAACTGGACAATTCCAGTACTGAGTATGCCTACCTACATCCTTGTTTTGAGATTACACATACCCACTGAGGTGTGGAATTCCATTGTTTATGCGCATACAGTAGGGTGTAAAAAGATACCTTCATTAACAACTTATATGAACTTATAGTTTACACTACATTCCTATTGACTGCAGGTATATATCCACTACATGTATTATTACACTGGGCAATGTCCAGTACATTGTGGGATGTGTTTTGCTAGTTAATTATGTACCTGACCTGTATCTAATATACAGACTGTCCAGGATGCAGATGTTACATCTACGTATTTATATATTTTATTTATATTCATATGTCTACATATCTGGATATGTTCAGGTGACATTACCAGTTACATTTTAACAGCCCCCTACATTTTTTGCAGCACACTGACATTTCAAGTGCACACAATTACAAGCTACTCATGTGCCAGATTTACCTATACATGCCAGGCTTGAAACTACAGTTGAGGACTGTATATATGCTTGAGAGATACTGCCACTCACTTCGTACTCTTTCTATGGGCCTGCCCAAGTGTGGGTTGACAGCACTTAATACAACACTACTATTTCTATACTGCAAGAGTACATCAACATTTCAAAGAAGGTGACACAGACACACTACAGGTGTTATACCTTTATTAAGTAAATTATACACTTTTCTAGTGGCTCTCTCATTTATTTGGTATTACAGTGCATGCAGACATCTTATTCAGGATGTATTATACCTTCATTTATGGTTTACAACACTCTTTTTCTGGCTCTCTCACTTATTCTATATAACAATACATGCAAGGAAATAATTCAGGACTTATTATACCTTTATTAATGGGTTACAACACTTTTTCAGGCTGTCTCACTTATTTTACATAACAGTTCATGCAGAGAGGTTATTTAACCCTTATTATACCTTTATTATCGGGCTGAGACACTTTAAGCCAGGCTCTCTCACTTATTTTATAAAACAGTACATGCAGAAAGATTACTAACCTGCCTGGTGGCGCAGCCTTAGCAACCTGTCTGCATAGGCTTGCTGAGTTGCAGCACTGACACCTGCAGCTGTGAAGTAAATGCAGTGATATTGAGACATATACCTATCCATACTATCGACTACACTAGCAATTTTTACATACTTCAGTCCATGGCTACCAACTCAGTAGTGGGGCATTTTGCATCCCACGGGCAACCTGTATCCATTAGTTCAGTAGGTCCTGCTTGCGTCTCTTCAGGTCTGCATGGTGATGTCTGACCTGCTCACCAGTCCGAGGGATGCCTGTGGCACTGATGAGTTCATGTGCAAGATGGTTCCAGGCCTCCTCTTTGTATTCCGTGCCCTGGAACCTGCCCTGCAGGAGTCTAGCATCATGACGATGGACGAGGAGCCAAACCATCAGTTTTGACTCCTCAATGCCCCACCATTGCACTCTGAAGCAAGAGCCCTCTCCAACACCACCCATTGCTGCCTGCAGATGGGGTCTGCAACCAGTTATGGTGAGTATTCCCACCTATGGAGCTTAAATATGCCTCATTTCCCACACTTATTTGTGATTGGCCAGATTTGAAAGTTCCCAACTGAGTGCACACCTGCTTAGCACTGGGTAAACTTTGATTCATATGTATATGTGTGTTGACAGTCCATGAACATCAAATGCTGTCATGGCTTAGTGGATTAGTACTGTGATTATGGTGCACACTATCCCGGTTTCGAGATCTCTCATTGCTTTTTTATTTTACTACGGGCCTGATCAGTAGGGGGTGTGGCTGTGTTTAGCCGACTTTGCTCAGCTTTGCCCAACATTGTCCAGTGTTGCCTGACGTTGCACTAGTTAGCGCAGTGCGCACCTCCACGCAAACATGTTTGGTCTGCGCTAGTTGGCACGATGCGCAGCTCCGTGCAAAGCTATTGCGCTAGTTTAAGCCGTGCTTAGCTATGGGCAATTATTCTTAAATGTGCTTAATACTGGTAAACATTGCTTAGCAGTGCTCCACATTGCTTAAAATAGGTTACTTATGCATTCATGAGTATGCATGACCATTTCACCTTCTTATATATATTTAAAATATCGTTCACTACTACACAGGCCATTTCAATGCATTTTAATAGAACTTAAAAGGTAAATGTCAGGAATTATTTTTATGCACAGATTTCCTAATGAAAATGGAAAGGGGAGTGCTGGGACTCGAACCGGGAATGCCTCCTCTTTGTGCGAAGGCTCTACCACTACACTATTGCAATTTGGCTTAATTTGCATATTAGTAGTTTATTATCCTCTTCGCTGTCTAAACTGCTTACTGTAGCTAAACAATGGGCACACCCACGCACACACGCCAAATACTGGCAGCTATTTCAGGTATAATAAAAAAAAATGTTTTACCTTTTATTTCATTTGTACAGGGGTTTTGAGTGTGGGGGAGTGTTATGTTGGGGGTATACACATTTGAGCGGACTCACTCATATCTGCTGACATTTGCAGATTCAGGCACTTGCAGGGGCATGGATATGTGGACTGCTCGGCAGTCTGACACGCCCCCTGTACTCCTACATGCTCCGTGTTAGCCTGGGAGTTGAGTCAGCGTGCCCTCATGCATATGCATGACGTGCTGACATCTAACTCTTAGACGGCAGTCTCTGAGTAGGACTTCGTTCATCCTACACGGAAGATTACTGAATCTCCCCCGATACTGGTTTAGCTTGTTTATCAGGATCTGGTGTGAGACTGTGTTAAATGCTTTGGACATAGCCAAAAAAAAGAGTTGGCACTTGTAGGCCTTCATTTTTGAGATGGTTTACTGTGTCTGTGAAGCAGAGGAGGGCTGTAGTGGTACTATGGGCAGGTCTGAAACCATGCTGAGTAGGTGACAGGATGTTGCTGTCTAGGGGATAGTTTAGCATCTGGGTATGGTTGCATTTTTCTAGGATTTTGGCAAGGGGTGAGAGTAAAGCAATGGGTCTGTAGTTATTAAGTTCAGTGGAGGTCCCACCTTTATGTATGGGTGTAACATAGGATATTTTCCAGACTTTGGGCACATAGTTTTCAACAACTGATCTGTTTATGAGAGTGGAGACTGGGATAGCAATAGCATCTGCTGCAAGTTTCAAGAAATAGCTGGGGAGTAGGTCAGCTGCTCTTGATGAGGTTTTTAGTTTGGAGAGCATGCTTTTGATTGAAGTGGTAGAAACTGTTTTGAGGGTAAAGTTTGTATTAGTGTTATTTGTGTTGTGGGGGATAGTGAGGAAGGAACTGTCCTGTGATACTAAGGATAGAATTTAGTTCACAAAGTGGGAGTTGAATTGTGTTTTAATGGGAACTTTAGTGTCAGGGGTGGCTGGTTTGGGGGTAGCCTTTGGGTGGATTTTAGTAGCTGGTTTACATTTTTCCAAAGTTTTGCGGATTGTGTTGGTATTTAGTTTGTAATGTTGTGTAATAGGATTTTTTTGTCCAGCCTAATGCATTTTTGTGTATGGTTGCGCAGTTCTTGGTACTTAGTTAGGCTTTGTGTTTCTTTGTTTTTTTGATAGTAAAGCCAGGCAGTGTCTCTGGACTTGAGGATTTGTTTGTTTATTTTTACTGAGCCAGGGGTTTGTAGAGGTTCTAACCTTGATTTTGCGCAATGGAGCAACAATGTCTAGGTGTTGTAGAAATGTTTTGTTGAAATATGCTACAGCCTGGTCAAGTGGGAGGGTTTTTAAGGGGGTCCAGTCACAGTTACAGAGTAAAGTGTTGAGGACCTCAGGAGAGAATTCTTGTGTTTTTAGTGGATATATAGTTAGTGGTTTTGCATATGCTTGTTCTACTACCTATAAAGTATATTATGTTGTGGTCAATTAAGGTGTCTGGGAGACTGCCTGTGTGAGGGTACAATGTGGGGTTGTTAGTTAGGACCCAGTCAAGGATGGATTCCCTTTTAGATTTTTTATCACATCTAGTTGGAATTTGGACTAGCTACTGGTAGCCTTGAAGATTTATTAGATTACTTGGTGGTTCTGATATACAGGTGAACCAATCTAGGCTGAAGTCCCCCAGAATAAGGGTTTCTTGTGAGTATGTGGAAAAACACCAGGATAAGAAGTCTTCAAGGCTAGCAGGTGTATTACCAGGTGGAATATAGATCACAATTGTGGTGATGACCTTTTTAGGGTGAAGTTGAAGTTGTGAGATAAGTATGTCCAAATTATTGGGGATGGGGTAGTAGTTTGGTAATTGATGGACAATTAAGTTGGACTTGTGCAGTAAGACAGTTCCACCCCCTTTACGAAGTGGTCTGTCTTGTCTTATGATATTGTAGCCGGTAGGGAGAACTTCTGAGTTAGCTATGTTTTTATTTAGCCAGGTTTCTGTTAAAGCAACTATGTCTGGGGATTCGTGTGCTATTGTGGCCTGGAGTTCAGGCATTTTATTTTTGATACTTCTAATATTAATATTTAGCATTAAAAGATGGTTGGTTTTGCTGTTGTTGTTGATTTGCCCAGGGATGAAGAAAGTGGGGGTGTTATGTTCTGACATTTGTGTTGGAGCAGTTTGTGTTGGACAGGATGGATTTGGGCCTGGGTTGGGATGGATATCTCCACTTATGGTGAGCCTGGAGTTAAAATGGTTATACAGATGTTGGAGTTTGGTGAGGAGTGTGAGAAAGTATTGTGTTTTTTTGGAGTAGGAATGAGAGCATAGGTGTTTAGTTCTGAATTGGTCCGTTATGTAGTTCTTGAATAACTGTGGGCAGATATTATTATAATGTGCGGTGTCTGTATACAAAAGTGCATAATGTAGTGTTGTGCTACTAAGTTTGGGGATATTGCTAGAGTGATAACTTGTGGTGTTGTCAAGAATTATGAAAAGACAGACTAGACTTAGTTGTGTGATAGTCATGGTTATAAAGCTTAAGTTGTTTCTAGATGGGGGGGTCTGAATAGGAATTATAGGGTTGCACTATATGTGGATGGGGAAGTAGTGTGGGTGATGTAAAAAATGCCTAGTGGGAAAGAGAGTGATTGGGAGTATTTTGTGTGGAGCAAGTTGGTGTGGTATAATGTGATATGACTTGAGGAGCTGTGATTGGTGGAGGTGATGTGAGGGTGATCTGTGGGTGTGACTGTGATTACTATAAATGTAGAGGTAGTGGGGGCGGGAGGAAATAGGGGGCAGGGCAGGGGAGCAGAGAGAGCCCGAGCATTAGCGAGAGCGAACGGAGCGGGGCAGAGCCAACCAAGACAAGAGAAAAAAGTAAGTATTACTTTACAAATCTGAACACTTTAAACAAATTTCTGAGGTCTATTGGCTTACCGGCAGGCAGAATGCAATTGCTGAAGAGCACTTGTTTCCTGGTGGGAGACTAGAACTTTAAAGATAGCTCCATGCTCAGGGGGATTCTAATATAGACTTTGTATTGGGGGAGGGAGATAGCATAAGGGGTGTAAACCAGGTAGAATGCAAAGAAACCAGAGAGGCAATCAGTGGAAATCAGTGAAGGCCTCAGAGGGGGTAAGTAATAATTCAAACTACCTGTAAAGAGAAGGAGAGAAGAGACAGCAAAGTTTATTAAGGTTGGGAGTGTGTCTTCGCATTGACTTGCTGATTTGTAACCAGTTTGTGCACAGATTAGAGTAGGGAGATACATGAAGGGGAATGTATAGAGATGCAAATAAACAGGTGGGCCTCCAAGTGATACAAACTAAGGCAGAAAGCACTGAGAGGGCTGCTTGATGGTTAATTTAGTCACAGGGATGTGAATTAAATGTATACTGTCTATTGGACAGTTAGGATTACTGTACTAGCAGGCGGGGGGAGGACACAAGGCTACAACAGTCACTTTTATTAGCAAGCTGAGAACTACTAAGAAATACTGTTAATGCAATAGTTTCACTCACAGAAAACATACAAGTAGAATGCCTGGGTGGACTGACCCTGCTCTTGAGGCTCAAAATGTATATCCTTGTTTAGTTTTCAGTACTGATTCCTTCTTATACTGTATGGGTGGAGTGGTAGCCGCAGACTGCAGATTTGCTTGAGTGTGCTCCTGCTCTTGAGGCTTGAAATGTATATCCTTGTTTAGTTTGCAGTACTGTTTCCTTCTTATACTGTATGGGTGGAGGGGTAGCCGCAGACTGCAGATTTGCTTGAGTGTGCTCCTGCTCTTGAGTCCCAAAATGTATATCCTTGTTTAGTTTGCAGTACTGATTCCTTCTTAAACTGTATGGGTGGAATGGTAGTCGCAGACTGCAGATTTGCTTGAGTGTGCTCCTGCTCTTGAGGCCCAAAATGTATATCCTTGTTTAGTTTGCATTACTGATTCCTTCTTATACTCTATGGGTGGAGTGGTAGCCGCAGACTGCAGATTTACTTGAGTGTGCCCGGCAAGCAGAATGTAATTGCTGAAGAGCACTTGTGTCCTGGTGGGAGACTAGAAATTTAAAAACATATATATATATATATCACTCCAGAACAAGTACAAATATGACTCTGTCATTGTCCATGTTGGTGTGAATGACTTGAGCCATACCTCCCTGGACTACATGAAAAGCGACATGGAGGAACTCTCTGATCACATAACCCAGGCCGGTATGACCCTGACCCTGAGTAGCATCCTGCCCTCACCAAGAATGATACCACGGTATAGAGAAAAAATTATCAGTTTCAACAATTGGCTAAGCTTCTGGTGTCATTCAAAGGGGATCCAGTGTCTGTCAGCCTGGGATGACATGCTCGACAAGCCATGCTGCTTCGCTAGAGACAGCTTGCACCTGTCACCCTTAGGCTTTTGAATACTGGCCAAGGCTCTTGCCACCCCCATACTGCCTTTTTTAGGCAAGGCTCAAAAGACAAACCCATCGCTGTAAATAGCACAAGTAACAAAAAACTGAGGGTAATGCTACTCAATGGCAGAAGTCTAAACCTCAAAATGCACGCACTCGAGGCACTCCTTAGTATGGAGAAAATCAATATATGTGCAGTAACAGAAACCTGGTTTAAGGCTCCAGAGAGCACCGCAGCACTACCAGGCTACAAAGCATACCATACATTTCATCCACAAAACCTTGACCGAAATGCAAAAGGCGGGGGAATATCCATATTCATCAAGGATACCCACACCTCCAGGTTAGTGGCACAGCACGATGCTTCAGAGATCATCCACGTGCAACTAACAACAGGCAAACCTGCTATTCAAATTATAGCTTGCTACAGATCACCCACCATGCCCAGGACCCCCACTCCAAAACCAAAAACACAGCATCAATGGGACAGGGTGGTGTCCCAAGCTGTGTCCTACATGAGCTCAAAGATGAACTAACCCCTCACCTAAACACATTGTCTAAACACAGCTTCTCCACAGGCTACATGCCCACAGAGTGGCACACAGCAATGGTTATTCCGCTCCGCAAAGGTGTAGCCACAACAGACCCTGGGCACTATCGCCCTATAAACCTGACTAGCTCGGTCTGCAAAGCCATGGAGCACATCATCATGGATCTCATTAACAGAGACATAGGAAACCTCCAAACACTGGACCCTACCCGGTTAGGCTTTGTTAAGGGTATATCATGCCTCCTAAACCTGGTGGACGTCTTTGAGACAGTTACCAAGGCTATAGATGAAGTAAAGCTGGTCCACACAGCCTACCTAGTCCTCGCAAAGGCCTTCAACACCATTCTACACTCAGGTATTATAGACAAGCTCACCAGCCTGAACATAAGCCCCTATGTCATGAGATGGGTTGCCAACTGGCTCACGGACAGAACCCACATGGTAAGAGTTGCGGGAGCTAGGTCTGACTCTAAACTGGTTACAAGTGGTATTCCCCAGGGCTCAGTCCTAGGACCCCTCCTGTTTGGCATATACTTCTCAGAGGTACAGGCAAGCACAGGAGGACTATGGCAGATGACTGCAAACTAGGGGTTATAATTGATTCTCCGACTGACACAAACATCCCCCAAAAGGGTCTCACTGAGGCAGATACCTGGTGTCAAAACCATGGCCTCAAGCTAAATGTCAAAAAGTGCATAGTCATCCCTTTTGGAAAAAACAAAGTACCCACAAACTACCACATTGGTGGTAGCCCCATAAATACGGAAGACGTAATAAGGGATCTGGGGACACAAGTAGATAGTAACCTCTCCTTTGATAATCACATTGCCAAAAGTAGTTAGAAAATCCTTCTAAGTGGCCCACCTAATCACAAAAGGGTTTGCATCCAGATCGAAAGATGTCATTGGGCCCCTCTACATATCGCTCAACAGACCCATCATAGAGCACAATGCCCCATTTGGGATATACCTTACAAGACACCTGCAGCAACTGGAAAGACCACAGATGTACCTCATCAAGAGGATCACTGGCCTCAAGCAGATGCCTTATGCAGCTCGACTGAAGAAACTCCAGCTATACTCATTTGAATACCGCCTACTCAGAGGTGATCTCTGCCTGACATACAAGGCCATGTCCAACCCAGAATTGATGGACATGCTCCACCTAAAGAAATCCATATCCCCTCGAGCCACATGCTCCAGGGATCTAAACCTCACCAGAACAATAAATAGGATGTGCTGGTGGGATAGATTCCTGTCCCAGAGACTTCCCATGCTCTGGAACAAGATTCCAATCTACATTAGGCAGAGATCCTCACTAACCCTCTTCAAGAGAAACCTTAACGAGTGGATGGGAAACAGAAAGTTTACCCCAGGAATCACTTCAATGGCTATGCTGGACAGAGGTACAGGGAACTAATATAAGGGGGCAGCGAAAGCCAACACATTCCAGCTAGGCTTATAAATGCCTTTGGGCAGATAGCCTAGTACCTACCTATGAACCTATGAACCTATATATAAACAAGGAAAGGAGAATAAGTTAGTTTCTTTGTACAGATCTATTTCATTATTAAATGTAGAATATAAAATACATCCATCTTCACTACAAGATTAAGAGATATATTAGACAAATTAATTAATAAAGATCAATAACTATAGTCAATAGATTAATGTATGATAATATAAAAAGGGTAGTAACTATCTCAGACTTAGCAAATGGAATAAACAAGAAATTGCCCCTTATTAGCTTAGATATAGAGAGCTTTTGATTTTGCAGATTGGAACTGCTTGTTTAAAAATGTAGAAGTGTTTCCATGACAATTTACTGACAATTTTAAACACATGTATACAGACTCCAAAACATATTTTAAAACTGTATGTTACATTTCCCAAGGAATTACTTTAAACAAATGGTATCCCTTGTCCTCTGTACTATTTGCAATAGTTACTGAACCCTTAATAGTATAAGAAGCAATAAACAAAATTAATGGATTTGCAATTAATAGGGATTGTCAATCTAAAATACAGCTTTTTGCAGATGATATTTTACTAACTATAGGAGATTTAAATTATTCAGTTGAAGAAATAGATAATAAAATTGAAAGGTTTCCAGAATTATCGCTGCTGAAATTTAATAATAAAACTGAAACTTTACTGTTAAATCTATTACTAGATAATAAGTTTAAGGATGAATATAAATATAATTAAGAAGGAAAAAAACTAAAATAGTTAGGAATAATATTCTATCAAGATGTAAGTAAGATTATTAATAATTAAAAAAAAAACTGAAGAAGTGTTACTTTTTAAAAAATGGAATGATGATTATTTACACACACACACACACACACACACACACACACACACACACACACACACACACACACACACACACACACACACACACACACACACACACACACACACACACACACACACACACACACACACACACACATTGCATTCTATAGATTTAATACCTGATCAAAAAAAAGTTTTAAAGAAAATGTAAACATTTTAACTTCATTCTTATGGTATCCTAAAAAGGTGAGAATTTCTAAAAGAAATCATATATGATGTTGGGAGCATGGTGGTAATAACTTCCCAGATATAGAATCTTATTCTGTTACTGCAAACGTTAACTTTATTATATATACTCTGGATAGACTCAGCTTGCACTAGTAAATGGAAAACCATTCAGGAGCATATCATATTAAATTCTTATGTTTATCAGATGTGATAAATTACAAATATGTAACAATCCTTAAGAAATATGTTTTTAAAATTCCATTAATATCAAAATGGGCATTTTTGTTCTTTCCCATTGCACACACGTCTATATTTAAGGAAACTCAGAATAATGTTAAAGTACATTTACTAAGCAGGAATGGATTAGTATTGTTGTTTGAAAAAAGCTAAGCTCTCAGAATATTTAATGAAATAATATAAGCTGGATTCATCTGTTAACAAGTTAATATTATCCATCAGTAAGAAGTTAAATGAATTTGTAAGTAATATGAGTGTAGAGGAACAGAACACTCTACCCCATTAAATGGATATATGAATGCTATCATTAAAGATAAATTGACCTACAAAAGAAGCTTGCCCAAGTTTTATAAATTAATTATAAATTATATAATTATAAATAATAATAATTTTAGTACAAAATTATGGAACTTTTTGGTAGTAGTGACTTAACACAGGGTAAGAATAAAACTTTATTACTTAAATCAGTTAGTCAGACCTCTTCAAGTTTATACTGGAAAGTTTTTTTATGTGGAAATATATATGTAGAATGTTTGTTACCCCCCTACAAAATCTTTAAGTTTAGTAAAATGATATCTTACATTTGTTTGAGATGTAGTGAAGATGTAACATCTGATCAGACACACATTTATGGATTGTAATAAATTAAATGTATATTGGGAAGAGAGAAGTATGTTTTAAAGGGATATGGATAGATAATTGTTTTTTAACTAGTTCAATAATACTAATAAATGTTTCACTTCCTGTATCTGTAAAAGTCAAACAACAAAAATTATCTTGGAGACATTTGGCAGCTGCTAGAAAAGTTATTACAAAAAATGGATGTCAAAATCAGTTCCCACATTCAACGAATTTTTAAATTTAACAGCAATATTATGTAAAACTGAAAAAAGATGTGATCGAAATAAGATCTATAAATTATACTAAGACTTTACTGGTCGGGATAGCTTTGAAATGTTGTTATTTAAATACAAAGACTCTTAATGTATTAATTCTATAACATTGCTTTGATAATTCAATGTATTCCTGACATTGTATAACAGTATGCGATATTGAATTTCTTCCTTTTGTGTATGTATTGTAAATATGTTAGATTAATAAAAATTTTCTTTAAAAAAGCTCCTTACATGTTTGTATTTAATACATCCCATAATGGATTTTTGTGAATGTCCTTTTTTCTACATCTATTGTTTTAATTTATCATAATCCTTTACACAGTTTTTAACAAGTGCGCTACATTCTCACCAAGATAGTATCATGTCAGCTAATCATAATAGAATGTTACTCCTTTCATCCCAGAATCCTTATTACTCTACATTAAAAAAGATATTAAATTAAAAGCTTTAACAGTAAAGTCCAAATGTATTATACATTCCCCAGAACAAAAGCCATCCAATTCTTACACTTTGTTAATAAATGCAGTGGCTACATAAAGATCAGTCATACATGCAGACCAGAAATCTATAATTATCCTTCAACATATATTAACTCAAACATATGAAATCTGTAGTTTGCCCATGGCACTATTCCTACAAGTTCATGAAAACATTTTATTACAAAATCTGCTGTCTATTTTTTCTAAAGGTAGAACATAAAAACATTCCCTGCCTATCCTTATGATTGCTTGAATCTGTGCAGTAGTCATTCCCAACAACTGCAAATATTTTGTCAAAAATACACAATCAGTTTTGAAACTTATATCTGACTCTTTTGCCTCTTCTCTGGCATAAATACTACCACTGTTGCATATGAATATCATGTTTCTTTGCACTACAAAAACAATGTCCTGTTCATATTTGCATCACTGTCCATGTCTCCATTCCTATACATCACTGTCAAAGTCAAGTGCAATTGTTTATTTTGTTTTTAGAATTTTAATTGAAAATTGGAATTCATGAATGTTGCCTACATTGTGCTAAGTGAATTTATGTGATGAGTGGAAATGAGCAGGGTGTGTGCAATTCAGGAAGCCACACCAATTCCTCAATACTATGGTTCAACATGTGGGGACAATATTTGGCTCACATGTATTCCTGAGGAGAGAACAAACACCATGTCAGACTTCTATGGCATAGACCATTATTTCTTTGGAGTACAGGGCACCACAGAATGTACCTCTATCAAAATAGAAGCACCACTGGGTGAACAGGTAAGTGGGTACATGAC
Organism: Protopterus annectens; assembly: GCF_019279795.1. Classification (NCBI taxonomy): domain Eukaryota; kingdom Metazoa; phylum Chordata; order Ceratodontiformes; family Protopteridae; genus Protopterus; species Protopterus annectens. The sequence goes on from NC_056735.1 coordinate 1,497,908,780, forward strand.
CTGTGAAGGGTATCACTCCTGCAAACTACCAGGTGTTCTGTAATTCACAGGGTATGTTCTACAGTGTATGTGTACAAGCCACCCCAGGCAGTTTTCATGACTCAGGCACATGGTACACATGTGATCTTTACCAATACTTTGAGAGGGGTGAATTCCTACAGGGACATCTAGTGCAGGATGCTGGATATGCCCTTGAACCATGGATCATGATCCCAGTGAGAAATCCATATAATCCAACACAGCAAGGCTACAATCACATCTTCTTGCAAACGAGAAACACCAGAAAGAGTGTACTTATGCTGTTGAAGTCACAATTCCTCTGCCTTCATACATCTGGTGGAGTCCTGCAGTACAATCCTGCCATAATTACCAAAATTCTAACAGTTTGTGCAATGCTGTATAGTATAATACTGAGAAAGCAGATAGAACAGGGTGGCAATGGCCAGGGACTGCAGTTTCTGGCTACACAGGCAGCAGCAGCTGAGACTAATGAGGAATCATGGGAGGTAGCAGAGGATAACCATGTGAGATGAAGATGTGCACAGTAAGTCACGGCACTAGCTAACAGGTATTACATTGTACATAGCTTTACTACATAAAAAAAGATATAAGAGCTAATCTGATACAGACAGAAAAAAAATGATGCAGGCTGTCCAATTTATGCATCAGACATAAGTAGTCCAAGTCAGAAAGTTATAAGGACAGGGCACTCTTTTCATAATTTCCAAAGATGAGGAGGAACTTATTCTATATAAGTAAAGTACAACTAAGGCGATACTCACAAGTAACAATGATGAATACCAACACACAACAAATGTTCATGCCTGGATGACCCATCACAACCCAGAAATCCTAGCCACAACAGAGACATGGCTAAATCCTTTAATAAATTATGCTGAAATACTACCTCCTGTGTATAATATTATTTGGCTTGACAGAACACATAAAAAAGCAAGTTGAATAGAATCTTCCCAGATATGCTTATATAAGCACAATCTCAAACTTTGGAAAAGCAGAAATCCTAACCTTATTCCCAAAACTTAAAAGACCAAGAGCACATGCATTGCTGTGCTATATATCCCCACAGGACAGAGCATTCTGATACTTGAAAACATACTATCCTGGATAGCAGATACAATCACAAATGAAATTATCCTCCTGGATGATATAAAGATTGACTGTCAATCTTTATCCACAAATTCAGCAATAAACAGTATGAACCTCTTTTGATTCATTCAACTTATTATTACACCAACAGGATATGGCAAAAATAACTCCCAGCAATCTATCCTAGACTGGATTCTGGTTACTAACCCATCTAATTTTACATCCTCAGATACCCTCCCTGATACACTAAGGGACCACTTCCTAGCTTATACCCACAGGAGTATTATACAACGTACAAGCAATGTAAGTTCAAAACTACCCCTAATCTCTCCAGTTTCTCCAAGGAGTCTTTCATTGAAGCTCTGAAAGTTGTTAACTGGTCCATCCTAAAAAGACTCAGTTTGAATTATTTAGTTGAATACTTCAATGCAGCATTCCTAAATATTCTTAACACTTTAGCCCCACAGCATACAAAAGGAATTAAAAACAGCCATGCCCCATAGCTTAGCAATCAATGCAGACTCCTTATGAAAGACAGAGACAAAGTATGGATTAACTGGCAAAAGAATAAAAATGACAAAATATGGCAGCTATTTAGACAGCTACAAAACAATGTCAAGAGACAGGTTAATAGAGATAAAAAGTCTTATTATACTCACCTACAAAATAGCCATAAAAACAACCCTAATAAAATTCTGGTCCTCCATATCCTCTCTCATCAAACCAGGTACAAAAAAGATACGGCCCATACTCAGACATTCCCCCTCTTCAAACATCTATGTATTTCAATACATACTTTATAGAATGCATAGCCAACTTTACCTCAAATTCACCTAACACACCCCTTTCCATACAGATGACTTCCCCTGCCTTAGACACTAGTATATTCCCTTCACAAAATTCAACTTTTCTGCAACCTCTCCAATACACATACAGACAACTCCACCCACTTTTCTTTTCAACCAGTTTCTATAACTCTTATTTATTTAAAAATTTGTTAACCGGGAAAGTTTGACTTGGAACGAAGCCAATTTTCAGCTGAGGCCCAGGGAGAAATGTTTCAGATGCATGTCTTTGTAAACATGAGAGGAAACCAGAGCACTCAGAGGAAACCCACACAAATGCAGGGAGGACATGCAGACTCCACACAGAAGGCTCCCCAGCTGAGACTCGAACCAGAGAACCTCTTTCTGTGATGCGACAACTATACCGCTGCACCACTGCCCACTATACTCCACTCTCATAAAAAAGCTTTTACATAAACTAAAACTTTACACCTTCTCAGCTGGCAACCTTCCCTTGGAATACCCAAATCTATCTACAGATGCCATAGCATACCTAATCAGCATTCTTATTAATAGATCAATAACAGAATCCTGTGGACAATGGCACATATTATCCCCTTACATGAAGGAGGTATTTCCACTGACAATACAAATTTCCATCCCATAGCCATCCTATCTCCCCTCTCTGAAATCCTTGAAAGATGCATATGTTAGTAGTTTCTCCACTATATCTTACAAAATAAGATAAACACCAATAAACAACATGGATTCCAAACAGTCGCAGCACCTCCTTTGCATTACTATCATTTACATTCTCTGTAAATAAAGCTCACAACTCTAATAAATGTGTATCTGCAGTATTTCGAGTTCTATCAAAAGCCTTTGAAATGGTCCCTCACAGTAAACTCATCACTCATCTTTCCACCCTGGGTCTATCATCTCCCTCTATTCAATGGCTCTGTAGCTACCTTGCCAACAGGCAACAAGCTGTAAAACAGCAAAGATCTATCTCTGCATACCTTCCCACTTCCACAGGTGTCTCATAAGGATCCATCCTTGGCCCTCTACTATTCAATATTTTTATCAATAATCCACATTCATCTTCTTGTGAATATACCTTAGTTCAATATGTAGATGACTCTGTCATCATCTGCTCTTCAAACAACTTAACTCGCCTCCAATAAGTCACTCAAGCAGTTGTCATCTCAAATGAAACCTGGCTTACAGGAGCACAACTCCTACTCAACCCTCCAAAAAAAAAAAAGAAAAAAAAACTCCTCCTCTTTACCTCAAAAACTCACACCCTTAGCAAAGCATCTTTCAAAATCTTTTCAGCAAATGTCACTGAACTTGAATTAATTGACCATGCCAAATTATTAGGAGCCATAACAGATTATCGTCTTTAATTTGATCTCCATATCCAAAGGAATATCAAGAAAACTCATCAAAAGCTAAGCATGCTATATAGAAACAAACATTTTGTGGACGTAACCACAAAAATTAATCTAGCCAATACCGATCTTCTGCACTCTCTAAACTTTAGAGCACCAATTCTCAACAATTTAAAATCCTTCATAAAACAAGCTTGAAATCTTCTACAACAGACTTGTCTAGTTTGCTACTAATTCATCCTCCTTTCTCGTCATTGTAAATCTCTGCATACCATTAGCTGGCTGAAACTCTCCCTCCACCTCTCCTACATTCAGATTATAACAGTATGTAAAATCATACACAAACCATTAGCCTGCCCAGCTCTTATCCCTTTAATCAACACGTATTTCCCTAAAAGAACTCTTAGATCAGAAGACAATCAACTTCTTACCATAAATAAGCTAAATAAATCTCCTGGACAAAGCCTATACTTGTACTCAGTAACAACAACAACAAAAATAACTCCTTACCTCTAACCAGCAGGACTATTTCTAACCTACCCATCTTCAAATGCTCCCTAAAATAATACCTTACAGAATCTTGGACCTGCTCATGTGTCAGTAATGGCTGAACTTACCCATTATACTTCACTCACCCCTTCAACCTAAATCACACTTTACAGTCCTCTTCAGTCTCCTACCCCACTCTTGTTTTTGTTATTCCCATTGCCTTACCTTTTCCACTTCATCTCTGTAGACCTTTCCAATACCTCTTTCTCTGTCCTCCCTACTCACCTAAGCTACCTGAAGACACCCTACCCTGCACTTTCCTTATAATCTTCTCTTCATTAATTTTCCTTCTTCCTTCTGTAACCATAATATGAATACCATCTCTCATACTAAGACATCAGTCAATTTCCCCTCACTGCATGCATTCTGTAATATCTCTTTAAATATCTTATTAGAATTGTCTCAAATCTGATTTATCACATACTAATGTATATAACAAATAATCTCATTATTGAAGTTTTTCCTCAAATATTTTCTCCACCTCATGTTATTGTTTTTCATTGCACTCTACTATGAAACATGTGTTCTATGATTTTCTCATTACAACATTTTTTCTCTCATGTTTTGTAGTGTAACCTGACACTGTGATTTAAACTGTATGCACTTGATTTTTATAAAATTATGATTGTGGAGCATTTCTTCTGGCCCATCAGACTTTCCCCAATAAACACATGTCAAATAAATAAATAAACAAATAAATAAATAATAAGTTGTGTTGACCAATGCATAGGTTAGGCCCATGTCATGCTGATATTGGGTACATGCCCCCCTCTGAGCACAAAGTATATGGTAATGAGTTTTCAACTCATTAGCTTTTCTGAATTGCAGCAGTTGGAAAATGAGCAAATCATGTAAACATTGTGTTGAGTTCAGACCCAGATCAAGGTCAAATGGGGCCATAGGTAGGGTAATGGATCAACCCCCCCCCCATACATAGCCCTCTCCCTGCAGCCATTCCAGTGTCCTATTACTTGGCTATTTTTCCTCAGTTATCACAAACACTGTCCAAACCTGTCAGTGTGCATACTGTTTTCATCTTTATGTCTACAATGATTACACATACTTGGATTCAATTTAAAAATTTTATTTAAACATTTATAGCACTAACACTGATAGATATTTGCTAAAATAGTATAAATTTTACAATGAATACAGACAACATTAAAACTACTCTACCCTTGAAACTCACATTCACTGAAACAGCACTGAAACCCACATTCAAAGAAAATGCATCAGGCAAGTGGCAGATTAAGTTTACCTTTGGGCTGTTTTCAAATCATAGGCTTCTTGCACACATGTTCAGGACTATATAAACATGCAACAGTTGTTTTATTCACATTCCTGGTTGTATTAAATTATACTCCTTGTATAATACAGCACCATTTGTTAGAGTGTGTCTTAAATTTATACTTTTGAACATGTTTCCAATAAGCAATGAAACAAAAGATATGCACCAATAATGACAAAACTACCCAATTCAGAACATTTCAACCATAAAAGTCCACTCAGACTTTTGTCATTACAATCCGCCAATATCAGTCAATATGCACAATCTCTACAGAAGTAAAAGTCATCTGAATAATTCCACATTAAAGAGATCCGTAACTAATGAAGAGGTTGCTGCTAGCAAACAACTTTATATTTCAGTGTTTCATCTACAAATTCAGTGCCTGCTGCCCCTGAAGAATAAATTGTCTGTGTTACATTAAGAAAAATTGTAAGCTGGTAATATTGCAACAGGAAATGGATGGCAAACTGAAAACAGGTTCATAGTTGCTAGGCATCTCATCCAAAGGAGGACATACTCAGAACTGCAGCATCCCTCCCCTTAAAATACAACACAGTATCAGCAATCCATCTATATGCTGTAGGAGAACAACCCACAGCCTTCTGCCTCAAAAGCAAGCATGCTACCTGCTGTGCTACTAACAGTGCTTTTAAATTATATACCACAGTAGTGATACCATTTGCTAAAAATAACTGTTGCAGATTGTAAATAGACTTAACATGAGCAGCAGTAAACGTATCTTCCCTTGAAGGTCATAATTCCTTGAAAATGCACTTGAAACTCAATTCCTTGAAAAATGCAGCTTTGCAGTCAGGGAAGAGGATTCAGGATTATTTCCTGTAACTATGATATAGGGTTTGAGCATAAACAAATTAATAACCACCTGCTATCCTTAACTAGGGCATTTCACTCTCACACACAGCCACCTCAATGTCTTAGTGCAAGAAATCAGGGCAAAGCATTAAATAAATAGGGCCATATTATAAATATTGCTCTCATGAACTTAGAAAATTGCTAGAATAACAGAATTTGTGTTAGTATGCATTTTTATTCTAAAGGATATGAAGTCTGAAACTCACATCTTTGTCATTATTTACTAATTTCAGTCCTTTTTATGACAAACAGACCAAAAATATGGGGAAAACAACTGGATAGTAGAGAGGTATGCTACCTATCTACCTCTTAACCACACACACACATTTGCGCGTGCGTATGTGCGTGCACCTACTTACCTCCCTCTTTTACACACACACACACACACACACACACACACACACACACACACACACACACACACACACACTTACCTACTGACCTTTCACTTAAACAAACACACACGCCTACCTCTCACTTGTCCATTCATGGTCTACATTTCAGATGTCTTCTGGCATTCAGATTCTGCATGTGCGGAAGTAGAAGACATAAACAACAGGTTGCATAGACACAGAAGACAAAAACAGGTAGCACATACCTGTCACTTCTGTACAACTGAATGCAAAGGGAAAAACCTCCTTAAAAAGTGCATTTTTTAATTAAAAAATAAATCTCCTAGCCAGTGGGCCCTCCATGACAGCCTTGGTCACCTAGTGCTGGATCCGGCTTTGGTTGAGTTCTACATGAAGCCATGCAACAGGGAAGAAGACTTAATAGAAGGTACTGTGGGATAGTCAGGCTCATTAGGATTACTATTACACAATTTAATTTTTGAAGAGGTATTTTCCTAAAACCTGCAAAGTGCAAGCCTATGTCACACATTGCAGTGTTACAAATAAGTTTTAAATTATAGCCATGGTAAAAAAGGAGCAAATTCTGTCAATACAGCAAAATAACTTTGCAAAAATGTAAATATTGTCACATATCAAGCATAATTTGAGACTGTCTGAGTTTTAGGTCTAAGTGAGGTATTGGTAGAGTGGTCAACATGCTGACCATTTGTGCAATAATAATGTAAGGTGGGTGTCTCACAATCTGTACATCACAGAATGTCAGCAAAGGTCATGCTAACCATAACCATAGAAAGTTGTATTTGTTACTGCCAATATAATATCATCTGTGAACATAAAGATTGAGGCTAACCATTTCGAAACATTAAAGTGGCAAACAAAACATAGTAGTACATGATTGCAAGGGTCTATATTACGTTACTGAATACTTACAACATCGAACACTATATGCTCGACACCATATGTTCAAAGTTGTAAATATTCAAAAATAAAACAAAAAAAAAAAATTAAAAAAAGGAAAAACTTACCTGAACATTTTATGCGGGGGGGGGCAAGCCCCCCTGCACCCCCATGACACCCCAGCTCTTTATATATATATATATATATATATATATATATATATATATATATATATACTAACTCTGAGATCGCACTACAGTGCAGTAAACTGAAATCTTCTATACAGAGATTTCCTCTTTAATTTTCGAATATTTACAACTTCAAACATATGGTGTTGACCATATAATGTTCGATGTTGTAAGTATTCAATAACGTAATATAGACCCTGATTGCAATGTTATTTTAGTATGTTATTCCAACTAGTGTTCAACTTGATACCTCCTTCACCTTTTTATCTCTGTCTTCTCCATTTCCTTCATGTAATCTATTGAAAAAATAAATAAACACAACACACACATGGGCACAAATGGCTTAAAAACAATTTTTCTATTTTTTTTTAATTATCTGTTGTGCAACATTTGACACTGACCAGCATCATTGGTTAATGGTGAACAGAGGGTAATGCTAGTCCTTGCCCCATGGCAAAAATGAAAAGCATTCCTATGTATTAAATAAGACTTTGCTATCAGTTATGCACAAGAGCTTAATATCATCACATGCTAGTAGGTCAATATTGCATTAACAAGAGCACAAATGTAATATACGTGGGTTATGTTCTCTGTAGCAGTTGCCATGACTCATTGTATTAATGATGCAAAAGCTAACCATTTAAGTTCATTGTATGCACACTTCTAAACTACTGAAGGTGGAATGCTGTTGTACAATATAGTTTTCACTCTTTACAAGGAACATAAATTGATACCTTTGCATCTAGAGAATCAGTTGTATACCTATGCAATGTTCTGTTTGGTAGACTGTGACTGAGCTGTGCATGGGTTTGAATCCTGTAATGTGCATTTATTTTTCATTGATGGCACCTGTTGTGATAATGTGAAATGTGTGCTATTGACAAATGTCCTATGAAAGATATGTGGCATACAAAGCTAATTCTGTACATAGTGAGCTATAACATGATGCTAAGCACAACATGTATGTATATGAAGGAATGAGATGTTAAAATAACACATCTTATAGTACTAAAGCAGCAACAATGCTACACATAGTTGGGGTATCTCAAGAATATTATGACAAAAACTGAAGTAAACTCTTTTGGCAACAGTAATAATTCATTGACTATCATGCAAGTGAGCTTAAATCTGAGATACTGCAGAAAGCAATAATGGTATTATAACATAGTTTGGCTACTAATCATTTAAACCCTAACACCTGTTATGACTTGTATTCCAGATATAATGTTTAATGCTTCAGTATGTTAAGTGGACAGTCTTTATCCCCAGATTACTAAACTCTGTATAAAATACCCATCTGGTGTTTCCAAACTGTTGGCAGTCTCCCTGCAAATGTGGGCTGGCTGACATGTGAACTAGAAGTTATACTGTAGTGTCTGGAGGGGGTACACAGGTAAAAAACCAAGACCTATGCAGGTAAGATTTCAAATCTATTTATCTGTTAGCTGTGACAGTGACTACAGTGGCTATGATGAGTATGCTCATATCAAATGTTTTCTGAATCACACCATGTGTGCATGCTCTGGAAGATAAATCTGTCAGAGTAAATGCAATTGATATCCCACTATTAGCCATCTTAAGTTGGAGTCAGGAGGAAGGCCATGTTTAACACTTTGCCATGTCACTGTAGCCATAACAGTACAGTGCATATATTATACTATATTTCTTTTGACATCCATCATGCAAATGCAATTTTTCCTAATGCCCATTGTGCCCATTGTTGAGCAAAGGATGTGAACTGTGACATTTGTTTTAGGTACCAATTCAGTGCCACTTTTCCTGACATCTTGGAAGCAGAAACTTATGTCTGGTGAAGAGTAGGTAGTGTTCCTTTAGCACAGAGAGGTTGTATGAGGAGCAGACAAAGATCTTTGGGCAACTTCTTCAAAAGCAATACAGCTGCAGGCTCATGCAGTGGACTGTACCTGGTCTCAGTTCAAATCTGACATTTGGACTAGTTTGATAAAGGCTACCACCTGTGCTACTAGCATCCCACACATGGGTAACAGTACCATCATCATTATAGTGATATTAAAAGGTGAAAGCCTAATCTCCTTGGCTGATGAAAGAGTGAAATTCAGGCAAAGTCACCACTTTATTACCGTAAGTGCAACATAAATCACTTATCCTTACAACCTGTTGATACATGGCAACATAAGCATATTTAATATGCCCTCATTGTCATTGCAGCTCCTGAATAGTTTAAAAAAAACTGAGAAATGTAAAGGGAATGACTGGAGTTATAGCTAAGGGACAATAAATAAAAGACAGCTCGCATCTAATGGCAAAAACTGAGTAAAATCCTTTGGCCATGTTTATAATTTGTTGACCATCACATGAGTGAGCGTACCCTCAAATTGAGACAGAAAAGAATAATGATAGTAGCATAAGTCCACATTATTATTGTAACTGTAACATATTCCATGGCTCAATGTACTCCTGATGTAATGTTTAAGCTGTCGGTAATGTATGTGGAGGATTGTAAAACACTAATTACTGGTGTCTATTTAATACCGGTCATTTGAGTCTTCCACAATGTTGTAATGCTCCCTTCAAATGTATGCTTTCTGACATCTGTTGTTTCAGTTCTTCTGTGGTGTTAGTCACTAGTGCACAAGTCAAGAGACTGTGAGTTAGGCATGCAGAGGTTTGAATCCAGTGATGTGTATATTGTATCAGTGTAAATAGCAATTGGTGACATGCAATAGAGACTTATCAAAGAAATGTGATGTAACAAACTCTGCTTGGATCTGACAATTTCACAGGTGGAGGATTTTGATCCCCTGACTGTTGCTCTCCTTATTAAAACCATAGCCATACTGATTCACATACATGTTGATGATGTCCCTTTAAATATGATGCACACATGAGGCCTATGTCAGTGGTTTGTACTGTGTGGTTTTACTCAGGGATGTCTCATTGATAATGCTGGATATGCCATGCTATTATGTTTAATGACACCTATTAGAAATCCCCATACCATGGCAGAGAATGACAACAACAACAATGGCCTGTCACAGACCCATGTTATTGTTGAACATGTGTTTGGCCTGCTCAAGGCAAGCTTCATTTGGCTGAATGAATAGGTTCATAGGTTCATAGGTTCATACTAGGCTATCTGCCCGAGGGCATTTACAAGCCTAGCCCATCGTTTTGTGGCTTACGCCACCCCTTTAGTATGGGGAACTATACCCATTATTTTGCTGTGCCTCTGTCGAGCAGTGACACTGAGGTAATCCCTGGGGTATATCTGCGATCTCCCATCCATTGGTCAAGATTTCTCTTGAACAAGGCCAGCGAGGTGCTCTGCCTCACATGTACCGGGATTTTGTTCCACAGCATAGGGAGTCTTTGGGTGATGAATCTATCCCTCCAGCACGTCCTATTAATAGCCGTGTCGAGGTTTAAGTCTCCCGCCCTTGTGGCTCTGATGGATCTAGATTGTTTGAGGTGAAGCATATTCATCAAATCTGGGTTTGACATGGCCTTGTATGTTAGGCAAAGGTCACCTCTGAGCAAGCGGTGGCGACTGAATAGAGCTGGAGTTCTTTCAGTCGGGCAGCATAGGACAGATTTTGAGACCCTTTATCCTTTTGGTGAGGAACTTTTGTGGCCTCTCCAGCTGCTGCAAGTGTCGGGTCAGATACATCCCGAATGGGGCATTGTACTCAATCATTGGTCTGATGAGTGATGAGTAAAGGGAGACTATGACCTCCCTTGATCTAGATGAGAATCCCTTCATGATAAGGTGGGCAATGTAGAAGGTCTTCCTAACTACTTTAGCTACATGGGTGTCGAATGACAGACTACTATCAACCTGGGTCCCCAGGTCCCTGATAACTTCTTCTGTGCTCAGTGGATTGCCACCTATTTGGTAGCTAGGGGTAACCTTGTTTTTCCCAAAGGGTATGACTATGCATTTTTGGCATTTAACTTCAGGCCGTGGCTCTGGCACCAGTTATCCGTTTCTGTGAGACCCTTCTGAAGGATATCTGTGTCAGATGTGTTTTCTACTATGGCGCCCAGTTTGCAGTCATCTGCAAACTTTGTCAGCTCATAACCCTCCTGTGTTTGCTTGTACTTGGAAAAGTAGATGCCAAACAAGAGTGGGCCCAGGACTGAGCCCTGTGGGACACCACTTGTGACAGGCTTTGAGTCTGACATGGCGCCAGCAACTCTGACCCTGTGGGTTCTGTCACTCAGCCAGTTTGCAACCCATCTTGTGATGTATGGGTTAACATTTAAGCTGATGAGTTTTCAATGATACCCGAGTGGGGTATTGTATCGAAGGCCTTAGCCAGATCGAGGTAGGCTGTATGGACTGCCTTTCCCTCATCAATGGCTTTGGTGACTGTTTGAAGAAGTCAACCAAGTTTAAAAGGCATGATCTGCCTTTGACAAAGCCAAACTGGGTTGGATCCAAAGTCTGCAAATTCCCTATGTCTTTATTTATGAGGTCCATTATGATCCTCTCCATGGCTTTGCAGATAAGGCTTGTCAAGCTAATGGGCGGTAATTTCCAGGGTCGGTGGAGGCACCGCCTTTGTGAAGTGGGACCACAGTTGCAGTCGCCACTCCTGGAGTGCGTATCCAGAGGTAAGACTTTGATTAAACAGCTGTCCTAGCTGTGGGTTTAATTCCTCATTGAGTTCGTGGAGCACACAGCCGGGGACACCATCAGGTCCCATGGATGCTGTGTTTTTTTGCTTTGGAGAGAGCAGTTCTCACTTGAGCGCTGGAGATGTTTGGGGGGCTGCAATCGTTTGGTATAGATATCTCTCCTTTTGGGGGGAGAAGTTTGCACTGAACCTGTCAGCCAGTATGTTGGCAATGTCTGTAGGATCAGTAATCTTCACATCATTTTGAACTAGTTCTGAGCATATCTGGGAGTTTCCTCCTAGGTTTCTAACATAGCTAAAGAAGGCCTTATGATTGTCTTTTGAGTCTTTAGCTATTTTTCTCTCGAAATTTGCTTTGGATGATTTTATGAGAGCTCTTAGTTTTTTACTTATAGTGATCAAGGGTGTCTTACCTTTTAAGGATTTTGCTCTATCTTGTAGTAGCTTCCTCCTTTTATTGTAGAGTTTGTTTATGGCTGGGGTCCACCAGACTGGGCGCTTGCCTTTGGTACTAAGAGTCTTTGTTTTGTTTGGGATTGCCTTATCCATGCAGTCCTGCAGGTGCTGGTAGAAGGTGTTTGTAAGTGATTCAGCGGCTTGAGTACTGTTTTCCGCCGGCTCGGGGCCTTAAAGGAGACCACACTAGTCTTTAGAAGTGTGAAGTCGGCTTTTGAGAAGTTCTTTACTGTGGTCTTTTTATTTCAGGTGGGGGTGGGATGAGGACCTCCAGCGAGATTAGTTGTGATCTGATCTCACCAGTGAGGGGTATACTTCGGTGTTGAACATTGTGCTCCCATGTTCGTGATGATGAGATCAAGTATGTTATCTCCTCTTGTGGGGATGGTGACTAGTTGTTCCATGGCATTTGAGTTTATGAATTCCAGGAACTTTTGGGCTAGGGTGTTTGGGCTTGAGTAGTGTTCCCAGTCTATATTAGGGTAATTGAAGTCACCTAGTATGATGGTGTTTGGTGATACATTTATCCCCTCTAGTGTTTTCAGGAAGGCCATGTGAGGTTCCTGAGTTTGTGAGGTGGCCTGTAACATGCTACAATTTGCAGAGCAGTCTTGCCTATGGTTAATTGCACCTGGATGGTCTCCGATGCATCGTGCGTTGCCACCAGTCTTGAGGTGTGGGTGTCCTTGATGAATATGGATACCCCCCCCTCCTTTCTTGGTATTGTCCGGATTTTGGGGCGGAGCATGATATGAGGTAAAACCTGATAGCGCTGGGGTGCTCTCAGGAGCCTTGAACCAGGTTTCTGTCACAGCACAGACATCGATGTTCTCCATACTGAGAAGGGCCTCGAGTGCGTGCATTTTGAGATTTAGACTTCTGGCATTGAGCAGCATTACCCTTAGTTTTTTCCTTTTTGTGTTCTAGGGTGGTAGGTTTAGAATTTGAGCCTTGCCTAAAAAAGGCACTATAGGGGTGGCAAGAGCCTTTGCCAATATCCGGAATCCCAGGGGTGACAGGTGCAAGCCGTCCCTTGCGAAGCAGCGTGGCTTGTCCAGCATGTCATCCCAGGCAGACAGATACTGGATCCCCTTTGAATGACACCAGTGTTTAAGCCAATTGTTAAAGCTGATCATCTTATCTCTGTATTGTGGCATCACTCTTGGTGAAGGTAGGATACTGCTCAAGGTCAGGGTCATACCTGCCTGGGCTACATAATCAGAGAGCTCCTCAATGTCTCTTTTCATGTAGTCCAAGGAGAGTGCGTCTCAGGTCGTTTACACCAGCGTGGACAATGACTGAGTCATATTTGTACTTGCTGTTGAGAGACCTGAGTGCTTGCGTTATGTGGCGGATTCTAGCGCCCGACAGGCAGCTTACTGTGACCTTCTCCTTACTCAGTCTGGTGCGCGGGGCGTCAGTGTGTCTGACTATGGAGTCACCAATGACTAGTGTGTCTGGCATTGTGTTTGGCCTTAAGGGCTGTGACTGTTTGACACTCTGACTGTGAGGTCTATGTGTTGCAGGTGTTGTGTTCTGAGGTGGTGGTTGTTTGGGTGTCTGCTTTGGTGGCCTCTGCTGTTTTGGTAGATTTTTGATCAGAGCCTCCGAGTATGTCTTTGTGTGTTTATGTGTATGATTTGAGGTTGTAATGGTGCTATGTGAGACTGGGTCTATAGTGTGTGTGGTAACCTTCTCCTCCTGACTGGTCTTGCCAGTCCTGTGTTGCGAGAGCTCAGCCTCCAGTTTGGCCGTATAGTTGCATCTCTCGCATGTATTTGTGTTTTGTGGGAGGAGGAGAGGGTTGTCTGTGTACATGAGGCAATTGTAACATTGCCTCAGTATTCAGGTTCACCAGCTGAGCAGGAGAGGACACTAGCAACTGATCCCTCGACATGCTAGAAGGATAGACAAAAACTTTAAAAAGATTCAGGGGGCGTGGGTGACCGAGAAATGGGGGTTACCTTTTGGGGTACTATCTATGACAAGAGTGCCGTATCAAGGTAATAAGTACTGTAGGAGCAAGTGCTAGGTTTAACAGATAGAGAATAGTCTACTTGGAGTCAAGTGGAGATGATCTTTTTAGTTATAGGATCGCTGATTAGATCAGTAGTATAGTTCGAGGAAGGTAGTTTTAAGGGAAAATTTGAAGAGTGGACTTTAGGTAGCCGAATAGTTTAAACCTGCCTAACCGGCTGCCCTAGTGTGCAACAGTGGCAGCTCAGCTAAATCAGCTAAATCGCAGCGTTTACAGCGTTTTATACCAGGGGCTGGAAAAAGCTAGAAACTGGCCCAAAGCGACCAATAAACTACTAGTTACTGGCTGAAACCTCACAAAACTGGACAAAAGGCAGCTCAATGCTTCCCACTCCCACTGGTAAGCAAGGTAACTTCCTCTCCCCAAATAAGGCAAGGAAACAGTACACAGGAACTACAACCAAAGCCCAGGAATCAGCAACTCTGAAACTGGACTAAACTAGTAAAGCAGGAAAAACAAGAGATATTTTTTCTTTTTTTTTTTTTTTCACAAAACAGGCAGAAACAGGTACAGCAAACACTTATAAATGCTATGAATCAGCTACTACAGCTTACACAGAAGAATTTGCTACAAATACAGTCAAATAGTAACAAACAAGGATTCCAAGTGCAATATTAAGTTAAATGCAGTAAAAACAGCTTCAATGTAACAGAAAGGCAGGCGAAATACAGTCGCTAGGTATTCAGATGTGGAAAGCAACAAAAATATACTTAGTATCAAGAAAAGTCGCTTATTCAGCTCTCTGCAGCCTGGATTACTCTGCTGGCCCACGTGGAGTCTGTGCTGAGTAGGTACAAGCTGAAAAGCAGCGTTTACAGCGTTTTATACCAGGGGGCTGGAAAAAGCTAGAAACTGGCCCAAAGCGACCAATAAACTACTAGTTACTGGCTGAAACCTCACAAAACTGGACAAAAGGCAGCTCAATGCTTCCCACTCCCACTGGTAAGCAAGGTAACTTCCTCTCCCCCAAATAAGGCAAGGAAACAGTACACAGGAACTACAACCAAAGCCCAGGAATCAGCAACTCTGAAACTGGACTAAACTAGTAAAGCAGGAAAAACAAGAGATATTTTTTCTTTTTTCTTTTTTTTTTCACAAAACAGGCAGAAACAGGTACAGCAAACACTTATAAATGCTATGAATCAGCTACTACAGCTTACACAGAAGAATTTGCTACAAATACAGTCAAATAGTAACAAACAAGGATTCCAAGTGCAATATTAAGTTAAATGCAGTAAAAACAGCTTCAATGTAACAGAAAGGCAGGCGAAATACAGTCGCTAGGTATTCAGATGTGGAAAGCAACAAAAATATACTTAGTATCAAGAAAAGTCGCTTATTCAGCTCTCTGCAGCCTGGATTACTCTGCTGGCCACGTGGAGTCTGTGCTGAGTAGGTACAAGCTGAAAAGCAGCGTTTACAGCGTTTTATACCGGGGGCTGGAAAAAGCTAGAAACTGGCCCAAAACGACCAATAAACTACTAGTTACTGGCTGAAACCTCACAAAACTGGACAAAAGGCAGCTCAATGCTTCCCACTCCCACTGGTAAGCAAGGTAACTTCCTCTCCCCAAATAAGGCAAGGAAACAGTACACAGGAACTACAACCAAAGCCCAGGAATCAGCAACTCTGAAACTGGACTAAACTAGTAAAGCAGGAAAAACAAGAGATATTTTTTCTTTTTTTCTTTTTTTTCACAAAACAGGCAGAAACAGGTACAGCAAACACTTATAAATGCTATGAATCAGCTACTACAGCTTACACAGAAGAATTTGCTACAAATACAGTCAAATAGTAACAAACAAGGATTCCAAGTGCAATATTAAGTTAAATGCAGTAAAAACAGCTTCAATGTAACAGAAAGGCAGGCGAAATACAGTCGCTAGGTATTCAGATGTGGAAAGCAACAAAAATATACTTAGTATCAAGAAAAGTCGCTTATTCAGCTCTCTGCAGCCTGGATTACTCTGCTGGCCACGTGGAGTCTGTGCTGAGTAGGTACAAGCTGAAAAGCAGCGTTTACCGCGTTTTATACCAGGGGCTGGAAAAAGCTAGAAACTGGCCCAAAACGACCAATAAACTACTAGTTACTGGCTGAAACCTCACAAAACTGGACAAAAGGCAGCTCAATGCTTCCCACTCCCACTGGTAAGCAAGGTAACTTCCTCTCCCCAAATAAGGCAAGGAAACAGTACACAGGAACTACAACCAAAGCCCAGGAATCAGCAACTCTGAAACTGGACTAAACTAGTAAAGCAGGAAAAACAAGAGATATTTTTTCTTTTTTTTTTTTTTCACAAAACAGGCAGAAACAGGTACAGCAAACACTTATAAATGCTATGAATCAGCTACTACAGCTTACACAGAAGAATTTGCTACAAATACAGTCAAATAGTAACAAACAAGGATTCCAAGTGCAATATTAAGTTAAATGCAGTAAAACAGCTTCAATGTAACAGAAAGGCAGGCGAAATACAGTCGCTAGGTATTCAGATGTGGAAAGCAACAAAAATATACTTAGTATCAAGAAAAGTCGCTTATTCAGCTCTCTGCAGCCTGGATTACTCTGCTGGCCACGTGGAGTCTGTGCTGAGTAGGTACAAGCTGAAAAGCAGCGTTTACCGCGTTTTATACCAGGGGCTGGAAAAAGCTAGAAACTGGCCCAAAACGACCAATAAACTACTAGTTACTGGCTGAAACCTCACAAAACTGGACAAAAGGCAGCTCAATGCTTCCCACTCCCACTGGTAAGCAAGGTAACTTCCTCTCCCCAAATAAGGCAAGGAAACAGTACACAGGAACTACAACCAAAGCCCAGGAATCAGCAACTCTGAAACTGGACTAAACTAGTAAAGCAGGAAAAACAAGAGATATTTTTTCTTTTTTTCTTTTTTTTCACAAAACAGGCAGAAACAGGTACAGCAAACACTTATAAATGCTATGAATCAGCTACTACAGCTTACACAGAAGAATTTGCTACAAATACAGTCAAATAGTAACAAACAAGGATTCCAAGTGCAATATTAAGTTAAATGCAGTAAAAACAGCTTCAATGTAACAGAAAGGCAGGCGAAATACAGTCGCTAGGTATTCAGATGTGGAAAGCAACAAAAATATACTTAGTATCAAGAAAAGTCGCTTATTCAGCTCTCTGCAGCCTGGATTACTCTGCTGGCCACGTGGAGTCTGTGCTGAGTAGGTACAAGCTGAAAAGCAGCGTTTACCGCGTTTTATACCAGGGGCTGGAAAAAGCTAGAAACTGGCCCAAAACGACCAATAAACTACTAGTTACTGGCTGAAACCTCACAAAACTGGACAAAAGGCAGCTCAATGCTTCCCACTCCCACTGGTAAGCAAGGTAACTTCCTCTCCCCAAATAAGGCAAGGAAACAGTACACAGGAACTACAACCAAAGCCCAGGAATCAGCAACTCTGAAACTGGACTAAACTAGTAAAGCAGGAAAAACAAGAGATATTTTTTCTTTTTTTCTTTTTTTTCACAAAACAGGCAGAAACAGGTACAGCAAACACTTATAAATGCTATGAATCAGCTACTACAGCTTACACAGAAGAATTTGCTACAAATACAGTCAAATAGTAACAAACAAGGATTCCAAGTGCAATATTAAGTTAAATGCAGTAAAAACAGCTTCAATGTAACAGAAAGGCAGGCGAAATACAGTCGCTAGGTATTCAGATGTGGAAAGCAACAAAAATATACTTAGTATCAAGAAAAGTCGCTTATTCAGCTCTCTGCAGCCTGGATTACTCTGCTGGCCACGTGGAGTCTGTGCTGAGTAGGTACAAGCTGAAAAGCAGCGTTTACAGCGTTTTATACCAGGGGGCTGGAAAAAGCTAGAAACTGGCCCAAAACGACCAATAAACTACTAGTTACTGGCTGAAACCTCACAAAACTGGACAAAAGGCAGCTCAATGCTTCCCACTCCCACTGGTAAGCAAGGTAACTTCCTCTCCCCAAATAAGGCAAGGAAACAGTACACAGGAACTACAACCAAAGCCCAGGAATCAGCAACTCTGAAACTGGACTAAACTAGTAAAGCAGGAAAAACAAGAGATATTTTTTCTTTTTTTCTTTTTTTCACAAAACAGGCAGAAACAGGTACAGCAAACACTTATAAATGCTATGAATCAGCTACTACAGCTTACACAGAAGAATTTGCTACAAATACAGTCAAATAGTAACAAACAAGGATTCCAAGTGCAATATTAAGTTAAATGCAGTAAAACAGCTTCAATGTAACAGAAAGGCAGGCGAAATACAGTCGCTAGGTATTCAGATGTGGAAAGCAACAAAAATATACTTAGTATCAAGAAAAGTCGCTTATTCAGCTCTCTGCAGCCTGGATTACTCTGCTGGCCACGTGGAGTCTGTGCTGAGTAGGTACAAGCTGAAAAGCAGCGTTTACAGCGTTTTATACCGGGGGCTGGAAAAAGCTAGAAACTGGCCCAAAACGACCAATAAACTACTAGTTACTGGCTGAAACCTCACAAAACTGGACAAAAGGCAGCTCAATGCTTCCCACTCCCACTGGTAAGCAAGGTAACTTCCTCTCCCCCAAATAAGGCAAGGAAACAGTACACAGGAACTACAACCAAAGCCCAGGAATCAGCAACTCTGAAACTGGACTAAACTAGTAAAGCAGGAAAAACAAGAGATATTTTTTCTTTTTTTTTTTTTTTTTCACAAAACAGGCAGAAACAGGTACAGCAAACACTTATAAATGCTATGAATCAGCTACTACAGCTTACACAGAAGAATTTGCTACAAATACAGTCAAATAGTAACAAACAAGGATTCCAAGTGCAATATTAAGTTAAATGCAGTAAAACAGCTTCAATGTAACAGAAAGGCAGGCGAAATACAGTCGCTAGGTATTCAGATGTGGAAAGCAACAAAAATATACTTAGTATCAAGAAAAGTCGCTTATTCAGCTCTCTGCAGCCTGGATTACTCTGCTGGCCACGTGGAGTCTGTGCTGAGTAGGTACAAGCTGAAAAGCAGCGTTTACAGTGTTTTATACCAGGGGCTGGAAAAAGCTAGAAACTGGCCCAAAACGACCAATAAACTACTAGTTACTGGCTGAAACCTCACAAAACTGGACAAAAGGCAGCTCAATGCTTCCCACTCCCACTGGTAAGCAAGGTAACTTCCTCTCCCCGAAATAAGGCAAGGAAACAGTACACAGGAACTACAACCAAAGCCCAGGAATCAGCAACTCTGAAACTGGACTAAACTAGTAAAGCAGGAAAAACAAGAGATATTTTTTCTTTTTTTCTTTTTTTCACAAAACAGGCAGAAACAGGTACAGCAAACACTTATAAATGCTATGAATCAGCTACTACAGCTTACACAGAAGAATTTGCTACAAATACAGTCAAATAGTAACAAACAAGGATTCCAAGTGCAATATTAAGTTAAATACAGTAAAAACAGCTTCAATGTAACAGAAAGGCAGGCGAAATACAGTCGCTAGGTATTCAGATGTGGAAAGCAACAAAAATATACTTAGTATCAAGAAAAGTCGCTTATTCAGCTCTCTGCAGCCTGGATTACTCTGCGGGCCACGTGGAGTCTGTGCTGAGTAGGTACAAGCTGAAAAGCAGCGTTTACCGCGTTTTATACCAGGGGGCTGGAAAAAGCTAGAAACTGGCCCAAAACGACCAATAAACTACTAGTTACTGGCTGAAACCTCACAAAACTGGACAAAAGGCAGCTCAATGCTTCCCACTCC
Source organism: Protopterus annectens (assembly GCF_019279795.1). Classification (NCBI taxonomy): domain Eukaryota; kingdom Metazoa; phylum Chordata; order Ceratodontiformes; family Protopteridae; genus Protopterus; species Protopterus annectens. The sequence goes on from NC_056735.1 coordinate 1,497,929,077, forward strand.
CACTGGTAAGCAAGGTAACTTCCTCTCCCCCAAATAAGGCAAGGAAACAGTACACAGGAACTACAACCAAAGCCCAGGAATCAGCAACTCTGAAACTGGACTAAACTAGTAAAGCAGGAAAAACAAGAGATATTTTTTCTTTTTTTTTTTTTCTTTTTTTCACAAAACAGGCAGAAACAGGTACAGCAAACACTTATAAATGCTATGAATCAGCTACTACAGCTTACACAGAAGAATTTGCTACAAATACAGTCAAATAGTAACAAACAAGGATTCCAAGTGCAATATTAAGTTAAATGCAGTAAAAACAGCTTCAATGTAACAGAAAGGCAGGCGAAATACAGTCGCTAGGTATTCAGATGTGGAAAGCAACAAAAATATACTTAGTATCAAGAAAAGTCGCTTATTCAGCTCTCTGCAGCCTGGATTACTCTGCGGGCCACGTGGAGTCTGTGCTGAGTAGGTACAAGCTGAAAAGCAGCGTTTACAGCGTTTTATACCAGGGGGCTGGAAAAAGCTAGAAACTGGCCCAAAACGACCAATAAACTACTAGTTACTGGCTGAAACCTCACAAAACTGGACAAAAGGCAGCTCAATGCTTCCCACTCCCACTGGTAAGCAAGGTAACTTCCTCTCCCCAAATAAGGCAAGGAAACAGTACACAGGAACTACAACCAAAGCCCAGGAATCAGCAACTCTGAAACTGGACTAAACTAGTAAAGCAGGAAAAACAAGAGATATTTTTTCTTGTTTGACTTTTTTTTCACAAAACAGGCAGAAACAGGTACAGCAAACACTTATAAATGCTATGAATCAGCTACTACAGCTTACACAGAAGAATTTGCTACAAATACAGTCAAATAGTAACAAACAAGGATTCCAAGTGCAATATTAAGTTAAATGCAGTAAAAACAGCTTCAATGTAACAGAAAGGCAGGCGAAATACAGTCGCTAGGTATTCAGATGTGGAAAGCAACAAAAATATACTTAGTATCAAGAAAAGTCGCTTATTCAGCTCTCTGCAGCCTGGATTACTCTGCTGGCCACCGTGGAGTCTGTGCTGAGTAGGTACAAGCTGAAAAGCAGCGTTTACAGCGTTTTATACCGGGGGCTGGAAAAAGCTAGAAACTGGCCCAAAACGACCAATAAACTACTAGTTACTGGCTGAAACCTCACAAAACTGGACAAAAGGCAGCTCAATGCTTCCCACTCCCACTGGTAAGCAAGGTAACTTCCTCTCCCCAAATAAGGCAAGGAAACAGTACACAGGAACTACAACCAAAGCCCAGGAATCAGCAACTCTGAAACTGGACTAAACTAGTAAAGCAGGAAAAACAAGAGATATTTTTTTTTTTTTTTTTTTTTTTTCACAAAACAGGCAGAAACAGGTACAGCGAACACTTATAAATGCTATGAATCAGCTACTACAGCTTACACAGAAGAATTTGCTACAAATACAGTCAAATAGTAACAAACAAGGATTCCAAGTGCAATATTAAGTTAAATGCAGTAAAAACAGCTTCAATGTAACAGAAAGGCAGGCGAAATACAGTCGCTAGGTATTCAGATGTGGAAAGCAACAAAAATATACTTAGTATCAAGAAAAGTCGCTTATTCAGCTCTCTGCAGCCTGGATTACTCTGCTGGCCACGTGGAGTCTGTGCTGAGTAGGTACAAGCTGAAAAACGCACGTTTACCGCGTTTTATACCAGGGGCTGGAAAAAGCTAGAAACTGGCCCAAAACGACCAATAAACTACTAGTTACTGGCTGAAACCTCACAAAACTGGACAAAAGGCAGCTCAATGCTTCCCACTCCCACTGGTAAGCAAGGTAACTTCCTCTCCCCCAAATAAGGCAAGGAAACAGTACACAGGAACTACAACCAAAGCCCAGGAATCAGCAACTCTGAAACTGGACTAAACTAGTAAAGCAGGAAAAACAAGAGATATTTTTTCTTTTTTTCTTTTTTTTCACAAAACAGGCAGAAACAGGTACAGCAAACACTTATAAATGCTATGAATCAGCTACTACAGCTTACACAGAAGAATTTGCTACAAATACAGTCAAATAGTAACAAACAAGGATTCCAAGTGCAATATTAAGTTAAATGCAGTAAAAACAGCTTCAATGTAACAGAAAGGCAGGCGAAATACAGTCGCTAGGTATTCAGATGTGGAAAGCAACAAAAATATACTTAGTATCAAGAAAAGTCGCTTATTCAGCTCTCTGCAGCCTGGATTACTCTGCTGGCCACTTGGAGTCTGTGCTGAGTAGGTACAAGCTTAAAAGCAGCGTTTACAGCGTTTTATACCAGGGGCTGGAAAAAGCTAGAAACTGGCCCAAAACGACCAATAAACTACTAGTTACTGGCTGAAACCTCACAAAACTGGACAAAAGGCAGCTCAATGCTTCCCACTCCCACTGGTAAGCAAGGTAACTTCCTCTCCCCAAATAAGGCAAGGAAACAGTACACAGGAACTACAACCAAAGCCCAGGAATCAGCAACTCTGAAACTGGACTAAACTAGTAAAGCAGGAAAAACAAGAGATATTTTTTCTTTTTTTCTTTTTTTCACAAAACAGGCAGAAACAGGTACAGCAAACACTTATAAATGCTATGAATCAGCTACTACAGCTTACACAGAAGAATTTGCTACAAATACAGTCAAATAGTAACAAACAAGGATTCCAAGTGCAATATTAAGTTAAATGCAGTAAAACAGCTTCAATGTAACAGAAAGGCAGGCGAAATACAGTCGCTAGGTATTCAGATGTGGAAAGCAACAAAAATATACTTAGTATCAAGAAAAGTCGCTTATTCAGCTCTCTGCAGCCTGGATTACTCTGCGGGCCACGTGGAGTCTGTGCTGAGTAGGTACAAGCTGAGAAACGCGTTTACCGCGTTTTATACCAGGGGGCTGGAAAAAGCTAGAAACTGGCCCAAAACGACCAATAAACTACTAGTTACTGGCTGAAACCTCACAAAACTGGACAAAAGGCAGCTCAATGCTTCCCACTCCCACTGGTAAGCAAGGTAACTTCCTCTCCCGCAAATAAGGCAAGGAAACAGTACACAGGAACTACAACCAAAGCCCAGGAATCAGCAACTCTGAAACTGGACTAAACTAGTAAAGCAGGAAAAACAAGAGATATTTTTTCTTTTTTTTTTTTTTTTTCACAAAACAGGCAGAAACAGGTACAGCAAACACTTATAAATGCTATGAATCAGCTACTACAGCTTACACAGAAGAATTTGCTACAAATACAGTCAAATAGTAACAAACAAGGATTCCAAGTGCAATATTAAGTTAAATGCAGTAAAACAGCTTCAATGTAACAGAAAGGCAGGCGAAATACAGTCGCTAGGTATTCAGATGTGGAAAGCAACAAAAATATACTTAGTATCAAGAAAAGTCGCTTATTCAGCTCTCTGCAGCCTGGATTACTCTGCTGGCCCACGTGGAGTCTGTGCTGAGTAGGTACAAGCTGAAAAGCAGCGTTTACAGCGTTTTATACCAGGGGGCTGGAAAAAGCTAGAAACTGGCCCAAAACGACCAATAAACTACTAGTTACTGGCTGAAACCTCACAAAACTGGACAAAAGGCAGCTCAATGCTTCCCACTCCCACTGGTAAGCAAGGTAACTTCCTCTCCCCAAATAAGGCAAGGAAACAGTACACAGGAACTACAACCAAAGCCCAGGAATCAGCAACTCTGAAACTGGACTAAACTAGTAAAGCAGGAAAAACAAGAGATATTTTTTCTTTTTTTTTTTTCACAAAACAGGCAGAAACAGGTACAGCAAACACTTATAAATGCTATGAATCAGCTACTACAGCTTACACAGAAGAATTTGCTACAAATACAGTCAAATAGTAACAAACAAGGATTCCAAGTGCAATATTAAGTTAAATGCAGTAAAACAGCTTCAATGTAACAGAAAGGCAGGCGAAATACAGTCGCTAGGTATTCAGATGTGGAAAGCAACAAAAATATACTTAGTATCAAGAAAAGTCGCTTATTCAGCTCTCTGCAGCCTGGATTACTCTGCTGGCCACGTGGAGTCTGTGCTGAGTAGGTACAAGCTGAAAAGCAGCGTTTACCGCGTTTTATACCAGGGGCTGGAAAAAGCTAGAAACTGGCCCAAAACGACCAATAAACTACTAGTTACTGGCTGAAACCTCACAAAACTGGACAAAAGGCAGCTCAATGCTTCCCACTCCCACTGGTAAGCAAGGTAACTTCCTCTCCCACAAATAAGGCAAGGAAACAGTACACAGGAACTACAACCAAAGCCCAGGAATCAGCAACTCTGAAACTGGACTAAACTAGTAAAGCAGGAAAAACAAGAGATATTTTTTCTTTTTTTTTTTTTTTTCACAAAACAGGCAGAAACAGGTACAGCAAACACTTATAAATGCTATGAATCAGCTACTACAGCTTACACAGAAGAATTTGCTACAAATACAGTCAAATAGTAACAAACAAGGATTCCAAGTGCAATATTAAGTTAAATGCAGTAAAACAGCTTCAATGTAACAGAAAGGCAGGCGAAATACAGTCGCTAGGTATTCAGATGTGGAAAGCAACAAAAATATACTTAGTATCAAGAAAAGTCGCTTATTCAGCTCTCTGCAGCCTGGATTACTCTGCTGGCCACGTGGAGTCTGTGCTGAGTAGGTACAAGCTGAAAAGCAGCGTTTACCGCGTTTTATACCAGGGGGCTGGAAAAAGCTAGAAACTGGCCCAAAACGACCAATAAACTACTAGTTACTGGCTGAAACCTCACAAAACTGGACAAAAGGCAGCTCAATGCTTCCCACTCCCACTGGTAAGCAAGGTAACTTCCTCTCCCCAAATAAGGCAAGGAAACAGTACACAGGAACTACAACCAAAGCCCAGGAATCAGCAACTCTGAAACTGGACTAAACTAGTAAAGCAGGAAAAACAAGAGATATTTTTTCTTTTTTTTTTTTTTTTTCACAAAACAGGCAGAAAAACAGGTACAGCAAACACTTATAAATGCTATGAATCAGCTACTACAGCTTACACAGAAGAATTTGCTACAAATACAGTCAAATAGTAACAAACAAGGATTCCAAGTGCAATATTAAGTTAAATGCAGTAAAACAGCTTCAATGTAACAGAAAGGCAGGCGAAATACAGTCGCTAGGTATTCAGATGTGGAAAGCAACAAAAATATACTTAGTATCAAGAAAAGTCGCTTATTCAGCTCTCTGCAGCCTGGATTACTCTGCTGGCCACGTGGAGTCTGTGCTGTGTAGGTACAAGCTGAAAAACGCGTTTACCGCGTTTTATACCAGGGGGCTGGAAAAAGCTAGAAACTGGCCCAAAACGACCAATAAACTACTAGTTACTGGCTGAAACCTCACAAAACTGGACAAAAGGCAGCTCAATGCTTCCCACTCCCACTGGTAAGCAAGGTAACTTCCTCTCCCCCAAATAAGGCAAGGAAACAGTACACAGGAACTACAACCAAAGCCCAGGAATCAGCAACTCTGAAACTGGACTAAACTAGTAAAGCAGGAAAAACAAGAGATATTTTTTTCTTTTTTTTTTTTCTTTTTTTCACAAAACAGGCAGAAACAGGTACAGCAAACACTTATAAATGCTATGAATCAGCTACTACAGCTTACACAGAAGAATTTGCTACAAATACAGTCAAATAGTAACAAACAAGGATTCCAAGTGCAATATTAAGTTAAATGCAGTAAAAACAGCTTCAATGTAACAGAAAGGCAGGCGAAATACAGTCGCTAGGTATTCAGATGTGGAAAGCAACAAAAATATACTTAGTATCAAGAAAAGTCGCTTATTCAGCTCTCTGCAGCCTGGATTACTCTGCTGGCCACGTGGAGTCTGTGCTGAGTAGGTACAAGCTGAAAAGCAGCGTTTACAGCGTTTTATACCAGGGGCTGGAAAAAGCTAGAAACTGGCCCAAAGCGACCAATAAACTACTAGTTACTGGCTGAAACCTCACAAAACTGGACAAAAGGCAGCTCAATGCTTCCCACTCCCACTGGTAAGCAAGGTAACTTCCTCTCCCCAAATAAGGCAAGGAAACAGTACACAGGAACTACAACCAAAGCCCAGGAATCAGCAACTCTGAAACTGGACTAAACTAGTAAAGCAGGAAAAACAAGAGATATTTTTTCTTTTTTTCTTTTTTTTCACAAAACAGGCAGAAACAGGTACAGCAAACACTTATAAATGCTATGAATCAGCTACTACAGCTTACACAGAAGAATTTGCTACAAATACAGTCAAATAGTAACAAACAAGGATTCCAAGTGCAATATTAAGTTAAATGCAGTAAAACAGCTTCAATGTAACAGAAAGGCAGGCGAAATACAGTCGCTAGGTATTCAGATGTGGAAAGCAACAAAAATATACTTAGTATCAAGAAAAGTCGCTTATTCAGCTCTCTGCAGCCTGGATTACTCTGCTGGCCACGTGGAGTCTGTGCTGAGTAGGTACAAGCTGAAAAGCAGCGTTTACAGCGTTTTATACCAGGGGCTGGAAAAAGCTAGAAACTGGCCCAAAACGACCAATAAACTACTAGTTACTGGCTGAAACCTCACAAAACTGGACAAAAGGCAGCTCAATGCTTCCCACTCCCACTGGTAAGCAAGGTAACTTCCTCTCCCCAAATAAGGCAAGGAAACAGTACACAGGAACTACAACCAAAGCCCAGGAATCAGCAACTCTGAAACTGGACTAAACTAGTAAAGCAGGAAAAACAAGAGATATTTTTTCTTTTTTTTTTTTTTTCACAAAACAGGCAGAAACAGGTACAGCAAACACTTATAAATGCTATGAATCAGCTACTACAGCTTACACAGAAGAATTTGCTACAAATACAGTCAAATAGTAACAAACAAGGATTCCAAGTGCAATATTAAGTTAAATGCAGTAAAAACAGCTTCAATGTAACAGAAAGGCAGGCGAAATACAGTCGCTAGGTATTCAGATGTGGAAAGCAACAAAAATATACTTAGTATCAAGAAAAGTCGCTTATTCAGCTCTCTGCAGCCTGGATTACTCTGCTGGCCACGTGGAGTCTGTGCTGAGTAGGTACAAGCTGAAAAGCAGCGTTTACCGCGTTTTATACCAGGGGCTGGAAAAAGCTAGAAACTGGCCCAAAACGACCAATAAACTACTAGTTACTGGCTGAAACCTCACAAAACTGGACAAAAGGCAGCTCAATGCTTCCCACTCCCACTGGTAAGCAAGGTAACTTCCTCTCCCCAAATAAGGCAAGGAAACAGTACACAGGAACTACAACCAAAGCCCAGGAATCAGCAACTCTGAAACTGGACTAAACTAGTAAAGCAGGAAAAACAAGAGATATTTTTTCTTTTTTTTTTTTCACAAAACAGGCAGAAACAGGTACAGCAAACACTTATAAATGCTATGAATCAGCTACTACAGCTTACACAGAAGAATTTGCTACAAATACAGTCAAATAGTAACAAACAAGGATTCCAAGTGCAATATTAAGTTAAATGCAGTAAAAACAGCTTCAATGTAACAGAAAGGCAGGCGAAATACAGTCGCTAGGTATTCAGATGTGGAAAGCAACAAAAATATACTTAGTATCAAGAAAAGTCGCTTATTCAGCTCTCTGCAGCCTGGATTACTCTGCTGGCCCACGTGGAGTCTGTGCTGAGTAGGTACAAGCTGAAAAACGAGCGTTTACCGCGTTTTATACCAGGGGGCTGGAAAAAGCTAGAAACTGGCCCAAAACGACCAATAAACTACTAGTTACTGGCTGAAACCTCACAAAACTGGACAAAAGGCAGCTCAATGCTTCCCACTCCCACTGGTAAGCAAGGTAACTTCCTCTCCCCCAAATAAGGCAAGGAAACAGTACACAGGAACTACAACCAAAGCCCAGGAATCAGCAACTCTGAAACTGGACTAAACTAGTAAAGCAGGAAAAACAAGAGATATTTTTTTTTTTTCTTTTTTTTCACAAAACAGGCAGAAACAGGTACAGCAAACACTTATAAATGCTATGAATCAGCTACTACAGCTTACACAGAAGAATTTGCTACAAATACAGTCAAATAGTAACAAACAAGGATTCCAAGTGCAATATTAAGTTAAATGCAGTAAAAACAGCTTCAATGTAACAGAAAGGCAGGCGAAATACAGTCGCTAGGTATTCAGATGTGGAAAGCAACAAAAATATACTTAGTATCAAGAAAAGTCGCTTATTCAGCTCTCTGCAGCCTGGATTACTCTGCTGGCCACGTGGAGTCTGTGCTGAGTAGGTACAAGCTGAAAAGCAGCGTTTACAGCGTTTTATACCAGGGGCTGGAAAAAGCTAGAAACTGGCCCAAAACGACCAATAAACTACTAGTTACTGGCTGAAACCTCACAAAACTGGACAAAAGGCAGCTCAATGCTTCCCACTCCCACTGGTAAGCAAGGTAACTTCCTCTCCCCCAAATAAGGCAAGGAAACAGTACACAGGAACTACAACCAAAGCCCAGGAATCAGCAACTCTGAAACTGGACTAAACTAGTAAAGCAGGAAAAACAAGAGATATTTTTTCTTTTTTCTTTTTTTCACAAAACAGGCAGAAACAGGTACAGCAAACACTTATAAATGCTATGAATCAGCTACTACAGCTTACACAGAAGAATTTGCTACAAATACAGTCAAATAGTAACAAACAAGGATTCCAAGTGCAATATTAAGTTAAATGCAGTAAAACAGCTTCAATGTAACAGAAAGGCAGGCGAAATACAGTCGCTAGGTATTCAGATGTGGAAAGCAACAAAAATATACTTAGTATCAAGAAAAGTCGCTTATTCAGCTCTCTGCAGCCTGGATTACTCTGCTGCCCACGTGGAGTCTGTGCTGAGTAGGTACAAGCTGAAAAGCAGCGTTTACAGCGTTTTATACCAGGGGGCTGGAAAAAGCTAGAAACTGGCCCAAAACGACCAATAAACTACTAGTTACTGGCTGAAACCTCACAAAACTGGACAAAAGGCAGCTCAATGCTTCCCACTCCCACTGGTAAGCAAGGTAACTTCCTCTCCCCCAAATAAGGCAAGGAAACAGTACACAGGAACTACAACCAAAGCCCAGGAATCAGCAACTCTGAAACTGGACTAAACTAGTAAAGCAGGAAAAACAAGAGATATTTTTTCTTTTTTTCTTTTTTTTCACAAAACAGGCAGAAACAGGTACAGCAAACACTTATAAATGCTATGAATCAGCTACTACAGCTTACACAGAAGAATTTGCTACAAATACAGTCAAATAGTAACAAACAAGGATTCCAAGTGCAATATTAAGTTAAATGCAGTAAAAACAGCTTCAATGTAACAGAAAGGCAGGCGAAATACAGTCGCTAGGTATTCAGATGTGGAAAGCAACAAAAATATACTTAGTATCAAGAAAAGTCGCTTATTCAGCTCTCTGCAGCCTGGATTACTCTGCTGGCCACGTGGAGTCTGTGCTGAGTAGGTACAAGCTGAAAAGCAGCGTTTACAGCGTTTTATACGAGGGGGCTGGAAAAAGCTAGAAACTGGCCCAAAGCGACCAATAAACTACTAGTTACTGGCTGAAACCTCACAAAACTGGACAAAAGGCAGCTCAATGCTTCCCACTCCCACTGGTAAGCAAGGTAACTTCCTCTCCCCAAATAAGGCAAGGAAACAGTACACAGGAACTACAACCAAAGCCCAGGAATCAGCAACTCTGAAACTGGACTAAACTAGTAAAGCAGGAAAAACAAGAGATATTTTTTTTTTTTTTTTTTTTTTCACAAAACAGGCAGAAACAGGTACAGCAAACACTTATAAATGCTATGAATCAGCTACTACAGCTTACACAGAAGAATTTGCTACAAATACAGTCAAATAGTAACAAACAAGGATTCCAAGTGCAATATTAAGTTAAATGCAGTAAAACAGCTTCAATGTAACAGAAAGGCAGGCGAAATACAGTCGCTAGGTATTCAGATGTGGAAAGCAACAAAAATATACTTAGTATCAAGAAAAGTCGCTTATTCAGCTCTCTGCAGCCTGGATTACTCTGCTGGCCACGTGGAGTCTGTGCTGAGTAGGTACAAGCTGAAAAGCAGCGTTTACAGCGTTTTATACCAGGGGCTGGAAAAAGCTAGAAACTGGCCCAAAACGACCAATAAACTACTAGTTACTGGCTGAAACCTCACAAAACTGGACAAAAGGCAGCTCAATGCTTCCCACTCCCACTGGTAAGCAAGGTAACTTCCTCTCCCCAAATAAGGCAAGGAAACAGTACACAGGAACTACAACCAAAGCCCAGGAATCAGCAACTCTGAAACTGGACTAAACTAGTAAAGCAGGAAAAACAAGAGATATTTTTTCTTTTTTTTCTTTTTTCACAAAACAGGCAGAAACAGGTACAGCAAACACTTATAAATGCTATGAATCAGCTACTACAGCTTACACAGAAGAATTTGCTACAAATACAGTCAAATAGTAACAAACAAGGATTCCAAGTGCAATATTAAGTTAAATGCAGTAAAAACAGCTTCAATGTAACAGAAAGGCAGGCGAAATACAGTCGCTAGGTATTCAGATGTGGAAAGCAACAAAAATATACTTAGTATCAAGAAAAGTCGCTTATTCAGCTCTCTGCAGCCTGGATTACTCTGCTGGCCGTCGTCGAGTCTGTGCTGAGTAGGTACAAGCTGAAAAGCAGCGTTTACAGCGTTTTATACCAGGGGCTGGAAAAAGCTAGAAACTGGCCCAAAACGACCAATAAACTACTAGTTACTGGCTGAAACCTCACAAAACTGGACAAAAGGCAGCTCAATGCTTCCCACTCCCACTGGTAAGCAAGGTAACTTCCTCCCCCCAAATAAGGCAAGGAAACAGTACACAGGAACTACAACCAAAGCCCAGGAATCAGCAACTCTGAAACTGGACTAAACTAGTAAAGCAGGAAAAACAAGAGATATTTTTTCTTTTTTTCTTTTTTTCACAAAACAGGCAGAAACAGGTACAGCAAACACTTATAAATGCTATGAATCAGCTACTACAGCTTACACAGAAGAATTTGCTACAAATACAGTCAAATAGTAACAAACAAGGATTCCAAGTGCAATATTAAGTTAAATGCAGTAAAACAGCTTCAATGTAACAGAAAGGCAGGCGAAATACAGTCGCTAGGTATTCAGATGTGGAAAGCAACAAAAATATACTTAGTATCAAGAAAAGTCGCTTATTCAGCTCTCTGCAGCCTGGATTACTCTGCTGGCCACGTGGAGTCTGTGCTGAGTAGGTACAAGCTGAAAAGCAGCGTTTACAGCGTTTTATACCAGGGGCTGGAAAAAGCTAGAAACTGGCCCAAAGCGACCAATAAACTACTAGTTACTGGCTGAAACCTCACAAAACTGGACAAAAGGCAGCTCAATGCTTCCCACTCCCACTGGTAAGCAAGGTAACTTCCTCTCCCCAAATAAGGCAAGGAAACAGTACACAGGAACTACAACCAAAGCCCAGGAATCAGCAACTCTGAAACTGGACTAAACTAGTAAAGCAGGAAAAACAAGAGATATTTTTTCTTTTTTTTTTTTTTTTCACAAAACAGGCAGAAACAGGTACAGCAAACACTTATAAATGCTATGAATCAGCTACTACAGCTTACACAGAAGAATTTGCTACAAATACAGTCAAATAGTAACAAACAAGGATTCCAAGTGCAATATTAAGTTAAATGCAGTAAAACAGCTTCAATGTAACAGAAAGGCAGGCGAAATACAGTCGCTAGGTATTCAGATGTGGAAAGCAACAAAAATATACTTAGTATCAAGAAAAGTCGCTTATTCAGCTCTCTGCAGCCTGGATTACTCTGCTGGCCACGTGGAGTCTGTGCTGAGTAGGTACAAGCTGAAAAGCAGCGTTTACAGCGTTTTATACCAGGGGCTGGAAAAAGCTAGAAACTGGCCCAAAGCGACCAATAAACTACTAGTTACTGGCTGAAACCTCACAAAACTGGACAAAAGGCAGCTCAATGCTTCCCACTCCCACTGGTAAGCAAGGTAACTTCCTCTCCCCAAATAAGGCAAGGAAACAGTACACAGGAACTACAACCAAAGCCCAGGAATCAGCAACTCTGAAACTGGACTAAACTAGTAAAGCAGGAAAAACAAGAGATATTTTTTCTTTTTTTTTTTTTTTTCACAAAACAGGCAGAAACAGGTACAGCAAACACTTATAAATGCTATGAATCAGCTACTACAGCTTACACAGAAGAATTTGCTACAAATACAGTCAAATAGTAACAAACAAGGATTCCAAGTGCAATATTAAGTTAAATGCAGTAAAAACAGCTTCAATGTAACAGAAAGGCAGGCGAAATACAGTCGCTAGGTATTCAGATGTGGAAAGCAACAAAAATATACTTAGTATCAAGAAAAGTCGCTTATTCAGCTCTCTGCAGCCTGGATTACTCTGCTGGCCACGTGGAGTCTGTGCTGAGTAGGTACAAGCTGAAAAGCAGCGTTTACAGCGTTTTATACCAGGGGCTGGAAAAAGCTAGAAACTGGCCCAAAGCGACCAATAAACTACTAGTTACTGGCTGAAACCTCACAAAACTGGACAAAAGGCAGCTCAATGCTTCCCACTCCCACTGGTAAGCAAGGTAACTTCCTCTCCCCAAATAAGGCAAGGAAACAGTACACAGGAACTACAACCAAAGCCCAGGAATCAGCAACTCTGAAACTGGACTAAACTAGTAAAGCAGGAAAAACAAGAGATATTTTTTCTTTTTTTCTTTTTTTTCACAAAACAGGCAGAAACAGGTACAGCAAACACTTATAAATGCTATGAATCAGCTACTACAGCTTACACAGAAGAATTTGCTACAAATACAGTCAAATAGTAACAAACAAGGATTCCAAGTGCAATATTAAGTTAAATGCAGTAAAAACAGCTTCAATGTAACAGAAAGGCAGGCGAAATACAGTCGCTAGGTATTCAGATGTGGAAAGCAACAAAAATATACTTAGTATCAAGAAAAGTCGCTTATTCAGCTCTCTGCAGCCTGGATTACTCTGCTGGCCACGTGGAGTCTGTGCTGAGTAGGTACAAGCTGAAAAGCAGCGTTTACAGCGTTTTATACCAGGGGCTGGAAAAAGCTAGAAACTGGCCCAAAACGACCAATAAACTACTAGTTACTGGCTGAAACCTCACAAAACTGGACAAAAGGCAGCTCAATGCTTCCCACTCCCACTGGTAAGCAAGGTAACTTCCTCTCCCCAAATAAGGCAAGGAAACAGTACACAGGAACTACAACCAAAGCCCAGGAATCAGCAACTCTGAAACTGGACTAAACTAGTAAAGCAGGAAAAACAAGAGATATTTTTTCTTTTTTTCTTTTTTTCACAAAACAGGCAGAAACAGGTACAGCGAACACTTATAAATGCTATGAATCAGCTACTACAGCTTACACAGAAGAATTTGCTACAAATACAGTCAAATAGTAACAAACAAGGATTCCAAGTGCAATATTAAGTTAAATGCAGTAAAAACAGCTTCAATGTAACAGAAAGGCAGGCGAAATACAGTCGCTAGGTATTCAGATGTGGAAAGCAACAAAAATTATACTTAGTATCAAGAAAAGTCGCTTATTCAGCTCTCTGCAGCCTGGATTACTCTGCTGGCCACGTGGAGTCTGTGCTGAGTAGGTACAAGCTGCAAAGCAGCGTTTCCGCGTTTTATACCAGGGGGCTGGAAAAAGCTAGAAACTGGCCCAAAACGACCAATAAACTACTAGTTACTGGCTGAAACCTCACAAAACTGGACAAAAGGCAGCTCAATGCTTCCCACTCCCACTGGTAAGCAAGGTAACTTCCTCTCCCCAAATAAGGCAAGGAAACAGTACACAGGAACTACAACCAAAGCCCAGGAATCAGCAACTCTGAAACTGGACTAAACTAGTAAAGCAGGAAAAACAAGAGATATTTTTTTTTTTTTTTTTTTTTTCACAAAACAGGCAGAAACAGGTACAGCAAACACTTATAAATGCTATGAATCAGCTACTACAGCTTACACAGAAGAATTTGCTACAAATACAGTCAAATAGTAACAAACAAGGATTCCAAGTGCAATATTAAGTTAAATGCAGTAAAAACAGCTTCAATGTAACAGAAAGGCAGGCGAAATACAGTCGCTAGGTATTCAGATGTGGAAAGCAACAAAAATATACTTAGTATCAAGAAAAGTCGCTTATTCAGCTCTCTGCAGCCTGGATTACTCTGCTGGCCCACGTGGAGTCTGTGCTGAGTAGGTACAAGCTGAAAAGCAGCGTTTACGCGTTTTATACCAGGGGCTGGAAAAAGCTAGAAACTGGCCCAAAGCGACCAATAAACTACTAGTTACTGGCTGAAACCTCACAAAACTGGACAAAAGGCAGCTCAATGCTTCCCACTCCCACTGGTAAGCAAGGTAACTTCCTCTCCCCAAATAAGGCAAGGAAACAGTACACAGGAACTACAACCAAAGCCCAGGAATCAGCAACTCTGAAACTGGACTAAACTAGTAAAGCAGGAAAAACAAGAGATATTTTTTTTTTTTTTTTTTTTTTTCACAAAACAGGCAGAAACAGGTACAGCAAACACTTATAAATGCTATGAATCAGCTACTACAGCTTACACAGAAGAATTTGCTACAAATACAGTCAAATAGTAACAAACAAGGATTCCAAGTGCAATATTAAGTTAAATGCAGTAAAAACAGCTTCAATGTAACAGAAAGGCAGGCAAAATACAGTCGCTAGGTATTCAGATGTGGAAAGCAACAAAAAATATACTTAGTATCAAGAAAAGTCGCTTATTCAGCTCTCTGCAGCCTGGATTACTCTGCTGGCCCACGTGGAGTCTGTGCTAAGTATCTGGTAGTGCTTATCAGTATGATCCTGGCATGTGTAATAAAATCTTTCAATCTGTGCAATGTTCCACAGCATCATTACTTGTAAGCAGCTACAGCACAGTAGATGCATTCATGTGAAGGATGACCATGGCTCAGCAGCAGAGCTGGTTCTGGATGAGTAGCCTGGGCAGGAGAGAGCTGCAGTGATGGGTTATTCCAGAAAGAGGTGACTGCAGTCACTGTAGCACTGACTAAGAGATAGCGACTGTCTCATAATTATGGGCCAAATAAAGCACTGTACAGAACAGTAATAATGGTGCATGGAAAACTACAACCTAACTATGCTATAACATGCATAGAATTGCACACTGAGAATCAGGCATAGGCTATACAAGTAACAGAGTACAGAGAGCAATGCACAACTGTCATCATATGCACAGATGGGGAACTATACATTGTTAAGTGTCATCTGCAGGCAATGTATATGTGGCAGTATGTTTGAAGACTACTTTTTTCTATATGGGTCAGAAGTGCATGGGTGGGCTGGGGAGACTGGCTCAAGAGGTGGTGCTGTGTTCATTCCTATCCAAATATGTGAAGTGGTAGACAGTGTAGAAGTGTGAGTGAGTGAGTGAGTGAGTGAGTGAGTGAGTGAGTGAGTGAGTGAGTGAGTGAGTGAGTGTGTACTGGGACGTAATCCCATCATATGTTGCAGCACTATACCAGGAGCAGGTGAACAGGTCCAGGGTATCCAAAAGTGGTGTGTTTGCAAACCATGCATGTTACTCTCCACAGAAGTGGCCTGTCATAAAACAGTCACAAATATAGTAGTCACCACATTGGGAAGATGGACTGCCATGTGACTATAAACAGTGTCTCATACCTCAGCTGTAATCACCACAAACATCCCGCTCACATGCTCACAGTGTACTTCTGCCAACACTGGATGGCAGAGTGGAAGTAGTGGCACTATGCCTGGGCAAGGCTTCCCTCTTCGTTCAACATCCCCACTGTTGACAGAGGTGGATCAACTATGGAAAGAGCACTGGCCATGATGTGCAATCACAGAGGGCCAACTGCTGTATCCAAAATCCCTACACCTGATATCCATGATGTTACACATGTGGCCCACACACTCCCTCAGGTCATCACATAGACCACATATGACTGCAACCAACACAGCAATCTCTGTGTTGTTGTCTGCCTGTCCCTGTACTATGGCTGCATGCAAAAGTTAGTTGGAAGTTATTAACACATCTTGCCTGACATTGGACAGTATCTATGGCATACTTGGCCACAAGCATGACATTCACTAATGTCTTCTTTTTGCTTTATGGAGCTTGTGGGAAGGAATGGGGATTGTGCAACAGGTGCTAACATCTCCACATGGGTAGATCTGTCTTTGTCTTCCCATCCTTGTGTGTCATCCTGGGTTGGCTGTGTGTGTTGCCCTGGTATAGAAGTTCTGTACACAGAAATGGGCGGGGATGTGACTAGCATATACCTCTGACATCATGACCCCTGACTTTGCTGGGATTTGTCTGCCATCATCTCCATAGACAGTTCGCCAACTCAGGAGACTGTAAATCTTATGGTGGAAGATCCTGACAACACATTACCTTTGAAAACACCAAAGGAAACTACTCAAACTAAGTAAAAGCCTTCACCAATACTGATAGCTAGGTGAATAAACTGCTAGTACTTAATATAATGATACAAGAAAATAGATAGCACACTTTGTGTTAATGGCATCTGTGCCTGACAAACAGATGCACCTGAAAAATAAAGTGGTTATGGTTGTAAGCACTATTAAACAATACACTGAGGTATTATGGCAGATATGTGTCAATGTTAAGACAGTCCCACCTGAGGCACCAAAATATAATTGTGGTGGCCTGCTAATCTCTGCAGAAATACTTAGGACTTCAACATGGATTGTGGAACTCTCTGGACTGCCATGCACAACTGCCATCAACTCCTCTGTGTCTGTTAGTAGTGGTTTAGTCAGTGGATGCCCTCCCATCACTCTCTGCTCCTGTACCATGCAGGTTGCCTAATCTCTTTATGCATTGATCATGTCAGTGACATGTTGTTTGAACTGGTCATAAGTTCCTGTTCTGGCCATTGACAACATTTATGTTACTAATAATTTCCCTCCAGGCAAAGTGTCTGATGGTCCACTCAGATTTCTCATGGTTGATCATCAACTGACAGTGGAGACAGAGAACTTGTAGTAAGATCTCATTCTCTACATGGAAGAACTTGCATTTTCTGTTATCCATGTTGTGGCATAGTTTTCTGAAAATGAAAAGAAATGTTACAGTCCTACCTGTCATATTGCTAAATGGCTTCAAAGTCTAGGAAGTAAGCATGGCAAGACCCATGTGGCATTAACATATGTATGGGTGGTTACTCACACATAGATGGGGTATACATGGGAAGATGTGTTTGTTTAAAACTTACCAAGTTCAGCCCCCCACCCCAAAACATGAAGAGCTGATATAGACCCCCTTCTCCTATAACTTTAGAACTGAGAAGCATAACTTTTACACAGGCTCCCAAAAGTGAAGTCATATAGCTAGATATATTACATCCTCATAGTATTCTACAGCAGAGAAGTATAGCTTTTACACAGGCCAATAAGAGACGATCCCATCATCCTATGCATCTATCAGTCCAAAATGGTGTGTGCATGGAAGTATTGCCTGCATCAATGCAGTAAGGTACACCAAAAACATATCAAGCATACCATACCAAAGCTACCAATAATTCTGCAGTACTGCAGGTGATTGAGCAAAATACCAGTAACATGTTTGCTGACATGATAGGAAGTGAGTTGTGTAGGAACACAACAGTACCCATTTGTGGCATACATGTGTGCTGCACTCTCATAAGGGTATCTGTCCCCTACATCCACCACCAGCAAACACACAAAAAATAATCCGCAGTGCTAGCCCTTCATAGTAACTTGCAAGAATCTCTTGCCTGACTGTCATGCATCATTTCCCAGGTGTCCTCCTTAGTAATATCTCCACGTAAATGCAGAAATCCCACACATGTCAACACTATAGCAACTTCTATTGCAATTTACATACTATACACATCTTCACACCGCTATCATATCATTAAACAATGATACAGATTGTGCTTAGCCTACAGGTGTGCATGAACTGTATTAACACACAAAGCAATCATAAATGCAATGCAAGACATTCTGTCACCCAGTAGCTCCTCTAGTTTACTCTGTCATAGCAGTACACAAACAGTCAAGGTAAAACACTCTCTGACAAGTGGCAGCATTGCTGTAAATTTAAGCAGTAACATAAACAATCTCTGCAAGTGGTATGTCAAAGAGATCCCGATTCAGACAAGGAGACATGAGTGAAAAATTATATCAACTTTTTTCCAGCATACATGCTTTTTCAAAGCAAATGCTGAATTTAGAAATTCTGTTTTCCAACATTTTCATCAGCTCAGTTTGTTTCTCCTCTGAAAAGTTCAGTAGCATACTGAGGCCCATGGTGAATGCAGGACCATATATTGCACAATTTCCAACCTTCTAGCATCAGTCGTGCCAGTGAGGCACAAACTAATGAATATGCTGGTACTGCATACTTTTTCTCATTTCAGTAATGACCATGGTGATGTTGAGAGACTCACTCACCTACATGTCTCACACCAGCATGGCATGCAGAACATGCTTGGGTCGATCAATGAACACTGCCGGAATGTAGAGAAATCTAATTTGGTTTTGTGTTCTATAAAGACTCATGCATTTCTCTCAGTCACTTCTCAGAGCCAAAGTGCTACTAAAGTACATCAACAAAGCACTATTTTTTTTTCAGAATACCTTCTTTTGTCTAGATTGTATGGTTTCAAAGATATGAACAAATATTTCTGAAAATTGAGAGAAAAATATAGGTTCAGTGTTTTCTGTGCAATAAAATATTACTATACTGAGAGGAGTGAATGTGTTAATGTCCATCATTGTAAAGAACAGTCTTTATTGAGCTATATTGACATTTGTACAGCTTTTCACATTATATTTATTTAGCTTTTTTGTTTCTAAATATTATTAAAAATGCTCTAGAATATAAGTTGCAATTCAGCTGTTAGAGTTGTGAAATTCCACAGCTACTTGCTAAACCATGTTGTTTGGTATTCACTTGTTCCATAATATAGCTCTCAGCAGAAGAATTCTGGACAAAGACAAAAATAATGTGGTGGGGGGTCAAAACACAAAATAAGGGACAGTTTTTAAGTATTCCAATTACAAACTATAAAATGTGGTAGAAGAATGCATTTTGTATTAATATGCATTTTTAAAGTATATATCAGAAACTTAAATGTATGTCATTACTTATTGACTTCAGTCCATAATGATTTACCAGAAAACTACAAGTTTTATGAGGAATAAAAGAAATATAAAAGGCACAAAACAGAAAACTTGAATGTTTGTGAAATGTTGTAAGGCAAAAATCTGGACAATCTGTTAAATTTTGGATAGTTGAGGGGTATGAATTCCACTCCTCCAAAACTGTCTACCTCTGTGCCTTGTCTCTTTGTTTTCTTGTTTACTCCATCATGTTGATCCCTTTTATAGGTTCATAGGAAATCATTAGGCTAATGGCTCAAGTGCCCTTATAAGCCTTGCCATTATTACCCAGATTTAACCCAATTTATACATGAGGCTACACTTCCTTTTGTTGTTTTATCTTCCAGGTCTTCATGATATACTGAATACCTTGATATCTTTATCTTCCAGGCATAGTTTATCTGTTTCAGGCATAATAAGTCATTATTCTTTCATAAAGTGGTGCAAAGGTTTGATGCCCTCAGCCTTCATTACCTAACTGTGTGACTCTGAGCAAGTAACTTAACAAGACACAGCTCCTAGACTGAGTCTGAAAAAGGTCAATGGAGATAAGTGCTCTACCCCGAAAACAAATATAAATAAGACTAACAATGTCTCCAGTTCAAGTATCTATTCACACAACTATTGGGCATGCCTGCTGAGTATTTACCATTTTTATTTGTACTACCTCCTTTTCGTTCAACCAGGTATAGCTTATCATTGGCTCTTCCTTTAACACTGATATTCAGCCTCCTGTCATATGTGAGAGACAGATACTGCTCATCCTGAACTTGCAGCTATGGTTTCCACAGAGCTGTTAACTACATATACTAATCTGAGGTCAATATTCCAAGGAAAAATAGGACTACTTTGAGATACTTCAACCTGCAATTTTATATATATGAATATTTTCAGAAATCTCCACATGTAATTTTGCATATATTGTTCTGTAATCACTATTACAGTTTAAGCATTTCTGAGATAACACAGATCTTCTCGTGTAGATTATGTCACTAAATGATCTGACATTTTAAGAGAAGAAGAAATAAGGGTTTATTTGGGAACAGTAGAAGATACACTGTGGAATAGATAGGTACTATTAGGGATGGTTGTGATTATGAATGCATATAGTGCAAAGCAGTATGGGAGGGAGACATTTGGGAATGGGGCTAAAGATTAAATGAAGATAGGTAAGTAGGAAACAAGAAACAGAAATGTATATATGAAAGTAGTGAGGCCATTTGAGCTGGGTTATGGAATAAGAGTCACAAGTGAAATGTGTATGTAGAAAGTATAATGTTATAGCAAGAAGGGGTGGGTGGGAATTGGTGGTGGTATTGGGGATGAAAGAGTAGCCAAGCAAAGCAGGCTTTCCACCCTCAGGTGAAATTATAACTGAGAGTATCCAGTTTATAGCCAGTACAAAGTAATTAACAAGAAAATGTAAAGTAAAGCAGGTTTCCTGTCATTTCCTGAGGCTAAATAACTGTCATATGCAGTATAGTCAAATGGTCAAGAAAAAAGGGGACAATAGCCATCAAGGCTAAATAACTGGCCTATGCAGTATAGTCTACTGGTCAAGAAAAAAGGGGACAGTAACCAACTTAGTAAGTAGTCCTTAAAGGGTGTATACTATTTCATAGAGACTTTCAATCACAGAGCAGTCATATATTTGACTGATTAAAGTTAGTACACAGTAAGGTTCTTCATGTTAAATGTGCTTACATTATACAATGACAAAATTCTCAGTAAACCTGTAGGAGTAGGGCTTTTTGGCAGAACTTTTGCAGTATCAAGGCCAGATGCACTGACCACAGGCTATTATGCAATGACAAAATTCTCAGTAAACTTTTAGTAGTAAGGCCTTGTGGCAGAGCTCCTGCAGTATTGAGATAAGATGTAGTGACCACAGGCTCTGCTTTATGAAGAAAGATACCGACTGAATGTAAGAGGAGACAACACATACATAAAACATGATCATACTTGAGATCCACCTTTCAAAAATCCACTCACCATCCTATGAATGCATCAAGTCTGGCAACCGAATATCTGTAAAAATTGTAACATGAACATTTTCAAGTGAAATGGGCCAAAGCTTTGTAAACCCTCACTGGGGGCTCACAAAATATATCCAATAAACTGTCTTTCTTTAAAGTCCTGCTGGAATAAGGCTTGCAAAACTACATGTTGTCCACTCCTCACTTTATAACAATTGAAGGGAAATGATATGGTACAGTAATTTTATCTTTTCTTATACAGCAAACATCAGTCACCACTTTAGATAAACATTTATCCTTATACAACTCTACATGCCCTTTACAGCTTAATCATACATTTCCAACATCTCTGGCCTTGACAACAAACCTAAGATTCAAATAATTCATAGTAGCATCCCCACTTGCTTTCCAAATCACCTCATGCCCATTACAATGGTGTCCATCATCCTAGCTGTGCCTCTATCTTCTGACTCTGCCTCACACAGTCTTTCCTATAGAATCATCACCATACACTCCCTCACCATATCACTTGCCCCTGCCTTCTTTCCTACTTGCCAGTGCTTCACCTCATTCCTCAACATTTTTACGTTTTAGCATTCTTTTTCCTCAACCTTCTTCCCCTCCCAGACATATTTTCTGTTCTACATGCAGACTTCATGCCATCACATTCTACTCATTCTTTCCATTCTGCCCTCAATCAGTTGATCACTTCCTTCACCATATTCTATATCTACCAAATCTTCTTCCTTTCTTGTATTCCAAGGTTTTTTCCTTCTAACTACTCAGCCTGGTAAAGTCACTGATTCTATGCAAATATTCCTGCGTTCCAATATATAGCTCTCTTCAGTCTATGTGGCTGAAAAATTCCCACATCTTCTTTTCTACAAGTAGCTCGTACAACCTACTAGTCTGTTTCTTCTCATCCCAGGGGGAAAAAAATAAACATTCTGCAAGACTTTACACCATATTTATTATGCAGGATCATGCATTTTAATAAATGATACCATGGTTTTTACATTTTGAGTAAGTTGTGTAAGCAATTAGGCATATTCTTCTGTGCCATTAACAGCTCAGATGGCAAACATTAAGGTTACTTAATATTTTCATTTTCCCTGGATCTGTTATGCTATTCATGAAGATTTTGTCATAAGAACTAACTCAGTTTGATTACTAGGATAGAGCCCTGATACAAATTGATTTATCTCAGGCTCAGCCTGGAGAAATATAAATGACAGTAGGCAAGCATGTTAACAAGAAGTATTATGAATATGTACAAAATGTTGGATGCAAGACTGATGGGTATGATGTCAGGTCTTTAAGATTATTAGGAAATGATTAACAAAGTTTGGGGCCTAGGGTAGAGAAGGCATGGTTAGTGCAATGGAGTTATGTTTTGAGACATTGAAGAAGCAGACCAGGATGGTTAAGACGGGGTGTTGTCTGAAGATATTGCAGGCAAGGAAAGGACAGTAGTTTTTGTAAGGAACTTGTAAAGCTGAGATCCAAGAAGCTTGAAATCTTGTCAAGCCCCTCTGATCTGAGGAATTTGGTAATCTACTTTATAATGATATGAACAAGGACAGAGAGAGAGAGAGAGAGAGAGAGAGAGAGATGTAGTACATCTAGTACTATGTACTATGTACATAGTACTATGTAGTACAGAGTGTACATATATACACTGATAGTTAAACAGACAAACATTAATACTGGAGACTCTAGCACAGGAAGAACCCACCTCAATCATAACTTTCTGGCATGCATTCACTTGACAAGAAGTGATGCTAAAAATATTAACTCTACAGCAAAACCAAGGTAATGCAACTTAAGTTGTGATGGTAAGAGTGGTTCAGTGCATTGAAACTATATACCTGTATTTCACAAATAAATATTATAGATTGTGTAGTGATGTTCTACCTTCATACATCTCTGAAATAAGAGAGATATTGACAGTTGTAAAGAAAATTTGCAACATTGTAAAACCTTTACCTTTACCTATAGTTGTAATGTAATATTCAGTGATAATGATAAACATTCATAGCAAAGTTCTGAATGAATTGTATTGCCTTGTGTGAGACCATGCATTTATTGGGGTCTATATTAAAAGACTGAAGAGTTGTTTCAGCGAACACCTCTTGGTCGGCACATAATGAGTGAACACACTGCATGAACGCTCAAAACAGAGATTTCTTTCCCTGGGAAAGAAATCGTTTTGCCACCCCCATGTGTTTGCCCTTTTCCTCACTGTAGTGCAATTTTGGAGTTGGTATATTTAGTTAGAGGGGGTGGGGGTTGAAGCTCCCAACGTTGTTATGTTTTATAGTGTGTGTGTATGTGTTTGTGCTAGCAGTTTCTTTCCCAGGGAAAGAAACCACTGTTTTGAGTGTTCATGCTTTACTGCATTCGCTCATTACGTGTCGACCAAGAGGTGTTCGCTGAAACACCTCTTTCGGTCTTTTAATATAGACACATTTATTGTTAGTGGCCAAGAAAAGAATGAAAAAATCATCTAGCTAAACCTGCAATAACATACAATTAAACACTTTAAATACAAGAACATGTAAACTCTGTTGACAGAATCACCATAGTATTCACTTAGAAGCTGACATTAAATGTCACAATCATGCATATGATATGTGTCACAATGTACAGGTTTGTTTATTCATTCATACTGCAGGTAGTGTTTAATAACATCAAGATTCACAAACATTTTCAACCAAACATCAGCTTTAGTATGGTACATGCTGTCAGCACAGCAAGAATTATGTTAATATTTCACTCATTATGAACACGCTCCAGACACTGATTTCGAAACTTGATGTATTAAGGGATTCAGAGCTTTTTAAAATGGCAATACAATTATACATGTTCACAGACAGACAGCAGCTTTCCATTTCTCACCATTACAAGGTGATTCAACTACAAAAGGTAGGATGACCTAACCTATTCAAAGGGGAAGAAGCAGGATCTTGTCATTATTGTTAAATTAAATATACATTTCCTGAGATTCAGAAACATTCTTGGAGTAATTGTGCCATGCCTACCATGAGTACTGCTCACTGTTTGATGTCACCTGAGGTTAATTATCAATTATAAAATTAAAAAAAATATATCTACTCAAATTAAAGGACTCATGGTGAACGAAGAAATCCCATACTTGCAGCTAGGAGTAAAATGAGGAAGGCAGATGAGAACTTTGAAAACATGAAGCTGAATGCATACATAAATGCACCATCTTGTGACAGCAGAGGAAACTAGCAAGCCCCATTAAAGGGACTGCTGCAATGTTTAAGTCTGGACATACAATACGAAGGGGTGGAAATAGGTTTATATGACAGTGGGGTCTGTTGTTGCTTGTCAGCTTTCAACATCTCTCTCAATTCAATGCAGTTAATTTTAATTTTATAAAAGATAATTCTGATATAGTTTTATACAAATTCAAAGTTTGATACATGCTCAAATGTTTAAATAAAACACTATTCTGGTTATATTTTGTGTTTAATATTTTGTCTGTTTTTCAGTTTGTGTTTGAATGCTGGCATCTGACAATTCCATTGGGGTGAGTGGGGTTACACAATTATAAATGCAAATTTTATGTTAATCAGTGTGCAGATTTTTGGCCAGTTGTACTTACTGTTCTTCGTGCTTTGTCCAGATTTTTGTTGTTTCTAGGTTGAGAGGTATGAACGGAGTAGGTTCCAGAGCAGCAGTACAGCACAGTCTACAGCCTATAATATTATGACTATGAACTCTGCAAACTTGTTATAATGCAATCAAAGAGCTCTGTGTTATTGTGAGTGTGCACCCTTGTAAACTTGTTATAAGGCAATCAAAGAGATCTATATTATTATGTGTGTACCCTTGTACACTTTGTTATAAGGCAATCAAAGAGCTCTGTTTTATTATGTGTGCACCCTTGTAGACTTGTTATAACACAATCAAGCTCTGTATTACTATGAGTGTGCACCCTTGTAAACGTGTTATAACACAACCAAGCTCTGTATTATTATAAGTGTGCACTCTTGTAAACTTGTTATAATGCAGACAAAGGGCTCTGTATTATTATGAGTGTGCATCCTTGTAAACTTGTTATAATGCAGACAAAGAACTCTGTATTATTACAACTCTCTCTTGGCCTGTCACCTAAATATCAGGAGCATAAACAACAAGGTCCATAATCTCCATGCCCTCTTAGCAGCCTACTCACCTGATGTGCTATGTCTCACAGAAACCTGGCTAAAACCAGGAACTAAAGACAATGAAGTTATCCCACCAGGGTACAACATACTCAGACTAGACCATAAGTCTAGGAAAGGTGGGGAGTGGTAGTACTCTTTAAAAATACACTAGATGTCACATTAATCCCACAACAAACTCCCTTGTTCAATAATGCTGAAACTCTCGTTATCAGACTACAGCTTAACAAAATTAAATCTATATTCATTGCCTGCATTTATACCCCCCCCCCCGGCAATAATACAAATACCCTAGAGGACTTCCTTCAATGGCTATCCAACATGTACCCCCATGAAACTATGGTGTTAGGAGACTGTAATACTGATTGGAACAACTGTTCCTCTGAATCTCCCACAACCCATGTAAACCTTCATGGCTATAAACAACTCATATCCTCACCCACCAGAATGAATAAACTCTACAACAAAGGAAGTATCCTGGACTGGATTCTTATCAACAATCACCCAGACCTGTACAACACTGGTACCCTCCCAGATGATATAAATGACCACTTACTCACTTACATCATCAAGCATAAAATAGAGAACCACCACCAAATTCTTTATAAATCTATTAGAAATAACAAGAACTTCAACACCACTGATTTTCAGAATGAACTCAAAGCATGCAATTGGGCCATCCTAAAAGATCATCCACTGGATGATGCAGTAGCCTATTTTAATTCTAAATTCCTTACAATTCTAGATTGCCACACTGCTGTCCGCACCCTTAGAGCCAAAACTAAAACTGCCCCCTGGCTCTCTAAAGTAACCAAAACCAAAATCATAGCAAGAAATAAAGCATAGGACAAATGGCGTACCTCAAAAGACCCAGTTGACCATATTAAATTCTGGCAGCTAAGGGATGATACTAAGAAAGCCATATTGTTAGACAAAAT
The DNA here is from genome assembly GCF_019279795.1 of Protopterus annectens. NCBI lineage: Eukaryota > Metazoa > Chordata > Ceratodontiformes > Protopteridae > Protopterus > Protopterus annectens. The sequence continues at coordinate 1,497,955,452 of NC_056735.1, forward strand.
AAATTCTATCAGCGCCTTCAACAAAAACATCAGTACAAACCTCAAAAGTTTTGGGCAGGAGTAAACAAACTGCTCCACCTTGGACAATCCACCACTCCCACTCCATCAGCTTGTAACCCAAAATCTCCCGAGGAAACTGCAAATGTCTTTAACAGTTTCTTCACTAAGACCGTCCAGTCACTAGCCAGCCAACTGGCTCCCAGTGGCCCCAATCTGGATTCCTCCTTGACCACTACCCCACTCTCCTTTAACTTCCAGCCTGTATCTACATCAACCACCAGATCTCTAATTAACAAACTAAAACCCACTACCCTAGCAGCTGATCTCCTCCCACCAGAATATCTGCAGAAAGTGGCAGATGCCATTGCATACTCTATTTCTATTATTATAAACCGAACCTTGTCTGAAGCCACCATCCCTTCTTTCTGGAGGGTTTCCCATGTTATTTCTCTCCATAAAGGAGGGAACTCTATAGACCTCTCAAACTTCAGACCGATAGCCATACTATCACCACTGGCCAAAATAATGGAAAAATGCATGCATAACCAGTTAATGCACTATCTCACCCAGATTAAACTACTGGCCAACTCTCAGCATGGCTTTAGGCCAAACCACAGCACTTCCTCAGCCCTCCTATCCTTCTCTAACTCCATTAACCTCAACCGAAACAATAACAAACTTACCTCAGCTCTCTTCCTAGATCTCTCTAAGGCCTTTCATATGGTCAGCCACCAACTACTTATCCATACCCTGAAGAAACTGTCACTAAATAACTGTGCAATTAAATGGTTCCAGTCTTATCTGTCTGACAGACAACAAGCAGTATTATGGCAGAATACACTATCCACTCATCTACCCATCACACTAGGAGTCCCCCAAGGCTCCATACTAGGACCACTTCTTTTCTCAGTCTTTATCAATGACCAACCCACAATCACTCCCAAGGCCACCTACATCCAATACGCAGATGACTCCACTTTAATCTGTGCAGTCTCCTCCTCAACTGAGCTGATGACTCTAACCCAGAATACTTTCAATGATGTTGAAAAATGGTTCACAAACCATCAGCTTATTTTAAACCCCAACAAAACTAAGTTACTAATTTTTTCCCCCACCTGTAAGTCCTCTTCACCATAAGATCCAATAATGGCACACTTACATCCCCAGATGTTCACACCAAACCCCTAGGGCTCATAGTCAACATACCCTAAAATATGATACCCATGTCAATCAAACCATCAAAACCATCAACAAAAAACTGGGCTCCCTCTATAGGATCAAACCTTTCCTCACTCCATTTGCAAGAACTTCTATCGCTCACTCCCAATTACTGTCTTCCTTTCTCTATGCCTCCCCCCTTTTCACTATCTTGAATAAAACCACTCTTAGCAAACTTGCAAGCTGTTACAACCATATTGCTAGATTTGCTACAGATACAACCTTTAGGACCCACCACTGTATCAACTTAACTCAACTAGGTTGGCTTGAATGGACTAGTCTTCTCCAATACAACCAACTTGTAATAGCCCACAAAGTTCTAAACCACCCTGATAAGACACCAGCACTAAACAAGATCATTAATCCCTATAGCAACCTGAGGTCACTGCACTCCGCTGACAAACTGTTGGTTCAAACAACCAAATGCATAACTGTGGCTGATGGCTCTCTATTTGCCAACTCTGTAGGCAAAACTTGGAACTCTCTACCTGCTGAACTTAGTCTCCAGCCCTCACTAACCCAGTTCAAAAAAAGCCTCAAACTACACTTTCAAATACACTGGCAATGTCCCTGTTCAAAACCTGACTAACACCCACCCCCTGGTATTGGATATCTTGCCTAATTAAATCTGTCATTTGACTCTAAAATGTATATGACTTTGCTTTGTGGCATATCTAGAGCTCATTACGGGATAAAGGTTTATCTCTGTAAACCCTGTGTGAAACTCTCAGTTGCCTACCATGTTCTATAAATGTTTGTAACCTTACTGAAGACTGTAAACTATGTTAATGTATAAATGTTACTAATGTATGTAATCTACTAACTTGGGGCTTCTCTCCCCGGGCCTCTGCTGAAAATGGACATATATCGAGTTGGACCATCCCGGTAAACAAATGTAAAATAAAAATAAAATAAATAAGTATGCACACTTGTCAGCTTGTTATAATGGTCAAGCTCTGTATTATTATAAGTGTGCACCCTTGGAAACTTGTTATAAGGCAATCAAAGCACTCTGTATTATTATGAGTGTACACTCTTGTAAACTTGTCATAATGCAATTAAAGAGCTCTGAGATGTAGAGGTATTCCATTGTGTGATTGTGATGCCATGTGCAGGTTCTTAATCCCACTTACTAGTTAGGATATGACCAGGCTATCATCTAATCACCACAGTACAGTCCTGGATATATATGCTGAGTCTGATAACCTATCAACAATATCCATGGGAGATGCCTCAGGTGGGTATGGCTGTAGAGGATCAAGTGTCTGCATATTGGGTAAATTTCTGGTGTGGTACAGAATAATTGCAATGTCACATCTAGTCAAAGGAGCATCAGGACTTCACACATGAAGGCTGTCCATATTAGTATGTTATCTCATACTTTGTCCTACCACTGTAGAAAATAGTATTCATTCATTCATTCATTCGTTCACTGGGATTCAGGTAATGGTGATGGGTCTTGTTTATTGGGTGGGGGGGGTTCCTTTAATGTCTTCATATGTGAGAGTTTATCAGGTTTTTGTACAGTGGATATACTGCTGCCTGATGTTAAAGACAAGGAGGAGTCTGATTGTGATGACAGCCAAAGAGTGATGTAACCAGGAGTTATGGTGTCAGTGTTGGATAGAGTTAATGTGAAGTCCAGATCCCCAATGCAGTTAGTGAACATAGCCTCTATGCCTGCTGAACTCACCTGAGACACACAGGAGAACATATAAGGAGAGGAGGTCACAGACAGTTGTACATGGTAGAGGATGGCTCCTCCTGTGGTGCAGTCCTCCTCATTTACTACAAGATCCACTGACCATGGGAAAGACAAAGGTGGACGTTGCACTGGTTGATGCATGACATGAATATCATCATGTCACATGAGTTAGCTGTCTCAATGTTTGTACCAAGTGAATCTGCAGGGGCATCATACAGTGACAGGCTAGCAATGCCACAGTCCTTGCTGACATGGCAAGTGATTTACAAAGTGTGCATAATGACCTCCAGGACCGCATGTTCCACAAGTGTGTCATCTTAGACATGTTGTGTAGGGAGGTTGCACGAAGCAGGTCCTCTCTGCACAGAAATCATCACAGCAGATGCACTTCTCATGATTAGAGTACTATCAATGGTAGTAATGGCCAGTGTGGAGGTGTGAGGTCATGATCAGGCATACATAGTGTCACCACTTCCACTCTATCATCCAATGCAGAACATATACAGAATCACTGGTAAGTTATCCTTGAATGAAATCACCCCACACAACTGCTAATATAAATCATACATGTAGTATATGTGGAAGTCATGGGTACTGCTGGTTGGCCTGCAGGCACATTATATATTATACCTTTTGTATTACAGACCACCTATTAGTTGATGGAATGAAAACCCTTATGATTAATATATGCTCCACCTTGTTCCTTTGCAAGGGTCTTCATTTAATGTGGGTGCAATCTGTGGCACCCAGTACCTTAGGGAAATAGGCTATGTCATAAAAAAACCCACATGATTTTTCCTCTCTTGGGAGCAATAAGTGGAACTGGCTGAAGATGGCAGCTGCCCCAGATGCAAGCCATTTTAAGGGGCATAATTAGCATGCTGATGGTGTGGGACTGCAGTGCTTAATGTTTTATGAAACCATAAGGATATTTCAGCTTCATAAATCAATGCTGATATTTCATTTGAGGTTAGGCTGAAGAGCTGTTTATGGTGATTTAAATGTAGCAATTTGCTTGTTACATTAGTAGCAAGCAGCTTGCTACAGTTTCAGAACAGAAGAGTTTTTTGTTGGTTACTAACCATGAGCTCAGAGAGTGTCAGTTTGAAGCTTTTCACAGAACACCTATTTGATGACCTAGCAATAGTTCTGCCTCTTTCCTCTGTGATCAACACATGCTGTAGCATGGCATTGAGAAAGTGGTGCAGCATCCATGAGGCAGATGCCAGAGTACACCCACCATGTCTGTAGTTGGTCACTGAAAGATCCCTGTAGTTGCATTCTTGGAGCTACATGTACCACAGGCATATGTACTCCACTCATTTCACAGGTTTGCAATATAAGCAATGTATCTTGATTAGCTGCTGCATGAGGATTATATCCATATGGTGGTGGTCCACAATATCAGTGATGTCATGGGCATTAAACATTAGGTGTGGAAGAATGACACAGAAACATCATGGATGCCAAAGCCTACCCCCTTGACCATCAACTGTGACTACAACCTGTCCATAAACAAGTTTAATAATGATGCAGCTACCCCCATACATCTTTCTTTGATTCACCTCCTGTACCTCTATTATTTTAGTGTGGTCAATAACTTTGGAGCTAGCACCTGTATTCACTGTAAGTATACATTACCGAATTACATCTCCATATTGTTTACCACTGTTTACATCCATTGAGACCCCTTAATGTTGTCCATTACCTTCATATTATACTGCCATTTATATAGTATGCAGCCCATGGAATTTCTCAGCCTTCACCCTTTGCATGGATGATCTCAAAATTACTTACTGCAATGCAGAAAGGTTTTTTTTTAATCCCCATGGACAGTCATTTTAGGAGATACAAGCTGATTAAGGAGAAACCTAGAGATCAGTGAGGACTCTGAAAGTTGTAACTGCAAAATCTGTGTAAAAGGGTTACAAGGAATATAAAGGGGAAGTTAAGGTGGAGAAAAGAATGATTAAAAGACAGAAGATGGATGTCACTGAAATACAATATTCATTGAGAGGGATGCCTCAGGTTCATTCTTCTTTCCTGTTATGGGCATGCTATCCCAGGAGGATGAGACACCACTGAGAAAGGAAGTGGAGACATTAATCTTCACAATTCAGTATACATTTTATTACTGAGAGCAGTGTTGCCAAAATATTCTTCTATGCTGGCCAGAAAAATCTTCAGGGGAAAGAGTTATAAACTGCTCGGATACATTACAATAATAATTGCAGAATTTGACTTGCTATAGTTAGGTTATTTGGCTCTTTTAGACTGAACTTCCCTCAAAACCAGAGAAAAGAACTCCTCCACCCACAGATCTTAAAAAGTACTTTGAGCATCTCCATGCAGAAAAAGCATATACTGCACTATGAAAAATCAGACTTGCCTCCTGTTCTCGAAACACACAAATATTTGCATATTTAAAATAATCAAGTTAACCTAGATCTTTAGAAAAGAGTAGGAGCAAACTACATAGGAAAAAGAGGAATTGTGGGAACAATATACACAGGGAGGAATGAGGTTTAAAAGAAGGTGGGACTTAAATAAGCTATGTAAAGTTGGAAAATGATTGGGTAGATTATAAGTGATGTATAATGTTTTCAACTGGGAATGTGTCAGTATGGTTTCTAATGTAAAATGCTTGCAATTAGGATTGTGTTAATGCACTTTGTTTTCATTTATAGAAATGTATGATTGTCTATGATGTAAGTGATGCTTTAATAAAGATGTTTCTTGTTTGAAAAAGGGCAGAAATTGAATAATTTATGTAATGTTGCTCAGATTATATGATATATAGCAATACATGTGAAGTATGATGTTTGTAAACGTGAACTTGTTAATACAGTTTGATTACTTTTATATTAATGTAAATGTGCCTATATCACAAGTGATTATTCAATAAAGGTGTGAAAAAAGAAAGACGTTTAATAGTCTTTTTTTCTTGTTCTGATGATTTACAGCTAGATAAAAAAAATGGGTTGACTACTTTTCATATAGAGTTAGCACTGTATAATTTGCATTATATTCATATACTTGGCATTTTTGAATTGCTTGGGCTTTCTTTTATCAGATGCTGTGCTTTGTATTTATATCTCTTCTCTGTTCAAAACTGGAGGCATAAACATGTTAAGGACTTAAGTTAGTTTTTTTTTTCTTGCATTACTTGCTTGGTCTATACTACAGTATGTTGTTCAAAGAGGTGTGCTCTTTGAGGAGTTCTTTGTGAAAGTGAAGGATTCTGTCTTTACCTGGTGGGAGGTTGCCTTTTGTGAAAAACCACTAATATGAAAGTGGGAAGAGTTTAAAGCAGACAATTCTCCATCACATTTAGCTCTAGCTAATATTAGAGCTCATAAAATATTTTCCTCACTTTTTCTCAGTAACATAAGTGAACTTATGTTTAGAAGTGTTCTACTTGGACCTTTAAGCTGTGTCTAAAGACTTATGATTTGTGCCCTATAGTCTTTATATATTGCAATTGCTATTAATTTTATGTATTATTACTTTCAGTTATTTGTAGCAAACTTTACAGGCTTTTTGTCTTAAAGGACTGTCATCAATAAGTTATATTTTGATGCACTGTGGCTTGTTTGTCGTCTCACCTGAGACCGCAAGATGTTCCTCCTGTGTTATATTTTGACTGTTTTACTATTGTTACATACATATGTATGTCTACTTTTAAATAACTTTTTTAGTATGTTATATTTTTCTTCAGTGAATTTTTCACCAGGTGTTATGTCAGGAAATTTTCAACCTTATTTCATTATTGCCGATAACTACTTATATTTTGGCTGTTTATAGTAGTGATTATTGATTTTCTTGTTAAGCACGCCACTTCTTTGCCATTTTCTTTTTATTTAACATGGTTCTCCAGTATACTAGCTCACTATTGTTGGCTTTATGGCCATTCATATTGTCTAGATTACCCACGTCTACATATCAGTTTGGTATATGTCTTCATTTACTGCATAGACATCAGGGTGGCCATCACAAATGGCCAGTATGAGACACTTCTGTATGTATACTGGTGCTATGGTTGGACAGAATTGTATACTGTCCATCAGGTAATGGAAGAAATGTCTCCAGGGCTTCGCCATTTTTATCATTAACTCAGGCCAGGATTCACTAATCCTCCTTGAAAGACTAACCAAGTCTTACTTGGAGACTGCCATCTAAGACTATGATGTCAGCACACCATGCATATTCATGAGGGCACGCTGACTCAACTCCAAGCCTAACATGGAGCGTGTATGAGTGCAGGGGGCGTGTCAGACTGCCGAGCAGTCCAAATATCCACGCCCCTGCAAGTGCTTAAATCTGCAAATGTCAGCAGATATGAGCGCGTCCGCTCAAATGTGTATACCCCGAACACTATACTCCCCCACATTCAAACCCCCTGTACAAATGAAATAAAATATAAAAGATTTTTTTTTATTATTCCCGATATAGCTGCCCGTATTTGCGCGTGTGTGTGCGGGTGTGCCCATTGCTTAGCTACAGTTAGCAGTTTAGACATCGAAGAGGATAGTAAACCACTTATATGCAAATTAAGCCAAATAGCAATAGTGTAGTGGTAGAGCCTTCTCACAAAGGGGAGGCATTCCTGGTTCGAGTCCCACCACTCCCCTTTCCATTTTCTGTAGGAAATCTGTGCATAAAAATAATTCCTGACATTTACCTTTTAAATTTTATTAAAATACATTGAAATGGACTATGTAGTAGTGAACTATATTTTAAATATATACAAGAAGATGAAATGGTCATGCATACTGATAAATTCATAAGTAATGTATCTTAAGCAGTGTGAAGCACTGCTAAGCAATGTTTACCAGTATTAAGCATATTTAAGTATAATTGCTCATATCTTAGCAGTGCTTTAACTAGCACAATAGCTTTGTGCAGAGCTGCGCATCGTGCCAACTAGTGCAAACCAAACATGTTTGCGCGAAGCTGTGCACCACGCCAACTAGCGCAATGTCGGGCAATGTCGGGCAATGTCGGTAAACGTGGAGCAACGTTGGGCAAAGTTGAGCAACATCAGCTAAACACAGCCACACCCCCTACCAGTCAGGCCAGTAGTAAAATAAAAAGCAATGACAGGCCTCGAACCCGGGATAGCATGCACCGTAATCACAGTACTGATCCACTAAGCCATGACAGCATTTGATATTCATGGACTGTCAACACACATATACATATTAATCAAAGTTTACCCCGTGCTAAGCAGGTGTGCACTCAGCTGAGAATATTCAAATCCGGCCAATCACAAATAAGCGTGGGAAATGAGGCATATTTAAGTCACCATAGGTGGGAATACTTGCCATAACTGGTTATAGCTCCCATCTGCAGGCAGCAATGGCTGGTGTCAGAGAGGGGTCTGACTTCCGTGCGCAATGGTGGGGCATTGAGGAGTCAAAAGTGATGGTTTGGCTCCTCATCCATCATCATGATGCTAGACTCCTGCAGGGCCAGTTCCAGGGTACAGAATACAAAGCAGAAGCCTGGAACCATCTCGCACATGAACTCTTCAGTGCCACAGGCGTCCCTCAGACTGGTGTGCAGGTCGGACATCACCATTCAGACCTGAAGAGATGCAAGCAGGACCAACTGAACCAATAGATACGGGAGGCCCGTGGGATGGAAAATGCCCCACTACTGCGTAGGTAGCCATGGAATGAAGTTAGTAAAAATTGCTAGTGTAGTCAATAGTATGGATAGGTATATGTCTCAATATCACTTAATTTACTTCACAGCTGCAGGTGTCCGTGCTGCGAATCAGCAAGCCTATGCAGATAGGCTGCTAAGGCTGCACCACCAGGCAGGTTAGTAATTATTCTGCATGCATTGTTATATAAAATAAGTGAGAGAGCCTGACAAAAAGTGTCGTAGCCCAATAATAAAGGTATAATAAGGCTTGAATAACCTCTCTGCATGTACTGTTATGTAAAATAAGTGAGAGAGCCTGAAAAAGAGTGTTGTAAACCATTAATGAAGGTATAATACATCTTGAATAAGATGTCTGCATGCACTGTAATATCAAATAAATGAGAGAGCCACTAGAAAAGTGTGTAATGTAATTAATAAAGGTATAACTCCTGTAGTGTGTCCGTGTCACTTTCTTTGAAATGTTGATGTACTCTTGCAGTATAGAAATAGTAGTGTTGTATTAAGCGCTGTCAATCCACACTTGGGTAGGCCCATAGAAGGTGGATGAAGGGAGTGCCAGTATCTGTTAAGCATATATACAGTCCTCAACTGTTGTTACAAGGCTGGCATGTATAGGTAAATCTGGCACATGAGTAGCTTGTTATTGTGTTCGCCAGAAATGTCAGTGTGCTGCTAGAAATGTAGGGGGCTGTTAAAATATAACTGATAATGTCACCTGAACACATCCAAATATGTATACATATAAATATAAATAAAATATTTAAATACGTAGCAGTAACAACTGCATCCTGGACAGTTCGTATGTCAGATACAGGTCAGGTATATAAGGAACTAGCAAAACACATTTCACAACTTAATGGACATTGCCTAGTGTAATAATACATGTAGGGGGATATTTACCTGCAGTCAATAGGAATGTAGTGTAAACTATAAGTACATATAAGTTGTTAATGGAGTTATCTTTCTACACCCTATTGTATGTGCATAAACAATGCAAGTCCACACCACAATCGGTATGTGTAATCCTAAAACATTTGTTGGGACATATGTCCTAATGGTTTATAAATATCTGCATTTACTTTGATGCATGTGCCCTCTTCAAACACCACAGTCTTGGTGCCCTGTTGCCACCAATGAATCCTGCATGCTGTTGTAATGTCCACTGTTGTTCTATATATGCATGTGTTATGCTTGCTGTTCAACTGTTGGAACTCTGGTGTGTTGCGTTAATGGGAATATTACTGCATGCTGTTACAACTAATTTGGAATGCTGTTGGCTGTTACCAACCCATATTGTCATTAAATTCTCCTAAACACAGAACATATGGAAAGGCCGGTCCCAGTGGACCCACCTGTCCCACCTCAGCTGGAGATGGCACCTGGCACCAGCAGGTCCGATGCCCAGCCCAGGACCTCCTCCTCCGTTGGTCCTGTGCCACCTTTGGGTGGAAGTGCTGCAGGGGATGGGGCTCATCCCCCCTACAAGCGTGGCTGGAGAGGGCCACCTATCACCCTCCGAACGGTCTGGGCTGTGGTGCATAGGGAGATTAAGCGTTCAGTCACTGATCCTCTATGCCAGCTCGAGGCAAGAGTGGCGTGACTCACAGCTGAGCCTGCCCCTCCTACACAGTTCCCAGCACAGCCACCCTCCGGGCTGTGAAGGTGCAGTGGTGACTGCCCATGGGTGGGGATCTCAGTTCCACTGTTGCCATCTGTGGGCTCATGGGCTTGCGATTTCCAAACATCCTTCCCCATCAATGGTGTTCACCCACCCCATGTGTCATATTCTGTCCCTGTATGCATCTTGTTTGTCTTGTCTGTTTACCTCCCCAACCTCCCAAAATATACCTACTTCCACTACCCCACATTCCATTCTCACCTGAAAAAAAAAATATGGGCAATCTGCTCCCAGAAAAAAATTACGCCCCATACATAGCTGCCCATTTTGCACAAATGTCCACTGGACACAGAAACTGAAATTCAATTGGCAGTACAACATACTTTGTTGTCCTCACCCCTCTCTCAGGGGTGGAAGGTTTCAAATCTCCCTCCAAATTACTAGTATATGCACAGCTGTTGCTGTTAAAGAAATGGGCAGCTATGGACCTTCCCTACACCCGTCCTGCACATCCCTAGCTGTTTTCCCTACTGTCTTACCCTCTTTGTGCCCCTTTTTCACCACTTTCCTATCATCCCATTTTCTTTTCTTTCAAAGAAATTAGCGCAGGGGTTAGCGGGAGTAAGCACTTTTAAGCAGTCGTTGGCGGGTTTGCGCGAGTGTGCGCATGTGTGCACTTAGCTAAGTACTGCTAAGCATCGCGCAAACCCACGCAAACCCTCTTACAACTGCTTAAAAGTGCCTTAGGCAACCTGCATGTGAGGGCCCTTGTTCTGCTCATCAGCAAAATAAAACACTACTTAGTCTCGAACCCCGGACCTTGAACAAACTAAACTGCATGAAATACCACTAAGCCACAGTAGATATATAGCAGGTTGTTGCTAAAATATATATATCATGCATCAGAATGAGTGAATGTGAAGGAAAGATAGGAATGCCATAACACAAAACCTGTTCTGTGGAACTTTACCAGCAGTTGCTGTGGAATTCTATTACATGACTGTGATAACAGAACCAACAATTCTAGCAGTAAATAATTTTACAGCAGCACTTTACAACCCCCACACAGTATCATAGCAGGACAATCCCCACCCAAATGTACAAAATACTTGTGTGTTCAGGGTCCAGCAAGGATGTAGGTAGGCATACTTAGTACTGGAATTGTCCAGTCTTCATGAGCATCCTGTGATAATGTCAACAAAATAAAAAGCACAAACTGTGCAGAAGTGAGTGCATTAATATCCACAATATAGCAGTTCACAAACAGTTCATGTGCCAAATGAAAACATCTCAATAACTACATATGTATGGCATCTAATTGTATAAGTAGAAAAGAAACTACATACTCCCATGTATATTGTGTTAGCATTTGTAGGGGTGAGTACAATTCTACACTTTCAATTGTGTACTGGAAGTGGCAACATTCAGGTCTGAGTACAACATTCAAATCACTGGCTACACCCCTAGAAACAGTTAGAAGAAGTATACCAACCTTCTGACTTACACAACGGTGTCCACAGCAAATAAGCATGGTCCCCACTTTGGAAATCTGAAAGGGCTACGCCTACCTGACTTAGCAATTAATAGCACTGGGTTGCTGTGACAGTGAGTACTGCAAGTACCACACAGCAGGCTGCATGCAATTGCCAAATGGTGGCCACCAATTGGTACAGAGGTTATCACATGCACATGTGCAGATACCTATAAAAGCAGTCTGTACTTGCTGTCCACACATGCAATCATTTCATTGCAGGTATGGAGGCAGAGAGAGAGAGAGAGAGATGTAGAGGCAGACAACAGCTGCAGCAGAAATAAAGAAAAAGATCCAAAGAAAATATATTGAAAGAAAAAGTAATATATTGAAAAAAAAGATAACAAAAAGAATATATTGAAAACAAAATAATATACTGACAATAAAAAAAATTATATTGAAAAAAAATACTGAAAAAAATATATTGAAAAAAATATATTGAGAAAATATATATTTAAAAAAATATATATTGAAATAAAAAATATATTGAAAAAATATATTGAAAAGTAAATAATATATTGAAAAGAAAAAGTATAGAGAAAAACAAATATACCTTGAAAAATTAATTCAAGATATAGAACAAATACGAACACATACAAAGGAAAGATATGTAACAGCTATGTATTTGCTGGAAGGTAGTAGATGTTTATGAAGAGTACTCTACATAGTTTGAATCATCCATATGTGGCAGCAGTATGTATCAATGCACAGATGCCCTGCATAACTACTGGCATGGAGAAATGAGTGTGTAGCTGTGTGCAGAGGGATGTGACTGTGGCATATGTAGTTCAGCATTAAATGTCAAACATCTGATCCATGTTATCTGTGTTCTGTACAGTAGTGTGTACAATGTCTGTTTGCGGGAGTAGCCCATACGGTTATGTAAACATGGATGTGACAGAGTAACAAATGCATGATAGCCATATTAACTGTAGCTTAGTATTGGCAACAGCTGTACCAGGCTATTATGCTAACCTATCATTTTCAGCTACATATACACCCTCTAACATTACTGTGTGCTCACATATGACACCTGTTCATGTTGCAGCAAGGCCCAACATGTCAGCCGTGAGGTACACAAACTTACAACAGTGTGTACCTTGTGTGTGTATGGCACACACATACGAAGAGATCTAAAAGTCAATCAATGCTCAGTGCTTCAGCCAAAGTCAGCCAGTCCACAAATAGTATCCAAAAATAAAGAATAAACTGGCTTGACACAGCTTTGGTGGAAAAATATATTTATAAAACAGCAAATACGATACAAAAACGATACAGTACCAACACAGTTGTAAGCGCTTTCGGGTTCACCAACCCTTCATCAGACAATAAAACAAACACCATTTCTCATTTAAAAAAGATGTAGTAACCAATCAATGATTAGTATTTTACCCGCCTATTTTGTAGTGCAGGTTTTAAAGGTATCCTGTCATTTAACCCTGGATATCTATGTGAACTCAATGTAATAATCCACTTAGATTCAAGAGTTTCAGTAAGTTGTTTGATGTCACCACCCCTTACACCCAATGTAACATTTACAATAGCTTTAAACATAAAAACATGAGATGGATTCTTATCCACATGTTTAAACAGTGCATTTTGTTCTACTCTGTTTCTAATACATGTAAGATGCTGCAGTATTCTTATTTTCAACATATTATTTGTCATACCCACATAGTAACATGTACATTGTTGGCATTCTGCTATATATACCACATGCGATGTCCTACAGGTTGCCCTGGCTTTAAAGCTGAACAATCTCCCATCTATAGGATGTTTAAAAGTGGGGTTCTTATTAATACTTGTACAGGCTTTACAATTACCACAAGGTGATGTACCTGTTTTGCTTAGCCCAACACCATTCCCAAGAAGACTCTTTTCTTTACACAATAGATCTTTCAAGTTGGTATTTCGTCTATAACCAAACCTCGGAGTGTATCCCACTATTTCATTGAGCTTGTCATCTGTACTGAGTATATTCCAATTCCTTCGTACTATAGTCTGAATGTCTTTGATATTACTACTATATGTAAAATACATCCTAATATCACCACAATCATTTGATCTTGGACTAGAGTTCCTTGTATATAAATTGTTGGATAGCCAGGGTTTATATTCTCTAGTTCTCTTTTGTGCATTCTGCTCTACTTTTTTCTGCACCAAACTGTGATCATACCCCCTATTCCTAAAACATGTCTTAAGTTGCTCTACTTCTGCCACATATCTTTCTTCTTCCAAACATAATCTGGAGGCTCTACATAGCTGGCCCTGTACAATATTAGGAAACACATGCCGAGGATGCATGCTGTCAAAGGGTAGTAAATGGTTAGTCCAGCATGCTTTTCTGTAAAGAGAAGATGAATAACCATCCGGACCCTGGGTGATCCTAGTATCTAGGAAGTCTATGCTATTTCTGGAATGTACTACAGTGAATTTGAAAAAGGTTGTTGTTGTATGTAAATAATCAACAAATTCTGCTAGCTCACTTTCATCCCCTCTCCAAAAGAAAAGACATCATCCACAAATCTAGCATAGCCTCCCACAAAATCTTTCCAATGGTCATTGTTAATAATGGTATCAGTCTCCCAATAATGTAGGACTAGGTTAGCATATGTGTTGGCACAGGGGGTGCCCATGGCAACCCCCTGTGCCTGCCTGTATATCTGTTGTTCTCCTACAAAAACATTGTTCTCAAGTACTAGAGATAGTAGTGTACATATCAAAGAAATTCTGTGTTCAGCTTCTCCCATTCTACTTAACACATGTCTAATAGCTCTTAGACCATAGCCATTGCCTATAACAGTAAATAGGCTTTGCACATCCATAGTGACCATGATAATATTCTCTTGTAGAGTTTCTTGTTGAAAATCCTTTACCATCTCCAGAAATTGTTTGGTATCTTTCAGAATGCTATTTAATTTATCTACATATGGTCTTAAAGTATGCTCCAACCAAATAGATATATTCTCAGTGACCCACCCCCTGCCCGAAACTATGGGTCTTAAGGGTGGGTCCTCCAAAGATTTGTGTATCTTCGGTAGAGCCTTGAATTCTGGAGTCCTTGGTTTAGCAATTAACAGAAAACTTAGCAGGTCATCATCTATTAACATGTCAAAATGTAGCTTTTTTAGGACTGAATGTACACCTTCTATGACCCTGTAAACTGCTATGGGGTTAATAGGTATATAAGTCAAGTTATCAGATAAAAGTAATTTAATCTTGTTACTATAAAATGCTGTGTCGAGGACAACTACTGCCCCTCCTTTATCAGCTGTTTTAATTACTATATTATCATTTTTACACAGCCCCCTCAATGCAGCTTGTTGTTGATTAGTGAGATTGTAATATTTATTTTGTTGTTTACTTCCAAAATACTGTATTAAATCCCTCTCACAACTCTTTAAGAACATGTTTAATGCTGGTGAAAAAGGTGGTGTATATGTACTAGGTTGTCTTAAAACATTAACTTGATTTCCCAAATCTCTGTCTGAAGCATCATTGAAAATAGTTTTTAAAGCTAAATTTCTGCAAAACAATGCTATATCAGTTACTACTTCATTAAAAACACTTTTCTTAGCAGGAACATAGGTTAAACCTTTGTTTAAAACGCTGATCTCTTCATCATTTAACCTATAAGATGATAAATTAAACACCATACCATCAGTAATATTAACAGTCATTCGTGAGTCCTTCTTTTCTTGTTGGGGTCTCGCCCCTCGCTCACTGACCGCTTCCACGGGCCTCGTTTCCTCACTGGTACCGGGAATTGTTCCAAAAAACATTGTCGCCCTCTCATGGTTTTCGGCCTTGCTCCCGAATCTGAAAAAGATGAAACACTGGTGCTGTGCAAAGAACTTTCACCTTCAAAGGACGGTTGTTCTGTAGAACGCTCAAAAGAGCGTTCAATAGTTGGGGAAATGAGTCTATCTTCTCCTAAACTGTTTTGTACAGCTCCCACATGATTGTCGCTCTTGCTGTGACATTCTCCAACCACATTATGTGAGGTATTGTCCATGTTCAACTTCTCAGGGGGAGCAGATCCGGTATTTGTATTCTTCGGCAAATCTCCCTGCACTGCTGATAGCTGATCTGCTTCAAGTCTGCTC
The DNA here is from genome assembly GCF_019279795.1 of Protopterus annectens. Lineage (NCBI taxonomy): Eukaryota > Metazoa > Chordata > Ceratodontiformes > Protopteridae > Protopterus > Protopterus annectens. The sequence continues at coordinate 1,497,971,300 of NC_056735.1, forward strand.
TCATCTCGCTGTGGCTCTGTACGCCTGCGTGATGACATAACACGTTCCTTGTTGGTGGAGGCAGATGGTAAGGACCCATTATGCCTCGGCCAGACAAAAATATTGCCTGTTTGAAAATCCTGATGGTCGCGTTTAAGTTTATTGATCTTTTGAGCTTTCAATTTCTCATTGTTTAAGGACATATCTTTTTGTAAATTGATCAGTCGATTGTTGTGAGCCATTGTTCTAAAATCTCCTTTTAATTTTGAATATAAGATATCCACTTCTTTCTGCAGCTTCTGTACCTCCGGAGCAAAAAAATTACTTAACAAGTCCATATACTTAAAGCTGGTTTCTATATTCAAGGACTGCCACTGTGCCAACAATTCAGGATACTTGTCTCCCTGTGTTGGCATGCATAGAATACGCATGCCACGAGGCACTATGCCATATTGTTGGCAAGCCTCAAAATGAAAGCTTTGCCATCTTAGTCTCTGAAACCTACCAGCTTTATATTGGAGATCTCGTAGCATATCTTCAAACCTCATATCAGTTGTTACTGGAGTCTGTATAGATCCTTGTCCACTCCTCTTGCTCTTGAAGCCCAAGTCCAAAAGTGGATTTTTCATGTTTAACTGAAACTGTTCTAGAAAAACTTCTTCTTGAGCATTTCCTCCTTGTTGTACCACCTCCATAGCCTGCTTAGCACTATAGAGCACACACCAAAATGTAAAAGTCAATCAATGCTCAGTGCTTCAGCCAAAGTCAGCCAGTCCACAAATAGTATCCAAAAATAAAGAATAAACTGGCTTGACACAGCTTTGGTGGAAAAATATATTTATAAAACAGCAAATACGATACAAAAACGATACAGTACCAACACAGTTGTAAAGCTTCGGGTTCACCAACCCTTCATCAGACAATAAAACAAACACCATTTCTCATTTAAAAAAGATGTAGTAACCAATCAATGATTAGTATTTTACCCGCCTATTTTGTAGTGCAGGTTTTAAAGGTATCCTGTCATTTAACCCTGGATATCTATGTGAACTCAATGTAATAATCCACTTAGATTCAAGAGTTTCAGTAAGTTGTTTGATGTCACCACCCCTTACACCCAATGTAACATTTACAATAGCTTTAAACATAAAAACATGAGATGGATTCTTATCCACATGTTTAAACAGTGCATTTTGTTCTACTCTGTTTCTAATACATGTAAGATGCTGCAGTATTCTTATTTTCTTATTTTATTTTGTGAGAGGGATTTAATACAGTATTTTGGAAGTAAACAACAAAATAAATATTACAATCTCACTAATCAACAACAAGCTGCATTGAGGGGGCTGTGTAAAAATGATAATATAGTAATTAAAACAGCTGATAAAGGAGGGGCAGTAGTTGTCCTCGACACAGCATTTTATAGTAACAAGATTAAGTTACTTTTATCTGATAACTTGACTTATATACCTATTAACCCCATAGCAGTTTACAGGGTCATAGAAGGTGTACATTCAGTCCTAAAAAAGCTACATTTTGACATGTTAATAGATGATGACCTGCTAAGTTTTCTGTTAATTGCTAAACCAAGGACTCCAGAATTCAAGGCTCTACCGAAGATACACAAATCTTTGGAGGACCCACCCTTAAGACCCATAGTTTCGGGCAGGGGGTGGGTCACTGAGAATATATCTATTTGGTTGGAGCATACTTTAAGACCATATGTAGATAAATTAAATAGCATTCTGAAAGATACCAAACAATTTCTGGAGATGGTAAAGGATTTTCAACAGGAAACCTTACAAGAGAATATTATCATGGTCACTATGGATGTGCAAAGCCTATTTACTGTTATAGGCAATGGCTATGGTCTAAGAGCTATTAGACATGTGTTAAGTAGAATGGGAGAAGCTGAACACAGAATTTCTTTGATATGTACACTACTATCTCTAGTACTTGAGAACAATGTTTTTGTAGGAGAACAACAGATATACAGGCAGGCACAGGGGGTTGCCATGGGCACCCCCTGTGCCAACACATATGCTAACCTAGTCCTACATTATTGGGAGACTGATACCATTATTAACAATGACCATTGGAAAGATTTTGTGGGAGGCTATGCTAGATTTGTGGATGATGTATTTTTCTTTTGGAGAGGGGATGAAAGTGAGCTAGCAGAATTTGTTGATTATTTACATACAACAACAACCTTTTCAAATTCACTGTAGTACATTCCAGAAATAGCATAGACTTCCTAGATACTAGGATCACCCAGGGTCCGGATGGTTATTCATCTTCTCTTTACAGAAAAGCATGCTGGACTAACCATTTACTACCCTTTGACAGCATGCATCCTCGGCATGTGTTTCCTAATATTGTACAGGGCCAGCTATGTAGAGCCTCCAGATTATGTTTGGAAGAAGAAAGATATGTGGCAGAAGTAGAGCAACTTAAGACATGTTTTAGGAATAGGGGGTATGATCACAGTTTGGTGCAGAAAAAAGTAGAGCAGAATGCACAAAAGAGAACTAGAGAATATAAACCCTGGCTATCCAACAATTTATATACAAGGAACTCTAGTCCAAGATCAAATGATTGTGGTGATATTAGGATGTATTTTACATATAGTAGTAATATCAAAGACATTCAGACTATAGTACGAAGGAATTGGAATATACTCAGTACAGATGACAAGCTCAATGAAATAGTGGGATACACTCCGAGGTTTGGTTATAGACGAAATACCAACTTGAAAGATCTATTGTGTAAAGAAAAGAGTCTTCTTGGGAATGGTGTTGGGCTAAGCAAAACAGGTACATCACCTTGTGGTAATTGTAAAGCCTGTACAAGTATTAATAAGAACCCCACTTTTAAACATCCTATAGATGGGAGATTGTTCAGCTTTAAAGCCAGGGCAACCTGTAGGACATCGCATGTGGTATATATAGCAGAATGCCAACAATGTACATGTTACTATGTGGGTATGACAAATAATATGTTGAAAATAAGAATACTGCAGCATCTTACATGTATTAGAAACAGAGTAGAACAAAATGCACTGTTTAAACATGTGGATAAGAATCCATCTCATGTTTTTATGTTTAAAGCTATTGTAAATGTTACATTGGGTGTAAGGGGTGGTGACATCAAACAACTTACTGAAACTCTTGAATCTAAGTGGATTATTACATTGAGTTCACATAGATATCCAGGGTTAAATGACAGGATACCTTTAAAACCTGCACTACAAAATAGGCGGGTAAAATACTAATCATTGATTGGTTACTACATCTTTTTTAAATGAGAAATGGTGTTTGTTTTATTGTCTGATGAAGGGTTGGTGAACCCGAAAGCGCTTACAACTGTGTTGGTACTGTATCGTTTTTGTATCGTATTTGCTGTTTTATAAATATATTTTTCCACCAAAGCTGTGTCAAGCCAGTTTATTCTTTATTTTTGGATACTATTTGTGGACTGGCTGACTTTGGCTGAAGCACTGAGCATTGATTGACTTTTACATTTTGGTGTGTGCTCTATAGTGCTAAGCAGGCTATGGAGGTGGTACAACAAGGAGGAAATGCTCAAGAAGAAGTTTTTCTAGAACAGTTTCAGTTAAACATGAAAAATCCACTTTTGGACTTGGGCTTCAAGAGTAAGAGGAGTGGACAAGGATCTAGACAGACTCCAGTAACAACTGATATGAGGTTTGAAGATATGCTACGAGATCTACAATATAAAGCTGGTAGGTTACAGAGACTAAGATGGCAAAGCTTTCATTTTGAGGCTTGCCAACAATATGGCATAGTGCCTCGTGGCATGCGTATTCTATGCATGCCAACACAGGGAGACAAGTATCCTGAATTGTTGGCACAGTGGCAGTCCTTGAATATAGAAACCAGCTTTAAGTATATGGACTTGTTAAGTAATTTTTTTGCTCTGGAGGTACAGAAGCTGCAGAAAGAAGTGGATATCTTATATTCAAAATTAAAAGGAGATTTTAGAACAATGGCTCACAACAATCGACTGATCAATTTACAAAAAGATATGTCCTTAAACAATGAGAAATTGAAAGCTCAAAAGATCAATAAACTTAAACGCGACCATCAGGATTTTCAAACAGGCAATATTTTTGTCTGGCCGAGGCATAATGGGTCCTTACCATCTGCCTCCACCAACAAGGAACGTGTTATGTCATCACGCAGGCGTACAGAGCCACAGCGAGATGAGAGCAGACTTGAAGCAGATCAGCTATCAGCAGTGCAGGGAGATTTGCCGAAGAATACAAATACCGGATCTGCTCCCCCTGAGAAGTTGAACATGGACAATACCTCACATAATGTGGTTGGAGAATGTCACAGCAAGAGCGACAATCATGTGGGAGCTGTACACAACAGTTTAGGAGAAGATAGATTCATTTCCCCAACCATTGAACGCTCTTTTGAGCGTTCAACAGAACAACCGTCTTTTGAAGGTGAAAGTTCTTTGCACAGCACCAGTGTTTCATCTTTTTCAGATTCGGGAGCAAGGCCGAAAACCATGAGAGGGCGACAATGTTTTTTGGAACAATTCCCGGTACCAGTGAGGAAACGAGGCCCGTGGAAGCGGTCAGTGAGCGAGGGGCGAGACCCCAACAAGAAAAGAAGGACTCACGAATGACTGTTAATATTACTGATGGTATGGTGTTTAATTTATCATCTTATAGGTTAAATGATGAAGAGATCAGCGTTTTAAACAAAGGTTTAACCTATGTTCCTGCTAAGAAAAGTGTTTTTAATGAAGTAGTAACTGATATAGCATTGTTTTGCAGAAATTTAGCTTTAAAAACTATTTTCAATGATGCTTCAGACAGAGATTTGGGAAATCAAGTTAATGTTTTAAGACAACCTAGTACATATACACCACCTTTTTCACCAGCATTAAACATGTTCTTAAAGAGTTGTGAGAGGGATTTAATACAGTATTTTGGAAGTAAACAACAAAATAAATATTACAATCTCACTAATCAACAACAAGCTGCATTGAGGGGGCTGTGTAAAAATGATAATATAGTAATTAAAACAGCTGATAAAGGAGGGGCAGTAGTTGTCCTCGACACAGCATTTTATAGTAACAAGATTAAGTTACTTTTATCTGATAACTTGACTTATATACCTATTAACCCCATAGCAGTTTACAGGGTCATAGAAGGTGTACATTCTGTCCTAAAAAAGCTACATTTTGACATGTTAATAGATGATGACCTGCTAAGTTTTCTGTTAATTGCTAAACCAAGGACTCCAGAATTCAAGGCTCTACCGAAGATACACAAATCTTTGGAGGACCCACCCTTAAGACCCATAGTTTCGGGCAGGGGGTGGGTCACTGAGAATATATCTATTTGGTTGGAGCATACTTTAAGACCATATGTAGATAAATTAAATAGCATTCTGAAAGATACCAAACAATTTCTGGAGATGGTAAAGGATTTTCAACAGGAAACCTTACAAGAGAATATTATCATGGTCACTATGGATGTGCAAAGCCTATTTACTGTTATAGGCAATGGCTATGGTCTAAGAGCTATTAGACATGTGTTAAGTAGAATGGGAGAAGCTGAACACAGAATTTCTTTGATATGTACACTACTATCTCTAGTACTTGAGAACAATGTTTTTGTAGGAGAACAACAGATATACAGGCAGGCACAGGGGGTTGCCATGGGCACCCCCTGTGCCAACACATATGCTAACCTAGTCCTACATTATTGGGAGACTGATACCATTATTAACAATGACCATTGGAAAGATTTTGTGGGAGGCTATGCTAGATTTGTGGATGATGTCTTTTTCTTTTGGAGAGGGGATGAAAGTGAGCTAGCAGAATTTGTTGATTATTTACATACAACAACAACCTTTTTCAAATTCACTGTAGTACATTCCAGAAATAGCATAGACTTCCTAGATACTAGGATCACCCAGGGTCCGGATGGTTATTCATCTTCTCTTTACAGAAAAGCATGCTGGACTAACCATTTACTACCCTTTGACAGCATGCATCCTCGGCATGTGTTTCCTAATATTGTACAGGGCCAGCTATGTAGAGCCTCCAGATTATGTTTGGAAGAAGAAAGATATGTGGCAGAAGTAGAGCAACTTAAGACATGTTTTAGGAATAGGGGGTATGATCACAGTTTGGTGCAGAAAAAAGTAGAGCAGAATGCACAAAAGAGAACTAGAGAATATAAACCCTGGCTATCCAACAATTTATATACAAGGAACTCTAGTCCAAGATCAAATGATTGTGGTGATATTAGGATGTATTTTACATATAGTAGTAATATCAAAGACATTCAGACTATAGTACGAAGGAATTGGAATATACTCAGTACAGATGACAAGCTCAATGAAATAGTGGGATACACTCGAGGTTTGGTTATAGACGAAATACCAACTTGAAAGATCTATTGTGTAAAGAAAAGAGTCTTCTTGGGAATGGTGTTGGGCTAAGCAAAACAGGTACATCACCTTGTGGTAATTGTAAAGCCTGTACAAGTATTAATAAGAACCCCACTTTTAAACATCCTATAGATGGGAGATTGTTCAGCTTTAAAGCCAGGGCAACCTGTAGGACATCGCATGTGGTATATATAGCAGAATGCCAACAATGTACATGTTACTATGTGGGTATGACAAATAATATGTTGAAAATAAGAATACTGCAGCATCTTACATGTATTAGAAACAGAGTAGAACAAAATGCACTGTTTAAACATGTGGATAAGAATCCATCTCATGTTTTTATGTTTAAAGCTATTGTAAATGTTACATTGGGTGTAAGGGGTGGTGACATCAAACAACTTACTGAAACTCTTGAATCTAAGTGAATTATTACATTGAGTTCACATAGATATCCAGGGTTAAATGACAGGATACCTTTAAAACCTGCACTACAAAATAGGCGGGTAAAATACTAATCATTGATTGGTTACTACATCTTTTTTAAATGAGAAATGGTGTTTGTTTTATTGTCTGATGAAGGGTTGGTGAACCCGAAAGCGCTTACAACTGTGTTGGTACTGTATCGTTTTTGTATCGTATTTGCTGTTTTATAAATATATTTTTCCACCAAAGCTGTGTCAAGCCAGTTTATTCTTTATTTTTGGATACGAAGAGATCTGTCTGTTTCAGATATATTAGCATCAGTACATGTGCATAGAGCAAGGGACATACTGCAACTGTTTGTGAAGGGTGGACATATATATGTTGTTGAAGGTTGTTATGTGCATATTTCTATGTAGGTTGTAATGTGTGGCAAACAAGGCAGCATACAGTGCTGGTATATGACATGTGGTGGTTAAACATTGTGGGTATGATTCGTCAGGTCTGCAGTGTTGCAGCCAATGAGGCCTGCTAAAGCTATATGGGCTAACACCTTCAATGCATTCTGCACAACACTGTGCAATATTATGACATAACTGTATACCTCACAACCTTTGCATAATTGATACCCCCCACCATGAAAGGTGGACTGTATATGTGCCTATATGTATCTCTATATGTACACCAATGGATGTTTATATGTATGTGTGTGTATATATATATATATATATATATATATATATATATATATATAAATATATATAGATATATGTATGTATATAAATATCTATATATGTAGAGAGAGAGAGAGAGAGGGTCATATTTACTGCAACAGATGCCTGGTGACAATGCCATGGACTCACGCTCAATTTTGACACTGCATTGGCATCCCTTCTTACCAAAACTCTGTACCCATTAAGTACCACATAGGTGGTAGTCTACTTAACACCGAAGGTGTGATAAGAGACCATGGGACACAGGTGGACAGTAGTCTCCCCTCTGATGATCACAGTGCTACACTAGTCATGTCATCTGTCTATGTGGCACACATCATCACAAAAGGTGTGTCATCCAGGAAAATATAGGTCAGTGTTCCCCTCTACTCATCACACATAAAGCCATTATAGAGTACAATGCTCCATGTGGTATGTACATCACAAGACATCTACAGCAACTGGAAACGACACAGACAGCCCTCAGAAAGAGGAATACCGGTCTCAAACAGATGCCCTATGCAGACCATCTCACAAACCCACAACTAGACTGTGTCACATGCCGCCTACCCAGAGGTGACCTCTGCCTAACATACTAAGCTATGTCAAACCCAGAGCTGTTGGACATGCTCCACGTAAACAGATCATAATCTCTATGAGCTACACACTCTAGGGACCCAAGCCTTTTGACCACAATAAACAGCACATGCTGGAGGGATAGATTCCTATCTCAGAGACATCCCATACTCTGGAACAAACCAACTATCCATAGCAAACAAAGCTCCTAATTAGCAGTCATCATAAATAATCCTATAGATTGTATGGGAGATAGGGAATACACTAAGGCAATCACATCAGTGTCTCTGCTTGACAGGGTCACGTGAAATGTAATTACCTGTGTGTCTAAGGCCAGGGTAGCATATGGCTAGACATCCATAGGCCCTAGGGCCAATAGCCTCTTACCTACCTATGAAGTGATACACACCTACATGTACTTGTTGCAATAATTGCTATGTGAGGTTGACTGTGTGTGATGGTGAATGTGTTGGTGAATGTGTCATAGTTCGGTATATGTGTGTGATAGCTTAGTGGGAAACTGTTTCTGTCATGGTATTATGTGTCTTAGCTGTAATCCCAGCAAAAGATGTGTATGCAATTGCTAGGCAGAAAAAGCAGTATGCCATACAGTCTGATGTCATCCCTCATTGTCAACTGGAGTGTCCCATTGTAGGCTAAAGCAGTGCATGTATGCTTATTAAGTGTTACTGCTGATGAATCCAACTCCTGTATGAACTGTAGTACTACCTGAAGCTGTATGCCTAAACAGCACAGTATGGTGTACGTCCACATTTATTGCAACCACTGTTTTTTGTGTTCCCTGTAGTCCTCACAGATTACATACCTCAGGCATAAGGTCTTGTAACTACTGACACACAGTACTGTAAGGTACACAGGTAAAGGTCACCTGGGTTGCCATACCTTTGTGTCTGGTATGTATGTTTGATGTGTGTGTGGGTATGCCTGTACCATGGCCTCAGTCATATGTGTGTTACAAGATATAACTGCGTACCTAGCAACATGTATAGTCTAGTACAGCAGTATGCCACCTATATTAATGAATGTGCACATATGTTAGGCAGGGGTCTGCCATCAACAACTAGTGTGGTATACTGGTAATACTGTCACTGGACTTTACAATCATTGCAATGGATTACATATTTCATGATGCATTAGCATGATATATACCTCGTGTGTCTAGGTGGTGCATTGTGTCGCATACAGTGTGCCATGTACTGTTGTATAGTCTTACATACTGTTTTAACTTTGTTGCTGTGCAAAACATGGTTTGATATATAGAGTGTGCCAGGCACTGTCAAGCAGTTGTGGGTTGAGAACTGATATGTGGTATTGAAAGTGTGTATCTTCTGACAGCCAATAGGTTGCTAAATATGGCAGTTCATTGATATCTGTACTTTAGAATGTTACGTGTACCACATGACTTGCTCACACATATTGTTTCATTGTCTTCCAGGGTAATGTCCCACCATCGTAATCCTGCCTATACCACGGCGGAGGAAGAACAGATCACAGCGATCCTGGTGCAGCACTATGCCCTGCTGTTCTCCAGAACCAGCCAGGACCAGCATGAGCGGACTGCGCTGTGGCAAGATCTTGTCCATAGGGTAAATGACATAGGCATGCATAACCAGACATATGAGCAGGTACGCCATCACTGCAGTGATTTAATTAGACATGTCCGCAGACAACAGCTTGCCACAGGTGGGGGGGTAGCCATCCACCCCCCCCCTCACCAGAGTGGAGGAGCTGCTCCTGAGCCAGGTGACTCCTGGCCAACAACGACTACAACAAGTAGCATGTATCATCATGGAGGCCGGAGCCACCCAGCAATTTGACATGGCGCGTGCAGGTAACATGGCATAGCTGTAGACTACTTTTACCTCTATTGGTAGAGCATGTGACGATGTGGTGCCTAGTGTTGTGCAATACTAATAATTAGGAATATAATCTGTAGGCCTGTGACTGTCAACCGTTGTACTACTGTAAGACTGCAAACACACAGTAGCAATGCCACAGTTGTTGCCACTGACAAAGTGTCTCATATCCTTGTAGGCCCCTTGTAGGTCCCTCTGGTGTGACACCATGCTGGTGAGTGTGTTCTACCTTTAACATTGCTAATTAAATGTGCATGTCATAGGTGAGGTGTAGGTCATGTACACGTAACACACCTATGCATAATGCATGCTGTGCATGTTTGCTGTGAGACTATGCACATCCTACTAATGTGGGTAGCTGCCTAAAACACGTACAATACACAGAGCATCCCACAAAATTGTGGCAACACTGTAGTGGACATTGGATAGGCAGAGTCGATACACATGCACACAACATACACAACTTTGTAATATGCAGTACACGTTAAGATGCTACACATGGTGTATTCAGACACCCACTGTAAGGTCACACTACAGTATCCCAAACTTCATCCACACAGCACACATAATATACCTGAGGGGTAGATGCCTCACATGTGGCTGTGTGACACTCTTCAACACATAACACATTCATGTTAGGCAATGCCCCCTATTGGGCACCTTACAAACCCATGTAACAATTGGCTGTGAAATGGTGAATGTAGCCATAGTACTGCAGTCCAGGTACAGCATGCTATGTGCCGGTCTGGCACACATTAGTAGCCTTGAGTGACCACATGATGCTGCATGATGATGGCTCATGGTACTACACCCATCCAGTTACAGTGACCACAGTACTACACACATCATGAATTGCTATGCACCTCAATGTTGTGTGTGTGCAACCATATGCACCTATACACAATATGCATAGCAATCACCATTTGTACAAAGTGACACACATATGTCTTGTAATGCTATTGAGTGTATAGGTCACATGACACACATTGTGTATGTGTGATGTTTCATGTTGCAGTTGTGTGGTAGCATGCCATGTCATGGCTGGCACTGGCATGTCCACAATATGTCCTACACTCACCATAACCACTGTACAATGGCTATGTTGAGCACTGGTATTCCATCAGGTATATATGCACCACTCATCCTGTGTGTACACATAGCATGCATGTGCTAAACCAGTGTCCACAATTATCTGCTAAAGACACAGATGCTCTAATCAGAAATTGATATCTATGTGACACACTGATACACATCCAGCCATGGTATGTATACCTGTGACTGATGGTGCACAGTACATTGCAGAGCTTTTAATACCTGCACAGCAATGTTGTATCCATGTACACATTGCGTTCCAGGGTGAGGCCATTCACTGAACAAAACACACATGCATCAAAGCCATGTACACAGCTATTAGCAAGGGCTGACTACACTCACACTGCATGCTGTTGTGCAACACACGTCCTGCATGCTGTCACGTTTGATATACATGTTTGGCTTGTGATACTGTACCCCACCATCACATGTTATTGAGTATGTTTGGGATTGCTGGTGGTGTGCGTGTGTGTGTGTGTGTGTGTGTGTGTGGGTGTGTGTGTGTGTGTGTGTGTGTGTGTGTGTGTGTGTCTGTGTGTGTGTGTGTGTCTGTTTTAGTGAGGAATGTATTTGTGTGCATGTGTGCATGTGTGCATGTGTGCATGTGTTCATGTGTCCATGTGTGCATGTGTGCATGTGTGCATGTGTACATGTGTTCATGTGTTCATGTGTGCATGTGTGCATGTGTGCATGTGTCCATGTGTGCATGTGTGAATGTATGCATGTGTGCCGACATCATGTACATGTCATAAAGTGTGTTTCCTGTCTTCCTCTCACAGGTGCTAATTTTGGGCTGGTTCAATGCAGCAGGGAAACTGATGTCACTGAGCATAATAGTGATAATGATGATAAGTGTGTTGAGGCACAGGCATGTTTGCCAGGGTCTGTCATTGGACCACCAATCAACAGTACACAAGAGTCCACCCCATCCATGCACACAGTCATACTGCCAATACATCCATCACCAATGCCCTTAGCAGGGGGACAGTGTACAGTCGGCATTGGCCAGGACAGTGTGGTATCCATGGCACATGCATCCCAACACAGCAGCCATACCCAGATGTCTGGAAGGGTTCCACATAGGCAGATGTCCAGGGGTTCTCGTTGGAGCACTGCTGCTCATCATGCCACTGGGAGACGTGCCACAGGTCTTACAACCTCACGCATGTTCCAGGCTTTCATGGAGGCACAGGCATGTATGGAACGGTACACCAGATAGGGACGAAGGGCACAGAGGGCACATAACACCGCCATAATAGACAGTATCCGTGACTAAGCTGGTGCCATCCGTAATTACACTGAGGTCACTGATAGACGTTGGGGAGAGACATTAAATGTCCTCTGCAATGTCATGTCCATGTGTCAGGACAGTGCAGGACAGCTGAGTCGTCGACGTGGACGTATGCCAGCAACATCAGCAGCTGGCAGTCGCCGCGCATGTCCCTCAAGCCACAGCCGCTCCCGTAGTGCCAGTACCAGCCCCAGCAATGTTGGGGGTGGGCTGTCCATAGAACATCCTAGAAGACCATGTGCACGTGGCTCTGGACAGTCCCAGCAGGGACCTGGGTCCAGTGTACATCCATCTACCTCTGGGGATAGTACCCAGTCTGGCTTAGTACTTGAGAGTGTCAGTAGCACCCCTGCCACGCACAGGTACCGTATCCGTGACCAGAGACGGTGATCTGTAAAGCCTCACAGGTACAGTCTGTGGCTGTCCCACAAATACCCGTATATGGCAGCCACATGGTGGAACTGTGTGCATGCAGACGCACACACACACATAATTCAGACACCTAGGGGTAACACATACCCACACACATTACATCAACAATGGCCCATACCAGTATTCTTGCCTCTCACACACACACATACATGTCGATTGGATGTCTCACTGTAGACCTCTGGCAAACCAACAACACACCCTGTGCATATGATGAAACCTGTGCCACCTCCTGTCATCTGTAACATCGATGCAGGAACAGGCTACCCTGGTGCTGATGCACAGGGTGTCTTTATAGCAGTATAGCAATGTTAGCATGTTGTCAGCAGTAGAGTGTAATGATATGCTTGAAGGTGTAGCTGAGCAGGCATGATGCATTAAAGCTATGATTGTCACTGTAGTGTTGTTTACACCAGTGTTAGTTCCAATAGTATATTGTTCGCCCATGTGCCACTTGGCTGATGTGTGCAGTATTGACAGCATGTGTTAGAGAGTGGACAGTATGTGTGGGATGTGTGTAGCACAGATTTACAGGTGTACAGTTGTGAAAATGGTGAAGGTGCACTGTCTGCATGTACGTACATAGTGGACACATGGGCAGGGTGACATGCTCTGTATTACGCAGTAACACTCCATAGTTTCTGTTGGTGGCCAGTATGCATTGTACTACACACATTTTGGAACCTGACTACACATGTGTGTATGACATGGTTTGACACTGTGCTGTGGGTGATCCTGTTACTATCTGTCATTGTTTTGCATTCTGGTAGCATACATGAATTCAAGCAGCCTGACCATAACCAATCGTTAGATGATGTCTTGACAACTGACACACAGATGTAGGACACACAGCAACATTTGGATCCTTCAGGTACTATACTATGCCAGTAACCAGTGGTATTCACCTGCATCCATTACTGAGACCACTCCAGTTTGGCATATGGCTCTCTTAGGTACAAGCAATCACAGTAGGGATATGTCTGTCCATGTGTGCTAATGCATACTGTGGCCTATACTGCATTCTCCAGGTGACACACACATCCTCCACAAAGGTATCATACAGACAGATACCTGTTATCAAACCCATGCTGTAAAGCTATAAGCCAAACTAAGCATAGTCATCCACCTTTACGGAACATATCATCCCCACAGTACCACATTGGTAGTAGCCACCAACATGATGAACAGGTACCAATGTGTACATGCAACCGAGTGTTACATCATATCTCCTTTGATATTCACATTTCAGAAGGTATTTTGAAATCCCTCTGTGGATCACATAAGCAATAAGGGGTCCGCATGCATATCCACAAAGGTTGTTGTACATCTGTAATGAATAGCCATCATTGACAGACTTTGCTGTGTTTGAACAGGTCTGACAAATACCTCGGCCATAAACCCTGACTCACCCATTTCAATAGAAACCGTAATGAGTGTGTGTGACATGGATGACCTAGGCCAGGGATCACTGCAGTGGCTGGCCTTGTCACAAGCATACAGATGTGACCTAAGGTCAGGGAAGCAGCAGCACAGTCTGGCAAAGATGACAGCTCTGTTCTTGTAAAAAGCAGGGTTCCCACACATGCAATAATTGAGGTAACATGTATGTATATGTATTTGCCACACAGCTAGCTCACATGTGCAATGCATACTGATATGTCATACAGTAGTAAAAGCAAAACCCACAACAAATTGACCAACAGTGTCACACACATACAGCACACACACTCACCAAGTGCAGGATTCAAACTCCTACCTAACTACTTCATGCTACTTGAAGAGTACACATTAACACAACGCGCTATACATGTTATTGGGAGTTCTCTTTTCCACAGGTATATTTGTAGGATGGTGACATCATCAGACTTGACAAAGAGTAGTTTACCACTTTTAAGGTGTTTTACTACTCTCCTAAAAGGTTGCTCCTTCCCGAGGAGACCACACACACAGTTGTCAAGTGCAGTATTCAAACCCCTACCTAACTACTTCATGATACTTGAGAAGTACGTATTAATGCAACGATCTATACACATTACTGGGAGTTCTTTTTTCCACAGGTATATTTGTAGGATGGTGACATCATCAGACTTGACAAAGATTAGTTTAACACTTTTAAGGTGTTTTACTACTCTTCAAAATGCTTGCTCCTTCCCAAGGAGACCACACACACACTTGTCAAGTGCAGGATTCAAACCACTACCAAACTACTTTATGATACTACAAAAGTATGCATTTACACACCGCGCTATACACATTACTGTGAGTTATTCTTTCCACAGGTATATTTGTAGGATGGTGACATCATCAGACTATACAAAGTGGGTTACATTAGGTGATATTAGGTGGGCTACAGTGATGGAATCTCTAAACACTTTGGCCATGTGATCATCAAAGGGGAGTTTACTATCTACCTGTGCCCCAGGGCCATAATGACTTTCTCCGTACGTACTGGATTACCACCTATGTGGTAATTTGTGTGCACTTTGTTTTACACAAAGGGGATGACTATGCATTCTTTGGCATTCAGCTTGAGGGCATTGTTTTGACACCAGGTATCTGTCTCTGCAAGACACTTCTGGAGGATGTCTATGTCAGCTGTGCAGTCGATTATAGACCACAGTAACCATTCATCTGCAAACATGTTCAGCCATACACCTCCCGTGCTTGCCTGTACCTCTGAGCAGTATCTACTGAACAGGTGGGGTCCCAGGACCAAGACCTGTGGGATGCCATTTGTGACTGGCTTAGAGTTGGACATGGCACCCACAACTCTGAACATGTGTGCTTGATCTGTGAGCCACTTGGCCACCCATCCTGTGACATAGCTGTTAATGTTCAAGCTGGTATGCTTGTCCATGATTACAGAGTGGGGAATGGTGTAGAAAGTCCTTTGTGAGGGCCAGGTGGGCTGCATGGACTACTATCATCTCCATCTATGTCCTTGGTAACTGTTTGAAATAAGTTAACTAGGTTTAGGAGCCAGGATTTGCCTTTAACAAGGTGAGGTTGTGTAGAGTCCAGTGTCTGGAGGTCTCCAATGTCTCAGTTTATGGGTTCCATGACAGTTTGCTTAATAGCTCTGTAGACCAGGCTGAGTAGACATATTGGGCAATGATTTCCAGGTTCTGTTGTGGCACCCCCTTTGTGGAGCTGGATGACTGCTGGTGTATGCCATTCTTTGGGTACATAGCCGGTGGTACGCTTGTGTCTGGACAGTGAATGTAGGTGAGGGTGTAGTTCCTTATGGGCCTAGTGTAAGACACAGCCTGGGACACCATCCAGTCACATTGATGCTGTGTTCTTAGCTTTGGTGAGGGCTGTCTTTACCTGCATGTCCATGACATCTGGGGCTCTGCATCCTTCTGTGATGGACACAGGCCCTTTTGGGGGTGATGGGGGGAGTTCATTGTCCCTCTGGATGTGGGCAATGAAAGATGGTTTGGTGTATTTCTTTCCTTTTTTCAGTTGCTGACAGCATATTTGGAAGTTGATACCTACATGTCTGGTATAGCTACTGAAGGGTTTGTGGTTGTTCTTCTTACATTTCTTGGCTATTTGCCTTTAGAAACTGTCCTTGGATTATTTTATGAGCGATCATTGTTTCTTCCTGATAATGATCAGTGATGCCTTTCCTTTAGTGAAGTTGGCTCTATCATGTGTTCGTTTCCTCCTTCTGTTGTCTAGCTTATTTATGGCCAACAACCACCTGATCGTTGTCCTATTTTTGGAGGAGTGCATCTTGGTTTTATTTGTGATGTCTCATTCCATGCATCCCTGTAGATGCTCATAGGATGCACTTGGAAATGATTCTGCAGATTGTATACCATTATCCTATAGCAAGAGGTCTTTGAAACATTTCACTTTTGTCTTGGGAAGTCTGCAGTTTGCTTTTGCAAATGTCTTCACAGTGGTTTCATTGACTGGGTGTGGGGGGGGGGGTGTATGCCCAGTGTTATTACTTAATGATCTGATATTACCAGCGAGGGGTTTATCTCTGTTGTGGAACACTGGTACCCCATGTTGGTGATGATCGTGTCCAGTATGTTGTCACCTCTAGTGGGCATGGTGACCAGCTGTTCCAGGGTGTTAGAGTTTTTAAACTCTAGGAAACATTTGGCAAAGTACGTTGTACATGAGTATTTCCACCGCTCAATGTTTGGGTAGTTGTAATCTCCTCATATAATGGTGTTTGATAGGACCTTTATATTTTCCACTGTTCTCCAGAATACTGAGTGAGGTTCCTGAGACAAGGTGCGTGATCTGTAGCAGGCTACAATCTGATGGACAGCTTTGCCCAGTGTTAGTTGCACTTGCATGGTCTCCAAGGCCTCATGCTGTGCCACTAACCTGAAGGTGTGGGTATCCATAAGGTAAATGGGTACACCCCTTCCTTTTGTATTTCACTCATGGTTTTGGGTCAGAAGGTCAAAGGGATTGTGAGTGTTTTACATGGAGCATATCCAACATCTCTGTGTTTGACCTAGCTTTGTATGTTAGGCAGTGAACACCTCTGAGTAGGCGATATGCAAGGGAGTACGGATGGAGCATTTTGAGATGGTCTGTGTATGGCATGTATTTCAGGCCACTAATGCTCTTTGTGAGGTATTGCTGCTGGCTTTCCAGTTGTTGTAGTTGTCTTGTGAGGTACATAGCAACAGTGGCATTGTACTCTATTATAGTTCTAGTGAGTGATGAGTAGAGGGGAACAATGTCCTCTTCTATTCTGCATGAGACACATTTTGTGATGAAGTGTGCCACATAGGAGGGTTTCCTGACTACTGTGGGAATGTGATTATCACAGTTGTATCCACTGTCCACCTGTGACCCAAGGTCTCTTGTCACACTTTCAGTGTGAAGTATACTACCGCCTATGTTGTAGTTCTTGGCTACAGAGTTTTTAACAAAGGGGATGACAATGCACATTTTGGCATTGAGCTAGAGCCCATGGCTTTGACAGCAGCCATCTGTCTCAATGAGGCCCTTTTGTAGGATGTCCACATCTGTAGTGTTTACAATTATGGCTCCTAGTTTGCAGTCCTCTGGAAACTTCAGCAGCCACAGACCTGCCATGTTAATGTTTACTTCAGGAAAGTAGATACTACACAGCCTGTGAAGTTATCTGGTCCCATGGCTGCTGTGATACTGGCTTTGGAGAGTGTTTTTTACCTGTGCAGCCGTGATGACAGCAACTTTGCAGTCTTCCATTATAGAGATGTGCTCTTTCATGGGTGAGAGGTGGGTAAAGTTAACACTAATCCTATCTGCCAGGATGTTGGCAATATCAGTTGGCTCTGTACATTTAGTGCAATTGAGCTGTAACTCAGAACAGATCTGAGTGTAACCATGACGTGGACTTGTCTGTTGGGCAGAGATCTCCTGAGTAGACAGTATGCAACAGAGTACAGATTGGGTTACATTCAGTCTTGTTGCATGGGGCAACTATTTGAGGCCAGTAATCCTCTTGTTAAGGTACATCATTGGTCTTTCTAGCTGCTTAATGTGCCTAGTCAGATTAATCGCAAGTGTGTTGTGGTACTCTCTGACAGATCTGATGACTGCTGAGTAGTGGGAACCTCCTTTGACCTACATGCACAGACCTTGGCAGTTTGTGTGAACATATAGCATGATTTTCCAACCACTTTGTGAATGTGTTTTTTGAAGTAGAGATGACTATCCACATTTGTCCATAGATCCCTTATTATTACATCCGTATTTAGCCTAAGTCTGTGAGCATGCCCAGTATGACCTTTCAGTATGTTGCTGCCTGACATCTGCTTCATTTCTTTAAGTGCGTGAGCATGCCCAGTATAACCTTTCAGTGTGATGCTGAATGAAATCCACTAAATTTGTTGGAGTGTGTGAGCTCACCCGGTATAGACATTTATACTATATGTGTATGGAAAATCAAGTTGTATTTTTACAGCAGGGCTCACCTTTGTGTCATAGCTCAACAGGGATCATGCTATGCCTGCAGGGCTTCAATGAGACACTTTGAATAGACTTATCAACATTTCTACATACAGGGGGACAGCTATTCTTTGTGCATTTCTACCTGGGGGTACACATGATTGTTACTGTGGGTGTACATAGGATGTGGGTTTCACCTGACACTTATACACATTTGCTATGCCTGCACTGCTATGTACAGGGCACCATTTCAGTCTGTACTGTTGCCTATCTTACTGGCTTGAGGCATACTACTGTACTACATATCTTAGCGTCCAATGTCACGTATATTAGCTTGCAACTTCATAGCCTACACAACCCACATCACAATGCCTGGCCTGATGTTCTCTGTCTGCATAGGTGTGTGGGGGAGGTTAACCATTTGCCTCTTTAGGGGCATGATACAGCATTTCTTTGTGTTTGCATTAGTGTACAATTGTCCTGCTGTGTCTGTGCCACTGAAATGCTATCGTGGCTTAGTGGTTCAGTACTGTGACTATAGTGCACAGTATCCTGGTTTCGAGCCCTGTCACTGCTTTTAATTTTCATGCTGGGCAGACCAGACTGCTTAATGAACAGTAAAGCAGATATGAGCATGTTTAACTGACTTTGCCCAACCTTGCCCAACATTGCTCAACGTTGCCCGGCATTGCGCTAGTTAGCACGAGCAACTTTGTTTACATATATTAGACATTGGTAAAAGCTGCTTAGCACTGCTTTATTTTGCTTAAAACATGGCAATCATGCCTCAGGTGGTGCTGCAGGGCTGTCTATGTCGGATGCACATACTACACTCCCTATACCTGTTTGGAAACAGGTAGTGTCAAGTTGGGCATCCCTTTTATTTTATGTGCGAATCAGAGGGAGGTATCATTTCCAGGGTTCCTACTGAGCCAGTGTATGTGCTATGTGTTGCCTCTTTGCCAAGTTGAAGGCATACTGGGCACACCTCCTTCTGCCTACTGGGGCAGGCTCAGGTTGTTCCTCCTCCGAGTCACGCTGTGCCTGTGCAGGCCTTGGCAATGGAGGGGGGGGCTGTTTGGCCCTGCCCCTTGCTGTTCCTGCTGCAGCTGTTTTCGCAGGATCATATTGTGTAGAATGGCACATACCATGACAATTTGGGTACATGTAGTTGGTGAGTACTGCAAGGCTCCACCAGATGTGTCCAGGTCAGTTGAGCATCCCAAACACACGCTCGATTGCATTTCGTGTTTGTGCCTCATTATGGAGTTCTTGTTCAGGTGTGTGTGTGTGCATTTCTGATGGGTGTTATCAGCCACGGCTCCAGTGCGTATCCAGCATCCCCCACTAGGTGACCATCAGGAATGTCCCCATTGGCAAATGTCTGGTACAGCTGTGACAGATGAATAAGTCCAAAATAAAAACAACGGTTGAGCAAAAAAAATCAACTTTACAAAGACAAAGCTTTCAGGTTAAGAAACCCTTTTTCAATGAATAACCATTCATTGAAAAAGGGTTTCTTAACCTGAAAGCTTTGTCTTTTAGTAAAGGTGATTTTTTTGCTCAACCATTGTTTTTACAGCTGTGACAGATGCCAGATATGGGAATCGTGGTAGCTTCCAGGGAAGCCAGCACACACATTGAGTATTACATGACCTGGCAGTTGATGGAGTGGAAGCCCTTGCGGTTGATGTAGGCCGTACCCCGCTCACCAGTTGGTGCTTTGATGTGTATGTGCGTGCAGTCAATTGCACCCACTACCTCAGGGTATTCCGCTATTTGATGGAAGAGACGCATATTGCTGGCCAATACCTCATGGGAATTGGGGAAATATGTGCTGACATGGCATTCAGGAACTGGTGCAGTACCCTGAATGCTGATGCCTGTGAACTCACCCTTAATATCACCAGTTGGTCTCTGGAATGTACCTGTTGCTAGTATTCTTAGGCCAACACATACCTTGGTTTCCACTGGGATGGGTTCCCCTTTGTTGGTTCTGTCTGTGAGGCATGGCCTGCACAGCTCAACATTTTGCTGCAGGAGCTCTCTGTCCACTCTATAGCGCTCCACTATCTCCAACTCATGTAGCCACTGGTAGGTTACCCTAGATCTGTACACTCTTCTCCGTCTCCTCACTGTGGGTTGCTCAGCAGCATTTGCAATGGCACCACCCTCAGCATCTTGCACATGTTGCCTTATAATAGCAATGGCAGCCCCTAACATTGTTTTGTCTCAGTTAAGCTTTTTAAGTTTTCACTTCTCTTTGTAGACTGCAGTGTTGCAGTGTTTCTGAGAAACACATGAGGGAATGTTGTTTGCAGAGTTTTAAGTGCTGGGCTGGGCTGGGGTAGTGTACTGCCTGTGTAATTGCCTGATTCTGATTGATTTCACCTGGCAGCTCTGCTAGATCTCCTTGGTTAACTTCCTACTACCTCTTTTCCTTCCTTTTCCCATTTCTGTTTCCACAGGGGGCAGCGCCGCGCAAACAAGCGCAAACACGTGCACACGCATGCACACGCATGCACACAGGCTTACACAAGCTTACACAGGCTTAGGCGGGTGCACATTCACGCATACAGGCTTAGACAGCCTTACACAGGTTTACACGGGTGCACACACGTGCACACAGGCTTAGAGGGGTTTACAGGCGCGCACACACACGTACACAGTGTAAGCAGATTTTCAAGAAACTTTAGTGATAGCCATGGCGTACACCTTCGGTTTCTGGGTTTCAGATTAGACAACTGTAGACACGCCTCTTCCAGTCCTGAGTAACTCACAGCAAACACATGCCACTCTGCTCCAATAAGCTTACAGTCTTTTTGATACATACCCCATCATGATGTCACCTATCTTCTACTCTGTTACTCCCATAATCCTACTCTTACACTCTAGGGACTTGGTTCACATGGCAGGGAAAATTGGGATTCACTATCCTTATACTCATTTGCATAGGATTGCCTACTAATGCTTGGTTACATCTCTCAGACTGAGCTTCCCCCCTTAGCAACCACTACTCAGTAGCCATGTTGTCTTCAGCCTGCCATTCACCTGCATGGCAGATGAATATTTTGAATAATATCCCTAGTTGTGGCTTTTGTTTTTTGTTTTTCTGGGTTTTAGAGCACTGCACATTTGTGCGGCGCTCCGCTACACTTAAACATCGGAGCTGGAGGAAAAAAAAATATTTTTTATTATTTTGCAATGGATAAAAATGCCAATGGCTGTATATTTGGCCATTGACATACTTTCTCAACTGGATGCATCCTTTATTTGGAGCTGTCATAGCTCCGTTTTGCTATTTGCAGAACGGTACTCAGTTGCCAACCAAGTACATTTCTGCAAATAACACTACTCTTACTCGGACTGGTTAGTGTTTCCTGGATCGCAAATTTACCTAATTTGCATAGCTTTTAGCAGCAACTAACTAACTAACTAACAATGTCCATGCAAGAGTCGTTTTAGGAGCTCTCTTGCACGCCCCTGCCAGCTGTTCCTGGATCGCTCGGCAGACATGTTGGCTGGCTGGAGTCTTAATCTACTCTTAGACTCTGTGCAAGCCTTCGTGAATCCAGCCCTCAGTCTTTTATCACCAACATGTTGTTCGGTTGGACGACTTCAATGACTGGTCAATGATGAAACAGGATCTCTTGAAATTAATTGTATCAAAAAAGGATTTGGGTTTGATTGAGTAGTTACTTCTGCAACAAATAAATCTGGAAACACATTGGATTTTTTTTTTCTAATAGACGTGGTTGTTAGAAATCATTCATTGGAAGCTGTTGCTTGTTCAGACCACTTCCTTTTTCACTTTGGACTGGTCTTACCATGACTTAGTCTTCCAAGTGGAAGGTTGCATAAATTCTTAGTCATGTCAGTACTGGCTTATTTTCTAGAATGCTCTATTGGTTCCTTGTTGGGAGTGGTGCTAATTCTGTTAATGCTCTATTTCACTGATCACTGACTCCTTGGCCCCAGGTTGTGCCAGGTTTGACATTTCATAGAGGTATGAAGCTTGACCTGATTATTCTCTTTGCACCATGTGCACAGCTGCGTACAGGTTAAGCATCACTGGTGACAGGCAGGATTATGGAATGATAAATGTGAGCTTGTTGAGTATGATATCATCTATCGTGCAGAGATTCACAAAGTCTGATTTTTTTATCTAGAGAATTCACCTAAGTGGTCAATCAACCAGCTGGGCTCTCTCAGGTGGTGGAGCGCCTATGCAGCCTAGTCTTTATGTCCACTGGAAGAGCATTATCCAGTTCTGAATGGTAATCTGTTGCTGGATTTTTCCTTTAGATTTGCGCTTCCTCCCATCAGTTTCCAAGGGGGGAGCAGTATCTCCACTTCTCCTCTCTCTCCTTCTTTTGTCTTGACTGGTGTTCAGTATTTCACAATTGTAATGAATTCATGCCTACTGTCTCCAGGTTGTGACCAACAACATGCAGACTGGACCCATGTCTTTCTAGGCTGGCATTGGTCAACTATGATGCACTTGATAAAGTAGGTTACCTGATATTGGTTGCTTCAGTGAGGGATGGGATTTTTCCTTCAGTCTTAAACAAGTTTTTAGTTAACCAAACCCTTAAGAAACCACCTTTATATTATTTTTAACTGTCTAACCACACATATAGGATCTGTTCAGGACTCAATTTGTTATCTTTATAACACCTTGAATATGCAATACAACAGGGTTCTGTTTTGGACCCTCTATTGCTCACTGTGTATATGATTCCCTAAAGAGATGTGATTAGGGAAATGGGTTTGGTGTACTATAGCTATGTCAGTGATGTTCAGCTCAATTTTTCCTTCCCTCTGGAAGAGATGGATTGCATTTATTTCCTGAATGAAGATCTGGAAGCTGTAGATATTTCGATAATGGAAGTCTGACTTAAACTGAGCAACTCAAAGACAGGGGCTCC
The DNA here is from genome assembly GCF_019279795.1 of Protopterus annectens. Lineage (NCBI taxonomy): Eukaryota > Metazoa > Chordata > Ceratodontiformes > Protopteridae > Protopterus > Protopterus annectens. The sequence continues at coordinate 1,497,994,949 of NC_056735.1, forward strand.
AGTGGTTCATGCAACCCTGATAGATCCCTCTGTTTTACCATTAACAATTTACATCTTATACTATGAGGACAAGCCTGAGTATGTTGGCAAGGTGCAGAATCTTGGTTTTATTCTTGGCTCATACATTACATTTCATGGGCAATTATCATGTTTTGTGAAATCAGAGCATTTCCATCTGAAAAACATTTTCAGGATTACCAATCTCATACATGAAGCTGCTCTGTCAATTTTTCTGCATGCCCTTGTCTCTTCCAGACTCAATTACTGCAATGCCAGTTACCTGTGACTAACATTGAATTGGACCATTCAAAGATAGTATAGAACATTGCAGCTAGCCTGTTTACCAATATGCCACTTTATCAACATATTCTAAGCAGTCTTCCCTCTCTGCAGGTTTACTTTTGTTATCCTAGTTTTAGTTTATTTGTCCATTCATAACCTGGATACCTGCTACCTTAAGGAGCTCATCCTGTGCTACTGTCCAGTATAGGTCTTCTGTTCAGCTTCTGAGAGGCTTCTAGCAGTCCTGCATTTTAATCATGAAACTTTAGACCTTTGTACTTTTTATTAGCAAGTTCCATGTCTGTGCAACTGGCTACCTCATTGGCTGTGAGAATGATTTACTCTGCACAGTTTTAAGTAGCCTTTACCTATTTGATTTGATCTATGGTGGTGTTGTCTAATGATACCTTTGTCACATTTTTTTAATTATTTATTATTTATTTTATTGTTACTATACTGCTGTTATGGTGTTTTGTAAAAATCCCATGAATAAACTTGAATGTATAAATCCATAAAACAACCCTGGATTTTCTTGGGGATGCTCACCTTCTCATATGAGAAACACCATTGAAACTTTTAGGGGCTAGAAAGAAGAGATGGATGGAGTCATTATTTTACTGTCAGTTTTTGTTCTCCTTCTTATATACATTAGTGTAGGACTGAGGGTTAAAAAATCTGAGTGACTGCTAAGTTTCATTTTGCAACCCTGCCTTTGACTCTTGTTATTCCCCAGTTATGTGCTGTTATGAGTTTTTGAGAACCAGTTAGCCAGATAATGATTCTGAGATTACCCAGAAAAGGTTATTTGCTCATAATGGGTCAAGTAAGTAAGGCTGTCAAAACTCAGTCAACAAATTTATGTTCATTTTAATTGTAATTAGGCTTGTCTTTGATTCTGAGCCCACTGCACAGTTTCGATTGCTTCCGGTGGACAAATGCACCGTATAAATGCTTCATCTAGTGGCCACATGCAATAAATGACACTGAGCATGACACAACAGCAATTACTTGGTACTTCTGGCATCATCCCTCCCCATTCATCTGGTGGTATCCTCATTTTTACAAAAAGCTAAGTAGGTCTATTCAACATCCATCACCATGTCTGAAGATGGAAAATGCATCTATTTATTTATTTATTTATTTACTTATTTACTTATTTCTTTACTTATTGTCTTCTATTTACCAGAAATGTCTGACTGAGCATAAGTCACATTTTAAGCAGAGACTCTGGAAGGAAAGGTCCACATAAAATACATATTTACAATGAATAACAATAAAAAAATAATCATTTTAAGCATTACTTTGATGGTAGTATTGAAACTAATAGTACAGACATTTATCAAATACTTTAGAAGTTATATTATTTTACATAAGTCAAAGATCCAACAGCAATGATAATGCACGTAAGGTCAGTACATGTATAATGACATTAATGAGGTAGGTTGCCATTAAAGCAGGAACAGAAAATAGAGGCAGAGGAAGGGTAGAATCAGAAATAATAAAGAAAAACATAAGCAAAAAAGTTCTAATAGTGGAGAGGTTAAGATAAGAGTAGATAGGTAAGATTATGAGGTAGGTAAGATGGGTGTATTAGTAGGAGAGGGTTACAGATATAGGTTATCTGGAGGAGCAGTAGTGGGGATGAAAGAGAAAGAGACAAGGATAAGAGAGGGTAATTGATAGAGAGTGACTTTACTATCCATTCCTGCTTTGAAGATGGTCATAAGGCCATTCACGAATTAATCATCTCAGACACTCATGTGCTTGAATACACACACACACACACACACACACACACACACACACACACACACACACACACACACACACACATACATGCGCACACACACGCACACACCCGCCTGCAATTCAGAATATTAGCAGACTTCTCTGCAAGTGAAATCTCTAAGCCTGCTGGCTGGAGTCATTCAACAGGAGAAATGTAAGGTTAGTAACTAAACATTAGGGGGTGAAGGAACAGGAAAACACATTATGGATAAGATTCGATTTTCATTCGATGGGTGATATCACTGTGATTTATCTACATGTTTGTGCATGAACATGCACTAATATAGCCTCACAAACAAGCACATAGCTAGCCCTTCAAATCAAAAAGTGTTATGACAATTCAGAATAACAGTTAAGTAGCCTGGAAGTAAAAACCCTAAACCTCCTGGCGAGCTACAGTAGAAGCCATTCAGAGGGAACTGTTTATAGTCAGGGACCGAATATTAAATGCAGAATGAACAGGAGCATACATTATGGATAAGATTTGCATTTCCTTCAATGTGCTCTGCATTACTGTGATTTAATCTTAGAAAGCCACTATGATGAAGTGTTTAAGAACATAATCATATTTTTGTAAAGGTTTGCTAAATACTTTTTTAGGTACTAGTCTCGTCTGAAAGAATTCCCTAAACATTTTTGGAAGGCTAGCTTTTATGGTGTGTGATCCTATAACTGGTAAACAAAATTCTGCCCAAATGAGTTTTTGTAATTCTGAGCTTTCTTAGCACACTACTGTTCTTTATAACATGACACAACCATTTCTACTTTTGTTTTCATCTCTGCTCTTACTTTTGTTCATACAGTCATTGTTTTATTCATAAGCAGACTATATTCGTTTAACCCATACTCTGTCACCTTTCCCACTTGCATATCAACTACATTATCATTTCCTAAGCTCTTTGCCCCATTGCTCTGTAAAGTAACCTATCAGATTTATTGGTTAAGACTTTCTCCTTACCTTTTCTCTGAAAAAATACAGTAAATGGTGTGAAAAACAGAATCTCATACACTATAACAAATAAATGTGACATCTCATTATTTCTGAAATGGAAAATGAAAATGTTCAGACATCTATAATAACAATAACGTAAAGAGTGCACTCCAATAATTTGTAGTCAGCTTTGTCCCCTTTTGAGTTTAATAGTTCCACTTTGACCTCCATACTAAATGAACTATGATTTCCTGTTCATGCCTTTAGAAAGAATGCTGTTGATGTTGTATTCATTGCTCTATGAAACAGAAAGGAGAAATTGTCAATGAACTTTGTGTTGGGAGCAAAATACCCTTTCCAAAATACTCTTTTGTTCAGATTTGAACGGAATGACCTACTTGTACATTGCCGTCACTTTTATTATTTGAAGTCATAAACAATGAGTAAGCGATGTCAAAATATTTTAGTGTAAATAGGAAACAACACAAACAGAGAGTGCACACATGATCACACCATTTTGATAAGTTTTACTTTTTTGTTTTTTATTTTTTACAGACAGGTTTTGTTGTTGAAAAAAATGATTTTTACTATACTTTTTCATGCACCATAGGGCTGTGCTATTTACACTAATTCAGGAAATACTAAGATCACATACAGCTATATGATTGAAACTACTTTATGATTGATCCCTTTTTAAGAAAACTGCCTCACTAAATTATTAGTATGGTTTAATTTGAGTAGCTGATGATTTTGTTTTTTCCAATTTTTTTAACTGAAGTTTTACCGAGTGCCCTGGAGCTCTCGGATCTACTGAGAGATTCTATACCTCATCTAGCTGCAACAACAAATTGGTGCCGGACTAATACAGGCTTTCATTTCTGGTACCAAAGACAGGTGACTCCTAGCAACTTGTCATCCTTTAAGGATTTAGAACTCTGATAATTGCCCTATGAATTTAAACATCTGCTAGCAGAGATAAGTAATCAAAGAGCTCAGCACTGCTGACACCCTTGGAGATCATATCTTCTCTGAATCTCATGCTACTAACAGGACCTCCCATCACACCAACTTACTGGAAAAGGATCAGCATCCCCATCTTGGTGCACTAAAACCAAATACCAACCATATATAATATCTCAGTCTTGGTACCCTGGTTGATAATTCTGGTGCCATCCAGGACAGAACCTCAAACCGGTCTCTTCACATTGTTGAGGATATAAATTCTTCCTAGCAATATTTATTTATTTATTTATTTATTTATTTGTTTGCAGTTTATTTGCCAGGATAGTCAATGGGCCATGAAGATCCCGTTTTCAATGGAGTCATGGGGAAAAAACTCCTGAAGTCTGAGTTGAAAATGTCCCTACCCTATTTCTAAAAGTTGCAACCCATCTGGTTAAATACAGATTGTGTCTTTAAATTTCAGGTCCAGGAACAGTAACATCATAACCCCCCAGCCCCATGTATGATTTCTCCAGTCTATAATTTATAAAGCTAATGTCCCCATCCATAGCTTTCCATATTGCCCCATATTTCCATACCAATCTGTGGAAATCATAGATCAACTTAGTATAATTCCTAGAAATGAATTCCGTACCAGTACAATGTTTTGGAAATAAACAATGATTGTCCTAAATAGGCAGTAATAAAATTTTAGCTTGTCTCAGATACATTGATAAGAGCACTCATCCATCATTGAATAAAGAGCTGCTTGAACACTTAACATGATTGTTTTTGCTCTAGAAAGAGGACTTTACGTTTGCTAAGTTTGGCTAAGCTAGTTGTAGCCAGGCTCTGACAATATTAACAGCTATCCTTATTCCTAATCAGATACTTTGTCTAATGATTCAGGATGTGGCTCAGGTGGTCATCCCATACCATATTATGCCTGCTAATAAGCATGTCAGCTGTGCATATACATACTCATTAGTATTCGTCCTAGACAGGTATGGACTCTCCTTTCTGTCCAATACGGTAAAGAATCACCAGCCAACCAGACAGACATTTTTTACCTGTAGACAAGGATAGTGTCTGATCCTCAGCTTGTTTTCTTTCTCCTTTTTGCTGCATTTGTTTTTTTTTTTTGTTTTTTCTGTTTTTTTTTTTTTCTTTTCCTTCACATCTATTTTTCTGGCTAAAATGCCTATATTATCCATGCAAAGGATTATGCATGCATTAGGTTATCGCAACCCTTTTTTCTAATACTTGTGATGACCATTTATGAGTCCTTTTAATGAGCTCCTCCATGGACTCCTGCTTCAATAAATCTGAAGCTCTGCCAGTTTTAAAGGAATGCATATTAAATTGCATTGAATTAATCCCTGTGTCTCAGTGACTTCTTCAGCAGTAACCTGTCAAAAGTACCTGCTCCCACTGATTCTCATAACTTACTAAAAAATTATAAAGTCCCTTGTTGTTTCCTTTGTAAAGGTCATAACACCTTCTCCTACCTGACAGGCAAGTAAGCTCCTTGTAATCTTTTTGCAATATCACCTGTTGCTCTTTATCCAAATTATCCACCTTTACTTGAGTTAGCCATATGGTGGGCATCTTGGTGAATACTCTATCATCTCATCTCTGCTCTTGAGTTATCCTTTCCTTTCAGCAGCCCAGTCAATTGGTGATTCTGAATATGCCATGATACATGATTGTGATTAGTATGGACTAACTGCACACCCTTCATATATTGGGCTTTGGAGCCAATCCTATACATTTCTATCATGGACATTGGATGCATTTTTCTGCCCTGTAGTTGTCTTAATCTTTGACTGGAGCCTTAAGTCTGAACCAAGCGCTTAGTATTTTTGGGTAATGCCCAATTATTTTTATTGTCCATGCACTCTATTGCCCGACACAAAAAACTTGTTACTGCTGGCTACACCAATATAATGCTAACACTGTCTCTTAATTGACATTTGCCCACCATGTTTCTCATTAGCTCCTCCAAGCAAATTATTGTGTCCTCAGGATGAAACAGTTAACAATATGTTAGAATAACTTGAAAGCTGTATAACATGCATTCCTGGTACGGGGGGGGGGGCATGTTTCCTTAATTAGCTGGCCAGTATGCAAATACTAGTGAGACATACACTTCACAGCAATTGTATCTGGAGTCAATGTGTTTTTGAGCCATTGGTCTAAACTGTAAAACTGTAATTATGATAAACCAGAAGGATTTTTATTAGTAGCTCTTCCTGGAAGTAAAAGACATGTTAATGTTGAAATTCTGCAACATGCCTCCCTTCAACAATGCCTGAACCCAACTGATCTGGATGGTGTACTCCTTAATACATAGACCACTGAATGGTTGTCAGTGCAGAATGTTATCCTTGTCTTGTTAAACTGTGGTGCCTATTTCTGTAACGTCATCCATATAGGCAGCAGTTCCAACAGTGTAATGTTCTTGACTATCCCTGAGAGTAGCCAAGCTGCAAGCTAATATTCTATGCATAATTTCCCCAAGATAACCTCCTATAACTACTGCCCCTAAAGTATCCAGTATAGCTCTAAGTTTGGGCTTTTGAGCAAATCATCCTACAGTAAAACACGTCAACATGATTCAGAAGGAACTCACATGATACCAAAATTTATTTCTTAACTACTTTTTGATTTTAGCGCTGTGATGCTTTCTCCCTCCTTCTTTTCAGTATAAAAGTAATCTGGGAAATGCCCTTCCTGGACAATGCACCTTGTATGCAAAGTTCTTGAGTTCCAGGAGAAGCATTACTTCTTTACCTTGTGGTTATTTTTTGACCACTAGGTGGATGATCTTAGCCCTCCTGGCTTTCAGTTTGATATTTGTTAGTTTGAATGTCTGAGTCTAGAAATTGATTTCTAGGCCAAGGAAGGACATGTTTTTACTAGATTCTCCAATTCATCTGTTGACAGCTGGATCCCTGCTCATAGTACAGTTTCATGAATGCCATTTAAATCCAGAGTTTATTTAAACAATCCTCTCTTGATTTGTGATTTACTGTGGAGTTGCCTGGTAAAAGAAGTTTTATTTGAATTTATATTTTATTTCTTACCACTGTTCTTCACTGTTTATAGGAAGGAAGGGATAGCTTCTAGACAAGAAGATTTGCTTTGATTTATATTTTGTTGTTTTACCTTTATTTTTCACTATTTGTTGTTAGAAAGGTTTTAGACGGGCAAACTTTAGGCAACCTAAGGCACCTAGTCAGCTATAAAATCCTGCCTTTTTTGATCCAATTGAGCAGCAACTAAGCAAAGAAGTAGAAGCTATCTACCAGGACCTCATTACAAGTATTGAAATAAATGAACATTCTTGTCACTTACAAGAAACATAAGACAGTATTGCAGCCTTTGAACAGAGGTTAATAGAAATGAAGGAAAGAAAACTTCACAGAGACATAAATGATTTTAAATATGGGAACATTTTTACTTGGCCAGCTAATAGAACCAGTAACCAATACAACCAACAACAAGAACTAATCAATGTACAACTTCTGACCACTGAAGACATGCCCACCGAACCCATGTACTGTGAAGTGCAACGGCCAATGACTCTAGTAGATGCTGACAACGTTGCTGCTTTGGATCCCTTGGATTTTATAGTTCTGATAACAGACCCCGTTCCCATGTCAGAACCTCTACAGAGAAGGAACAACATGAATGACAAGAAGAGGAATAACAACAGACCTATAACCAGGAGCCAAGTGATGTCCCAACACACAAAGAATTGATGGTAATAAATGTATCTTCTTATACTTCAAATTCAGATGAACTGTCAGTTCTATCTAAAGGTTTAACATTTGTATCCTCCACTCAAATGGATATTGCTCAAATATTACTAGAACTTAAATATTTTACATGTTTTCTCAACCTTAAGATTCTGTTCAAAGAGAACAGTGCTCCACTGGATGCACCTAAACATTCAAGTACTTTTATACCACCTAACAATGTGCGTGTTTTGGTCTTTGAAATGAAAAATCACCAGAAAAAGAACTATATAAACATTTCTACAGTGACAAGCAAAATAAATACTTTAACTTAACTGCATCAGAGATACAGGTGGTCAAGAATCTTATTACAAATTCAAACATAGTAATAAAACCAGCAGACAGAGGCGGGGGAACTGTGGTTATGAACTTTGACTACTGCAACGATCAAATGATTTCTGTTCTAGCTACCTCAGATTTTGAGCAAATACATTATTTATTATTTATTTATTTACATTTGTTGACTGGGAGAGTCCGACTGGACACAGGCCCATTTTCAGCAGAGGCCCAGGGAGAAAAGCTCCACATTAAGTAGTATTTGCATTATATAGTTAAAAAAACATAGCATTTAAATATAGACATTAGTCCAGTTAAGGACGCAAGGCAAGAAGAAAACAGATGTAAAACATCTGTAGAACATAGTACAATTTTAAAATATGGTGACATATACTAAACATGGTTACAAATGTATTTGAGATTCATCAGTGAACAATTGATGAAATCTGTTTTTGAGGTACGTAACAGCCATTAGCAGTTGTTGCTACAAGAAGTTAGTATTATGTGGTAGGTAGCCTCGGAACATGACTAGCCAAGCTTGCTAAGAGTAGGTTGTTGATAGGGGGCTGAGAGTGGCAGTGGGTGGGGGGAGTGGATGGTATTAGAGGGGGGATTGCAAGGGCATATCTGGCAAGTTTTGAAGTGCAATTTTAGTAAGGATTTAAAATGGGTGCAAGAAGTTACAGAGGTAATTGAGGATGGGAGGGAGTTCCAGAATTTGGCTATAGTGCAGGAGAATAATGCTTCTCCAGCAGAGCTAATGGCTTTTTTTGTGACTGGATCTTAGTGGTCTCGTGGTTATGTAGGGTTGGAGTAGATTCTGGAGGGATGGGACTTTTAGTGGTTGGTTTATTAGTTTGTAGGCGAGTGTGAGTTGGTACCATTGAAGGAGGTGGGGGAGCTCTAGCCAGCCCAGTTCTGCTAGTGAGAGACAGTGGTGAGTATGGTAGGAAGCCCCTGTGGCAAATTTGGCGATTTTGTTGTAGCAGGTTTTGACCTTATTTAGATTGCATTGTCTAAGGTTAGTAAATATTGGAGAGGCATAGAGTAGGGTAGAGATAAGATGAGAATTTGCTACCGAAATTTTAGCTGCTTTGGTAAGTAGTTGCTGATTTCTATATAATGCTCCTATTTTTTTGTGCACTTTTTTAACGGTCATGGAAATGTGAATGTCAAAGTTCAGTTTATTGTCTATGTCTACTCATAGTAATTTGGTGTGTTCTGTAGGATGGATGGTGGTGTTGTCTTTTGCTGTGATGTTAAAGTGAGAGCTGTCTAGGGTAAGTTTGGTGGGTTGGAAGATTAGTCATTTTGTTTTGTTTGGGTTGAGTATTAGTTGGGCATCGGATAACCAAGTTTCAATAGAAGAAAATGCTTCCTGTGTGACTTTTTGCAGTTCTGGTAGGGAGTGGGCTGTGCAGATGATGGTTGAGTCATCTGCGTATTGTATGAGTGTGCCATGTGTTGTGGCTGAGACTAGATTATTGGTGAAAATAGAGAAGAGTAGGGGTCCCAGGTTGGACCCTTGGTGAACTCCTATGGAGACTGGTAGTTGTGGGGATAGGATGTCCTGCCAAACAACTGCTTATTGGAGGTCAGATAGGTAACTCTGAAACCAGCTGATGACTGGTTGAGAGAAGGATAGGTTATTGAGAAGAGAGATGAGTTGTTTGTGTCGGACCATGTCGAAAGCTTTAGAGAGGTCTAGGAAGGTAGCTGAGGAGAGATAACCTGCATTTTTATTTTGTAGGATAGTGTTAGAGAAAGAGAGTAAGGCTGTGGTGGTGCTATGGTTAGGTTGGAAACCATGTTGTGTGTTGGAGAGGAGGTTATTAGCAAGGAGGTGATCTGAGACTTGAGAATGAATGCATCTCTCTAGTATTTTGGAGAGTGGCGAGAGAATAGCTATGGGGCGGTAATTGGTTAGATCTGTGGAGGGGCCTCCTTTGTGTAGGGGAATTATGTGTGAGACTTTCCATAGTGTAGGAACATAACTTTCTGACAGAGATCTGTTAATCAAGAGTGATACGGGGTAGGCTAGAGCGTCAGCTGCAAGTTGAATGTATTCACCTGGGAGGTTGTCTGCTGCTAATCTGGTGATTTTAAGTTTAGTTAGTAGTTGTTTTATTTTGGAGGTAGGAACAGGAGAGAAAGAGAATCTAGTTGGGAGATTGTTAGTTTGAGTTGATTGTGTGGGTTTATGGGGGGTTGTGTTGTCTAGCTAGTGATAGTACAGTTTGTGTGAAGTGATTGTTGAAAGAGGTAGCAATATTTTTGGAGGAGTGAGTTAAGTTAGGAGTGGGTGTACTTACTTTACCTGGGTGGAGGATCGAGTTTATTGAGGACCAGAATTGTTTGGGGTTATGTTGGGAGAAGGTAAGGGCAGACTGGTAGTATTGGATTTTGTCCTGTTTTATAAGCTTTTTGGTTCTATTGCATAGTTCTAAGAATTTTTGCCTAGTAGAGGGGGTTTTGGTTTTGCGCCAGTTGTCCCATGCTTTATCCCTGTTTTTCATTTCAGACATCATGTTTTTTGTAGCCATGAGGATTGTTGGGCTCTAGTTCGGAAACGTCTTATGGGGGCATGGTAATTAAGGATGCTTAGGAATGTTTTATTAAAGTAGTCAACTGCGTCATCTAGTTTGAGGTATTTTAGAGGTTGCCAGTTACAGTCTTTTAGGGATGAGCTGAATGAGAGAGGGTTGAAGTTATTTTTTTTTTTTGTGTATTTCACAGTAGATGATGGGTTTTGCTTTATAAAGGTGTTTTCTTAGTAAGAAGGTTGGGGAGTGATCACTGAGGCTGCCAGATAAGCAGCCTGCTATATATGACTGGGGGCTCTTATTGACTAGTATCCAATCAAGGGTAGTGTGTGTTGTTGGAGTTATTTATCCTAGTAGGTGACTGGACTAGTTGGGCGAAACCATGAAGATTTACATGATGGGTTGGGTGATTGCTAGAGCAGGATTGTCAGTCAGTGTTGAAGTCTCCTAGAATTAAAGTTTCTTGGGGTTGGTGGTGGGTAGTCCAGCTGAGGAGGTTTTCAAGTGGAGGGATGTTGTGGCCAGGTGGGAAGTAGCAACCTATTATGCTTAGGGTTTTATTTTGGTTTATTTTAAGGTTGGTATATATTATTTCTTCCTTACCTATTTGGGGAGCTGCTAACTTTAAGATCTGGATGTCTAGATGCTGCTTAAATATTATAGCAATACCACCTCTTTTTTTGTTTAGTCAGTCTACTCTTAGTATATTCTAACCAGTAGGGAGGATTTGCTCATTAGTAATGTGTGGTTTTAACCATGTTTCTGTAAGGATCACTACATCAGGGGAGTAGAAGTCTATGGTGGCATGGAATTAATGCACCTTGTTGCATATACTTCTAATATTTAGGCTTATCAGAAGGAGGTTGGTTGGCTTTCTATTGGCTGTGATTTGGGAGATGTGGTTTGTAGTCTGATTATGAGGGGAGGGGAGGGGTTGGAGATAGAGGGACCAGAATTAGGATGGATGTCCCCACTGAGATCTAGGTTGGATATGGATGAGATTATTCATTTTATCAATTTCTGTATATGTTTGCTTATAAGGGAAGTTTTTTGATTGTGTTCTGTGGGCAATAGGTATGGTGGTAGGGTTATGTTAGGTTGTGGGGTTGTTTTTAGTTTAGGTATTGTGGACTGTAGTCTATATAGAGGGTGTATTGGGAAGACTGTTGACCTGATGAGACAGTAGTACAGTAGAGGTGGGATATGAGTGGTGTCGTGTGTGGTGGTACAGTGGTAGTGGTTGAGTGCAGGAATGGTGGAGGTTTGGTAAGATGTGATGTATGCAAGGAGTGTGCATGCAGTGAGTATAGGTATGGTGTGCTTGTACATATTAGCTGAGTAGGAGGGATAGTAGTGAGAAGTTGTAGGAGGAAGTATAGGTGTGGTGATGTTATAGATTGAAGGGTGGGAGAGGTTACTGCTTGTAATAAAGGTAGGACCACTGGGGTGGGTGGGAATTGGGGGAAGGTAGTGGAGTGTAGCAGGCAACAGATGAAGGAAGACTATCAGTAGGTTTATAGGTTATAATGAAAAGGGCTGGCCCTGATTAGGCTGCAATTGTTCTTGTGGGGAGGGGGAGGATCAGAATAGACCATAAAAATGGTGGCTAGCAATAGTATGATGAAAAGGGCTGGCCCTGATTTCACAGATATGCAAGTCTACAGAAACAATAAGAAAAGGCAGTAGGTACTCTGACTTGCTTGTTTTACATACCTGTCTTATTGAAATAAAATACGCCATTTTTACCAAGGAGTTATATGGAAATTAGGAAGACAAGAATTTATAAGAGAAAAGGTTTATTAGAAGTAGAGAAACAGCAAAGCATACAAATAGTACAGCATCTAAAGACAGATTGCAGTTAGAAGTACAGAATGGGGGGCAGCTAATGTTCTGAAAACAATAAGAAAATCAGTAGGTACTTTGGACGTACTTGTTTTGCATACCTTTCTTTTGAAATAAAATAAAAACTTGCAACCAGGAGTATGTGGAATTTAGAAAGACCACAAGTTATAGGAGAAAGGGTTTAGTAATACTAGAAAAACAGCAGGGCTTTCAAATAGTTGAAACAGCTTGCAAAGGGAGACTGCTGTTAGGAAGTACAGTATGGGGAGGGGCAAACTAATGTCTGTGATGGAGTGCTTTACTTAAAAATAGAAATTAAACAAGGGCTAGCAATTAATTTTGTCTGGAGGATAAAACATACTTTTTGTATATTTTGAAAATAACACTCATTCCAAGGTTGCTGGTTCTGTTAAAGAGCACTGCAGGCCAACAGATCAAACTTGGCTTGGTGGGGATCCAGGGAAAGTAGAATTAAAAGGAGAAGCTGGGAAGAAAAATAATCAATATTAATACAAAATACGGCAACTGTTAAGAAAAAAATGCAAAACAAAAAACAAAGCTGATAACAGAGGAGTGGAAAGAAAAGAAAAACTAGGTAATCTATACACAGATAAATACCTCAGTTTGTGATAATTTGAAAATTAAGACAAGTTGTCAGTTATCACATTCAACAGATTAATGCAGTTGCAAATATATACGAATACTGATACCAATTAAGTGGTATAACACATTCTAAACCAATAGGTGAGGAAATGTACACACTAATAACTAGGCTTTTCTAAAAAATGCAATAAAGTGAGCAGCAAAGAAATAATATTCTAACAATAAATGCTTTACACAAGTAAAGCTCTAACAAGTCTATATGCTACAGTATCTGAGCCTTACTAATACAATGGCTAAGTAAACAGTTTCAAGCACACAGAGTTACTGAAAATACTGTCTCCCATAAAAACACATGTCTAGCTTCATTACACTTTACAATGGTGTAAATCAACATCAATACATTTTACAAATGAAAAGAAATAAATATGAAAAATAACCTTAGGTATGAGTACTCCATCCAAAGAGACAAGCAGCTACACCAAGAGGGTTTTAAAAATGGCTCCTGTAGCTTAAGAAAGCTATGTTAGGCTGTAACAGGTCATGTGGGGGAGGGGAGGACAGAATCACCAGAGAATGAGGTGGATAACCAATAGTGTAATGAAAAGGGCTGGCCCTGATTAGGCTGCAATTGTTCTTGTGGGGAGGGGAGGATCAGAATAGACCAGAAAAGTCGTGGATAGCAATACTATGATGAAAAGGGCTGGCCCTGATTTCACAGATATGCAAGTCTACAGAAACAATAAGAAAAGGCAGTAGGTACTCTGACTTGCTTGTTTTGCATACCTGTCTTATTGAAATAAAATATGCCATTTTTACCAAGGAGTTATGTGGAAATTAGGAAGACAAGAATTTATAAGAGAAAAGGTTTAGTAGAAGTAGAGAAACAGCAGAGCATACAAATAGTACAGCATCTAAAGACTGATTGCAGTTAGAAGTACAGAATGGGTGGGGGCAGCTAATGTTCTGAAAACAATAAGAAAACCAGTAGGTACTTTGGACTTACTTGTTTTGCATACCTTTCTTTTGAAATAAAATAAACACTTGCAACCAGGAGTATGTGGGATTTAGAAAGACCACAAGTTATAGGAGAAAGGGTTTAGTAATAGTAGAAAAACAGCAGGGCTATCAAATAGTTGATACATAAACAATTGATGAATCAGTTAACTAAGCAGATCTCAAAAAACTACAAAATATGCTTATGAACAAACATACTGGAGAATAATTATACCAGTACATTAGAAATGATAGTCCTATTGTATCTGTTATATATGGAATAACTAAAGTCCATAAATCTTCTGTATCTCCCCCACTTAGACCAATAGTGTCAACAAGAGGATGGGCCACAGAACCTTTATAGATTTACCTTGACAACCAACTTAAGAAATATTTACATATAACAGGTACTATTCATTTTTCAGTTATCAGAACAGCTTAAGTTACACTCAGCTAAAGATTGTTTCCTTGTGACATTAGATGCAGATTCATTGTTTACAGTTATTCCCAATGAGATAGGTATTCAGTTTGTTAAACAACATTTATTTGAATTATCTGATTATGCACATTGTGACATTAATATTTTTTGTGAACTACTAGACATTATATTCACCGATAACATCTTTTTATATCAAAAGAAATTTTATAAGCAGGCGGGAGGTGTGTCGATGGGTACTCCAGTCAACAACACCTATGCCAACACTGTAATGTACCAGTGGGATTAAAAGTACCTAATCAGTGAAGATAATCACTATCTCAGAAATGCACAATTTTATAAAAGGTTTGTGGATGACCTTTTTCTATTATGGGAAGGTTCATTAGAAGAATTCAGGAAATTTGAGTCATACAGCTCTACAACTACTGAACTTTTAAGATTTAAATTTGAAGCATCTTTTCATACAATTAATTTATTTGCCATACCCTTAACTAAAGGTCGTACTGGTGATATAAACACTACCATCTCTAGAGATCCATCCAGGAAAAATACATATCTGCACAGTACCAGGTGAGTTTACATCCACCACATATCTATCCAAACATTCTTAAAAATCAACTTGTCAGGATAGCTCAACTAAATACAAATGATACATTAATGGAACAACAACTTGAAATGACCACTTTAGAATTCATACAGAGAGGTTATAGTCAACAACAATTTAAGACAATTAAACAAGACATTAAAAACAACTGATCCACAGAATACACAGCCCTGCTAAGCACTAACGGAGGTGTACGATTGGGTCTATATCAAAAGCACAAATGTTTACAACCGCAAAGACAAGAACAGAGACACATAAAGGCTGAAGTACTGCAAGAGCGAAAGACATAAACAGCGAAAATCGGAACGCTGAATGTATTTCCTTGGCCAGCAGGGTGATCATGGGGAAGAGGAAATATATCCTTTTCCCCACTGTAGTGCGATCTCAGAGTTGGTATATTTTAGCAGGGGGTGTGTGGGAGGTGCAGGGGGGCTTGCCCCCTGCAAAAGTTCATTTAATGAAGTTTGTTTATGTAGGTTTCCCTTACCTGGATGGCACTGTTGTTCTTGGAAATGCGTTCGGCGTTCTGATTTTTGCTGTTCACGTCTTTCACTGTTGTAGTACTTTGGCATTTATGTGCCACTGTTCTTGTATTTATGGTTGTGAACATTCATGGTTTTGATATAGACCCGTAAGATCATCCACTAGCCATAATCATAGCAAATTAAGATACACTTTTATACATGATAAAAGTACACTTCACCTCAAAAAATCTAGATCCCTCAGAACCACAAGGGCGGGAGACTTAAACCTTGACACGGTTATAAATAGAACATGCTGGAGGGACAGATTCATCACCCAGAGACTCCCTATGCTGTGGAACAAAATCCCGGTACATGTGAGGCAGAGCACCTCGCTGGCCTTGTTCAAGAGGAATCTTGACCAATGGATGGGAGATCGCAGATATACCCCAGGGATTACTTCAGTGTCACTGCTTGACAGAGGCACAGAAAAATGATAGGCATAGTTTTTATTCAAACTAAAGGGGTGGCGAAAGCCACATAACTATGGGCTAGGCTTATAAATGCCCTTGGGCAGATAGCCTAGTATGAAGTATGAACCTATGAACCAGCCATAAAGAGCATGATTACAAAATACTGGTCTATTTCAACTGAGATTTTTGAGCTAAGGATCATTGTAACTGATTCACCAGATTTTAGTTATAGAAGCGCTAGTAACTTAAAAATCATTCTTTGCTATAAAGAGCAACCAAAAAATACATCTTAGTTTTACATTAGTAAGCAAGGAATGCACAAATGTAATGAATGAACTTTCTGCAAATATATTAATACTGACGAGTTTGTTAGCCATCCAATCAAAGACACTGCTTTTGAACTAAGAGTATTTAGCAACTGTAACACACAACACATACTATACATAGCAAACTGCACCAAGTGTGAAGTGTATTACATAGGCAAGACAAATAGAAAACTAAAAGAGAGAATAGGTCAAGACATGTCAGACATCAGAAGTGTTCAAACAAATGCCTTATACAAACATACTCTTAATATAGATGTAACTCATACCTTTAAATTTGCTGTTTTGCAAGTTATACATGTACCAGTCAGAGGGGGTTACTTAAAATTGCATACAGAGAGGATAGAACTGCAATGGATTTTTAGATTTAAGGAACATATACAGTGCTCTCTGGCTTGAATGACATAAATACCATCAAGCCCCATTTGAAGTATTTACACACTCAAATACACTAAACTTTCCATATGATATGTTTTAAAAATCTAAATTTCATGATTAGTATTGCCACTTATTATTTTTTTACTTTTTACTTCTAACTGTACATTGCTACTTATAAATTTTGTTTACACATAATTGTATACACCTTTTATATTTTATTATTATCTTATCATGTGACTACAACTTTAACTTGTGATGTGATCATGTGACTACAGTTTTAACTTGTGATTTGATCACGTGATTACATCTTGCTTATATAAGCTAAACAGAACGAGCTGTTCAGATTTTTGCCTGAAGAAACCTATTTGAGTGAAAGTGCTCCTTGTGCTTGCAATGTAACTCTTTAAGTATGCTGTGAATTTTAAACTTTTGGAATAAACAGCTCTTATTTTTTACAAAAGCAACTTTTCAAGTAAGTTGTAGACTTTATACTTTTTGAACAAACAACTTGTTATTTTTATCCCTGCTTATGGTTCCATTTACTTTTTTTTTTGTTTTGACAAATTTGCAGAGAAGGTAACAAACATAAAATTGTGTTATGCTTGCCATGAGCAAAAATAAAGGATGTTAGACAAGCCTTAGAATGCCTTAATGTAAGGATGTATGTATCTGTTTTTATCCATGTCAGTACAAATGATCTCATCTGCAAGGACTCTGACTGTTATGTTAGTAGGAAATTACAGCCCTCTTAGATAGTATGGCTTGTACTGGTGTCAGGACATATTTTTCGCAAATCATATATAGAAAGGAAAGTCAGGACACCGTACGTGAAAAGATTTTTTGGGTAAATACCTCCATGATTAAAAAGTCCCATTTTCAAAAAATGGAAATATGTAGAGCATTAATCTTGGTCCCAAATGTTCAGACAGGATGCTGTGTATTTGCCATGATCAGGAAAAATACTTTTTGCAGCAGATAAACACAAGACAGGATTTTTGCCAGGACAAAAATTTAACAGTTCACAGATAGCAACATTTGATGCATGTCTGATGATTGTTAATGCTAGGAGCATTAATAATAAAAAGTTTTATTATTGGAAAATTTGCTGTGTTCCCACAAGATTGTTGTTGTTTTTGTTTGTGAAACATGGTTAAAGAACAATGAATGGAAACCAGTTTTATCACGGTTTAAATGTTTTTACTGTAATAGAAATTCTAACAAAAAAAAAAATATGTGAAGGTGTTATGATAGGAATTAAAGATTGTTATGAGACCAGTGATTATTAAATGTTCAGTGATAACACCACTACTATAGACTATGTAACTGTGACAATAAAGACAACCCTAGAACATATAACAATTGTTGGAGTGTATAGACCACCAAAGTCAAGCGCTGATAACCTAGAGGAATTCATACATTTCTTGCATGAAATGTGCATGGGAAGAATAATAGTGGCTGGGGACTTACATTTACCAGAAACAGACTGGAATAATATTGATTCAACAACATTAGTAAGGAAGTTGTTTACAACATATGTTAATGAACAGCAGTTGGTTCAAATTGTAAAAAAAATAACAGGGAAAGGAACATACTAAACATTGTTTGTGTTCCTAAAGAAATTACTGTTACTTCATATCAAGTTTTTTCCCCATTGATGTGTAGCAATCATGGGATTATAAAGATTAATTTATTGCTAGATAATTCTGCCAAACTAAAATCTAAATGAACGCACAGAAGATTAATTACAGATTAGATGGAAGCAAAACAGCCACTATATAAAAAAATTGGACTAATATGTTTAGTGGAAAAACTGCAAAAGGAATGTGGAAAGTTTTGAAAGAAAAATTGAGTGTCCAAAATTAAAAAAAAAAAAAAAGATATGTTTAGGTTCATAGTTTCATAGTTTTTTTTTTCTAGGCTAATGATCACAAGGGCCATCTTAAGTCTAGCCATGCATCCCAAATCTCTGACAAGTTCAGATAACATTGATGAATGTAAACAGGGGCTTGGGAGAGGAAATATTTACAAGCAGGAGCCTGGGGGATGAACCATTTACAGGTTGACTGTGTCCATTAGAGACATAGATGCCAAGCCAAGGATGAATTTCTTGTTCCCTATCCAATTGTCCAAGTTGCACTTAAACTGGGATAGGGAGGAACTCTGCTTCACATGGACGATGATCCTGTTCCATAACCAGGGTAGTCTCTGGGATACCTGTCTGTCCAGCAGGTCCTATTTATATCACAGGCAATGTTTAAGTCTTTAGAATGGGTAATTCTGGTGCTGTTTGTTTTGTGGATATTTAACATCAGGATCTAGGCATACAATGCCAGGAGAACTATAACTTTGAAAACTAAAATAAACATGCTGGACAAGCAAATTCAGCATAGTGTGTGACAAAGATCAGGAAAAAAAATCAAGAAAAAGTATATAAAGATATTGAGCACAATAGGAAACCATTTTATAGATACACAAGATGCAGAAGGAGTAAAGATATACAAACTGATAAACCATGTATAAATAGTAAAATTTATTCTCACATACAACAGATTATAGCTATATTTATAAAAACTTATGCAAAACAGTTTGCTCTACAAAGGGGGTGATAAGTTGTTCTAGTGATATCCAGATAACCTCAGATACTGGAATCAAAACAGAACTATGTAAACTGGATCCAAACAAAGCACCGGAAGAATATAGAATAAGTAATAATGACCTGAGAGCACTTCAGCAAGAAATTATAGTACCATTATATCTATTATTTACTAGGTCATATAAATATGGGGAGATTCTTCAAGATTGGAGACATGCATATATTAAACCGGTCTTTAAGGGGAAAGGGGAGTAGGATAAATCCAGAATCATATAGCCCCCTTAAGTCTACTTTTATGTTGTGGAAAAATAATAAAGAAGGTAATATTGGATAAGTTATTGTTAGAATTGGAAAGGTTGAGACTTGAAAGCATGTATTAGCATACATATGCTGAAAATAGATATATTACCAGGTCTATATTACCATGTTGAAAGACATGTTCACCGAACAAATCTTACTCAACACGGAAATATCAACCTGTTAAAATCCTGAATGGCCACTTCAGAGAATTTTTTCCTAGGGGAAAAAAAATCACTCGTTCTTACACAAAAAAAACAAACTTTGAAACCCTACATAGTGGGGGGGCTTCACCCCTACACCACCTGATGTGGGGAGCTGTGCTCCCCACACCCCCTAAGTAAATATACTAACTCCGAGATTGCACTACAGTGGGGAAAAGGGCAAATTCTTAATAACGGCTGAGCAATTTTTTCCCCTAGGAAAAAAATTCGCTGAAGAGAACGTTTGAGATTTTAAAGGGTCGATATTTCCATGTTAAATAAGACGTGTTCACCAAACAGATCTTTTGACATGTTAATATAGACCCGTATTACCACCTGTAACATAATGTTGTATAACAATATAATAACAGCCATGAATGAAAGAATGTGCTGTGATGCATTCTATATTGATTTAACTTCAGCATTTGACAGTCATACACAAAACACTGATCAGTAAATTAGAATAACTAGGTATTGATTTATGGTGGATAAGATGGATAGCTACATGGCTTACAAACAGGATGTGGTAAGTATCATACAGCAACTGGACAGGTGAAATTCTTGATTACAGTCAGGGTGCCCCCAGGGTTGTTCCCCAGGCCCTTACTTGTTTAGATTGTGTCTTTCAGGTCTGTCTTTTTTCATCTGAGGTGTTCTACAGTCTGCATGCAGATGGGTTCCTATCAGAAGACCAAAGATGCATTTTGTCGAATGCATCTTGGTCGAACTGTAAATGTCGAAAACACAAAATGACAAACCAGCATATAAGCAAATTCTTTCCCTGGGAAAGAAGTCACTTGGCTGCTTCCATCACTTTGCCATTTTCTAGCACTGTAGTGCGATCTCGAAGCTGTTATATTTAAGTAGGGGGTATGGGAGGTGAAGCCCCCCACTTTATGTAATGTTATAATGTGTTTTTTTTTGGGAACAGCGACTTTTTCCCCCTGGGAAAAACTCGCTGTTCTGGTAGTTCGATGTGTTGTGAATTTGAACGTTTGAGTTTGATATAACAATGTTTGATCATTTTATTGTTTGTTGTTATAATATAGCCCCATGCAGATGACCGGAAATTAGGTAAACTGATTGTAGATAGGGCATGTCTGCAAAAAAACTTGAATAAATTGATCATTTGGGCACAGGAGAATAATATGCTGATAAATACATCAGAAACTAAGGATATGAGATTTGGGAGACATAGACTGAATTCCGAAACCTATCAGAATAGTCACAGAAAGGAGTCTACACAGAACCAATGTTAGGGGCTGCTGTTGCTTTTAGTCATGTGTATGTGCAACAGGCTGAGGTCCATGCTGGTGCTGCTGTTAACAGACCAAGGTCAAGAAGGACAAGAGTTTTCAGACCCCATTTAGCTTATCACAATCTACATACATACATACATACATACATACAAGTATTTCAAGCACTGGCATTAATGCCCTTCTAGCTTGCCAGTATACCAAAACACTTTTCCCCATAATAAATGTCCAGGCTGTTCTTAAAAATATCCAAGCTAGTACTTGCTTTAATGTAATTTGGTAGTATGCTCCAGGCATCAACTACTCTGTCAGAGAACCAATTAGTACACTTCTCATTTCTATAGTATCTTCTACATAGGATGTCTAATGACTCTCGAGGACTCTTTGAAAACCCCAAACATTCCCAGAGGTAGTTGTCTCTAAATGCCCTATATACCTGAATAAGATCTCCTTTTAGATATCTGTAAGAGACACTGCACAAGTTCAGATATTTTAGTCTTTCATAATAACGTAAATTTTCACATCCATGGATGGCATTGCTTTTTATGGTGTAAATTCAGGGTTGTTAGCCTGGTGAAGATGCAAATGAGATGTGCACTTATTAGAATTGCTGAATTTCAGATATTTACCTCTGTGTAGCAAATGTAAACATAGGACTGGCACTCCCTCAGTGTTTGTTGCTAATGGATTGCAACCGTGACTGATTACTGGTAGGGAGAAGAAAAACACAACAGCAATGCAGACTGCCCTGCCTCCAGTGAGTGTGTCAGGTTAGACTTATAAAGTGTATAGAAGTAGTTTTATCAAGACTTGAAATGTAAGTAAGCAAAACTCAATTCACAGGTTCTGTTCATTAACACCCAGCCTTTCCTTCACTTGTTGACAAATGTATATTATTGTCATTTAATATCCTCACAATTTTAAGTAAAATTATATAGAATGCTTTATAGTTCATAGGTTCATAGGTTGGTACTAGGCTATCAGCCCTAGGGCCTATACAAGCCTAGCCATAACAATTCCCTGGCTATTTCTTCCCACATTATTTACTTCCCTGGACCCCTGTCTAGCAGGGCGACTGACGTGATCCCCGGGGTATATTTCCTTTCTCCCATCCAATCGTCAAGGTTCCTTTTGAAGAGGACCAAAGAGGCACTCTGCTTGACATGTATGGGCAATCTATTCCAGAGTCTGGGGAGTCTCTGGGTCAGGAACCTATCCCTCCAGCATGTTTTTTTTATTGTGATGACAAGGTTTAGCTCCCTGGAGCGTGTGGCTCTGAGAGATTGGGATTTCTTTAAGTGTAACATGTCCAACAGTTCTGGGCTTGACATGGCCTTGTATGTTAAGCAAAGATCATCTCTGAGTAGACGATATGCGACAGAGTATAGCTGGAGTTTTTTAAGGCGGTCAGCATAGGGCATCTGCTTTAGGCCTGTGATTCTTTTAGTGAGGTATTTCTGTGGCCTTTCCAGTTGTTGCAGATGTCTTGAGAGGTACATACCAAATGAGGCATTGTATTCTATAATGGGTCTAATGAGGGATGAGTACAGTGGGACAATGACCTCCTTTTTTCTGGATGAAAAGCCCTTAGTGATGAGGTGTGCCACATAGAAGGATTTCCTGACTGTTGTGGCGATGTGGTTTTCGAAGGTGAGACCACTGTCCACCTGTGTCCCTAAATCTCTTATCACACTTTCGGTGTTTAGTGTACTGCCACCTATATGGTAATTCATGGATACATGTTTTTTCCCAAAGGGGATAACTATACATTTCTTGGCATTGAGCTTGAGCCCATGGCTCTGGCACTAAGCATCTGTTTCTGTTACAGACTGCATGTCGCAGATAACTGATCAGCTAAGGCAAGAATGAGCAACAAACACAGAGAGGTAAGACAGAGATGCATTTTTACAAGCAATAGTCAAAAATGGTTGTGTGATCACTACATCTAAAATTACTGCATGTACAAATAACTGTTATGCAGTTTCTTAGTGCTGTAGATGATGCTGCAATTGATTGTATGGAGAATGATTGCAGTTCCCTGCTGCAAAGTTGTTTGTGTGGCAAAGAGGGATAAGGCACCATTACTGTGATATGAAGCTTCAGATGAGTGAGAGTTCAAATCTAGACCTATGTAGAAATATTTAATGTGTACTAACAAACATTTCATAGATTGCTTTTTTCATTTCAACTACTTTTCCCTTTTTTTTATTTATTTGCTACTGTTTGCATGGTGAGCGGCTTAGTTCAAACAAGGGAAATGGAGAAAATGAATGCCAGGTTTTGCTGTGCTTATCTCATTTTCTCAATGTTTAACAGTGCACAAACCTGGAGTAGTGACCCACAAAGGAAGCAGACAGAACACCTGCAGACAGGCCATCTGTAAAAATGCAAAGGTTAAAAACAATGCATTGCTGCAGTTCTTGCTTTCCAGTGCCTAACGCTGCTACATTTAGCAAGGTTCCCAAACACCTGCAGTCATTGAGAATCTGCAGAGAGGACACAGATAGCCAATAACTGAAAATAGATGCATTCAACTAATTCTGTTGGGCACCGCACAAACACGCTAAGCAGTGTTGTATGGTGGTTAACACAGAGAACTTAAGAATGAGCAGAATATTATGGAAATGTCATGTAACTAGTCCAGTAGCAGCAGGTGTAAGTGTAGAGCTGGAGTACAGATAGTCCTGGGTTCTAATGCAGGGTGTGCAACCTATTTTTACTGTTGTGACAGTGCAGTTTATAGCAATGAACTGGAAAATAGGCAAGTGTTATTTTAATATCCTTGTGGCAACAGGTGTAAGTGTAGGATTGCTATGCACATAGTCCTGGGTTCTACTACAGGGAATTCCAGACATTTTCACTATTGTTCCACTTCTCATTATATTCACTCTCACTTATAACACTTTAGATAGTAGAGCTGATATGAATTATATGTATGAGGGATAATACACCCTTGTGTTTTCAGATGTATGAATAAGGGTATACTGTCTACTATAGTTATGTAAGTATAAGTCTGCAATCTGGACTTGCATGGCCTTCACCATTGCATAAGACACATACACAACTTGTGTCTATATATAAGAACTTTGTCAGGTCACACACATACATGTGTAACAGCTCATACTGTCAACTGTATTTATGAATGATTCCTGATAATGTCTGAGTAGCACTTCTTTTGTGGCAAAGATGGAAAATCAACTCTGTGGAAGAAATAGTTTTGTCCCTTATGCATAGGTTTGAATCTCACATTTTAAAAGTCATTTTATCAGTGAATAAAGCCAAAAACAAATGTGTCAGGTTATGACATTTATGCTTCCAGTGCATGTCTGCAAACTTAACTCACTTTACAGTCACCTTCCAATTTTTAATACATATTTCCAAGCTACATCAGCAGACACCCCCAAACTAAGGTTAAGTGTCAGATTAACCTTCCTATTTCAAATAGTTATTTTATTCTTGCTTGGCACTGCTGCTCTCCACTTAATGTCATGCAAATGTGGTTGGTATCATTGCTCAGGTTTGTGCATTACAAGTAAATGCGATAACTGGAGTTGGTGGAAAAGCATTAGTTGCCATTTGACTAGTTCAGGTGTTAGACATGTCTGGAGTTATTGGAGTACTGGCCAGTTTAGGGCACAGACGTGGGGTGTCCCAGAGTCCAGGGTATTTATTGGACTCCTGGTAAAGCACCACAGCCAAAGACTTCTGCAGGTGGACTATTCTGGCTCCCAGTATAAGTCTGAGGCATGGAGTAGTTTGGCTCAGGCTATATCCAGAGCTACTGGCATCCCATACATGGGAGAACAGTGTAGGCATCATTTTAATGATGTACAGTGGAGCAAAAGGGATACCCTCAACCATTGGTTGACAGAATTTGAAACTGCAGACATCCCACAGCTGTGTAAATATGAAAATAAGAGAATATTTGTAGTACTTAGAAAGTTAAATATAGGCAAGACTGGTATGCATAATGCTCTTATGGTCTTTTCTGTTTTTTATCAGGCTAATGCCAAATTTGAGTTCAGTAGGTGGTTGCATGCTGCTCAAATGGAGAGACTGAGGGAAACAAGTGGTATGTATGCAACGCAAGAGAAGTATTATTGTATCTTCAAAAGTTAAAGATAGATTTTTGGATTTTTTTATAGAGTTGTAGCAAATTGAGCATGAATATCCTAACTATAAAAGCAAGCATGTATGCATTAGTCTGTAGCACAAACCAACTTTAGGTGTCAAATATAAGAGTATAGTCAGAGGTTGTGGGTTCAAATACTACGAGTCACAGCTATACAATACTGCATTTCTTTAATAATATTTACAATAAATTAACTCTATACAAGTGGAATAAATGCCTTGCTATTGACTGTAATTTGTATAATTGAAACACATCAAGGATTTCTTTCAGCAATCTCTAGTTATAATGTGCATTTGTTAGGACATATACTCACATGTAATGTTTCAGATAAAATATTTGTATAATTGTCTTAATGCATTGTATTTCACATATGATGATACTAATTTTATCTCTTTTTTTCTCTCACCCCCAACCCTGACATCATTCTGCATCTTCCTTTCTCCTTCTAACAGTTTTCCCCTGCCTGTTCCTGCTGTACAACCAGTTTCTGCACCTGTTGATATATATGTTGGTTTATATTCCCTGAACAGTCTCATAACACCTCACTGCTACTGCTACTGTTGAGCCAGGCCATCTGGAAGATGATTGAGTGACTTTTTTCCTACTACCTATTCCAAGCATACAAGTACAAGTAACAGTCTCTACTTCTACAGATGGGAGTGCTTTTGATAATATTATCTCTGTTGAAAATATCAGGAGGGGAGAGGGAGATTCCCCCATTCTTTTGCTGAGTTTGCTCTTTTGTTCAAATCCCTTAGGTATTATTGAGGTTGTAAAGGGTTGAGATATCTCCAGTGTTTATTCACTAGCTGTAATCATATTTGTTCTTTTGATAGTGGTATCTATTCTAGATGATGCACCTACAGGCTTCACCATTTCTTTTATTTTGTGCTTTATTTATTTGCTGTTGAGTCAATGCCTGTGGAGGGGAGGGAGTGTGTAGCAGCAACTGGTTATATTGCTTTGGACTCTTCTTTTGTATAATTTACTAGGAGAGTCATTTGTTCAATGCTTTCCTCCATGTTATTCTGTGATTCTTACATGATGTCTACTCTTTCCAAGGAAGACTCTTTTGTCTGTAGTACACTCGCAGAGACTTGCCAGTTTTGGCTACCTTACTCTCATGATGTTTTTTGACATATTGTCTGAGTATAAGCACCTGTTTTGTAGCAGCTCCTTTGATTATATTCTTTGTCTAAGGTGGCCCCTTGATTTTTTTATTTTGTACAAATCTGTCATCATGTATAGTTTCTTTGAACTGACCAGAAGATACAAATTAGTATCTTTCAATTTTTTTTCTTGTTTTCTTCCTGCTGAGTGTGTCACTTTTCAGTTTTACTTTTCTTTGTTATTGCTGTTCACATTGGTACTGTTTTCCTTTTAGCAGTATATAGTTGCCTGCATGTATTCATTAGTACTGTTTTACTTTGTGCAGTATGTATATAGTTGCCTGCATGTATTCATTAGTAGTGTTTTACTTTGTGCAGTATGTATATAGTTGCCTGCATGTATTCATTAGTACTGTTTTACTTTTTGCAGTATGTATATAGTTGCCTGCATGTATTCATTATTACTGTTTTACTTTGTGCAGTATGTATATAGTTGCCTGCATGTATTCATTAGTAGTGTTTTACTTTGTGCAGTATGTATATAGTTGCCTGCATGTATTCATTAGTACTGTTTTACTTTTTGCAGTATGTATATAGTTGCCTGCATGTATTCATTATTACTGTTTTACTTTGTGCAGTATGTATATAGTTGCCTGCATGTATTCATTAGTAGTGTTTTACTTTGTGCAGTATGTATATAGTTGCCTGCATGTATTCATTAGTACTGTTTTACTTTTTGCAGTATGTATATAGTTGCCTGCATGTATTCATTATTACTGTTTTACTTTGTGCAGTATGTATATAGTTGCCTGCATGTATTCATTAGTAGTGTTTTACTTTGTGCAGTATGTATATAGTTGCCTGCATGTATTCATTAGTACTGTTTTACTTTTTGCAGTATTTTAATTATTTATTTTATTTTATTTATTTTACATTTGTTGACCGGGCTAGTCTAGCTGGATTAATGTCCATTTTCAGTAGAGGCCCGGGGAGAAAAGCTCCACAGTAAGACATAATTTTACAAACATAGTTGTACAGAGGGTGTATTTAAAGACAGACTCTAGTACATAACATTTTCCTAAAAGTCTAAAATGACTAGTAGCATCAACAGGAAAAAGTACATTAGATTCTTCTTTTAAACATCCATCCATCATAGTGGTATTGAGAATCCAAGATTAAAAGAGAAGTAAAGAAACAGTAAGAGAATATCTTGTTATAGCTAGCAGGAGAGAGGAAAAGGCATGGAACCAACTAGGATTAGTCAGGGTTAGAACAAGGGCAGAGCCACTGGGAATAAAGCCATGATTTTAAATGCTTCTTGAAAGTTGGTAAAGAGGTAGTAGACATAAGTTCACTTGGAAGTTTGTTCCAGATGGGTGCAGTCCAGTTGGAGAACAGACTATCCCCAGCTTTGTTGTTGGATTTGTTGGAGGCAGCTAGTAGTTTGGTAGCAGAGCGTAGGGAAGAGATGTTTTTATATGGGGTAATAAGGGAACAGAGTATAGTGATATTAGTGGGTTGATGAAAGATTTTGTGGGTAATGGTCAGTTGCAGAAGTCGTATATGATTTTGTAATTCTAGCCAGCCTAGCTGTTTGAGATTAGAGCAATGGTGGGTACGAAATGGGGCTCCTGTTGCAAATCTGGCTATGTTATGGTAAGCTGTTGCTAGTTTGTTGAGGTTACTTTTTGTTAGGTTTGTATAGATTGGAGAGGCATAAAATAGGGTAGAGAGTAGGTGGGTCTGTGCTAAAGTAATTCTGGCTGAGGGAGTGAGGAAGGCTTTAATTCTGTAGAGAGATCCAAGTTTTCTATTGACTGACTTTATAGTTAAGCTAATATGGGAATCAAAGTTGAGGTTGTGGTCTATTGTGACACCAAGAAGTTTGGTCGTAGGATCAGGGGATATTATGGTGCCATTGTTAGAGGATATATTGAAGGAGAGAGAGGATGACTTATGTGATGGAGCGAATAGTAATAGTTTAGTCTTTTTTGGATTCAGTAAGAGGCAATGTTGTTGGAACCAGTTTTCGGCTGCTATGAAAGCTTTTTGAGTGATATTTTGAAGGTCATTAATGGAAGAAGCTGAGCATATGAGTGTTGAATCATCAGCATATTGAATACAGATTGATTGAGGAAGGGACTTATCTAGGTTGTTTATGAAAATAGAAAAGAGGAGAGGTCCAAGAGTTGAGCCTTGTGGTACACCTATTTTGATAGGAAGAAGAGATGATAAGTGATTTTCCCATCGCACTGCTTGTTGTCTATTATTTAAGTAGGAATCGAACCACTGGATAGCCTGAGCGTCCAAAGCAAGAGATTTCAAGATGCTAAGTAAGAGAGTGTGGCTGACCATATCAAAGGCTTTAGAGAGGTCTAGGAATAGAGCAGAGGACAGTAAGTTATTATTCCGATTTCTATTAATATGGTCAGTGAAAGACAAGAGCGCAGTAGTAGTACTGTGATGAGGTCTAAAACCATGTTGACTGTCTGCAAGGAGATTGTTTTGGAGGAGGTGATTAAGTAATTGCCTATGTATACATCTTTCCATGATTTTTGCTAAAGGGGAAAGTAAGGCTATGGGACGGAAGTTAGAGAGGTCATTTAAGTTGCCACCTTTATGTAATGGTATGTATGTATGTATGTATGTATGTATGTATGTATGTATGTATGTATATAGTTGCCTGCACGTATTCTCCTTATGCTACTGGAACTGTTTTTTTTTTTTTTTTTTTTTTTTCAGATAGTGATTTGCTGTTTCATTTTTCTTTTTTTTTTCTTTCTCACTGTATCACTTTTGACATATTATAGCTTGCAACTAGTAAATATATCAGTAATGCTTTGTTTTTACTGTTATTTACTTTCATATATTTATTTCTGCTTTCAAATACATTTTAATATTCAAACTACCTTCTTCTTGTTGGCTCTGTGAGATGGAGGTTCTACAGTCTGCTGCAAGTTTTTTTTTCAGAAAAGTCTTTAATTAATTCATTGCAGTTGACTGATGTCTCAAATATTGCTTGTTCATGTGTGTATTAATAATTCCAAAACCATGCTACATAGAAAGTATTAGAAAATTTCACCTTAAAGTTTACATAATGACAAACAAAACTGTTCCAATATTAACCTCTGTCTAGTAGAGACAGAGATACTGAATATCATTTCTATGCTATTTATTTATATTGTAATACGTTTCATATTTGTTTAAATATCACAACAATCAAGTGACAGACAGAACTCCTTAGCTTCATATAAAAGCTCATAGCTGTATGAAGAAAATGCTGCTGGGAGTATGTGCATTGTTTGAATGGTTACTGAGATATCATAAGCTGTTTCGGCTACATTGCATAATTCACATTTACTGTGGTTATTCGGACTTGTAAAAATCCAGTTTCAGATCTAGAATTGAATTAATTCAGTCATTGTGACAGTTACTTTATACTGGAAAATGTGCCATTTACAGTTTTCTAGTTATTGTTATGGCTTTAGAGGTATGAACACTTGACTTAACTGTATGGCAATCATTTTATTTTACAAGGCTTAGATCATGCCCACTGGGAGTTATGAACTCCAAAAAACACCATTAGAAAGAATGAGTTGATGATGCTTAACAAACTTTCAGTCAAATACTTTTACTGGGAAAATGATTGTCAGATAATATTCTGAAATATATGTTTAATGAACTAGAGGAAGAGACTCTATGTTATTTTGTAGGCAGATTATGGTGGAAATGGAGCCTACACTCTGTTCTCTTTGTTTTGTGGACTTTGTAGCATCTGAGGGATGGTACATTTTCTGTACTATGTCCTTCAGAACATTTCTTCAATGAGAGAGGGGTTTATGACAGGTATCTCCAGTTTTCATTGGACTTTAACTGTCTTAACCAATGAAGAAGCCTATCCGTCTGCTGTTCAGTGTTTTTCTGCTGTTGCTCCTCTCTCTCCTGCTTCTATTCTCCAGATGACATCTTGCACTGTACTTGAGAAAATAAGTTGTTCTTTCCTTAGTTAACCTTCTCACTTTGTAGGTTGTTGCTCAACTGTAGAGAAAACTGCTTTTTGCCCTGATGGTGCTCTATCTTCTCTAGAAGGGGATGCCAGGTCTGCTTCTGTGCTTTCTGAAAAAGAAGCAGCTTGTTCAGTATTTCCAGTCTTCCTACCACCTAGAAGAATTATGGCAGCTGTCACATCTGTTTCCACAGATAGTTTAGTTCCTACACTGCAGCTGCTTCACCTTCAGTCAAAATATACAAGATGGAAAAAGACTCCAACAAGCTCACCTTTTGCAGAGTAAATACCCGTGTATAAGGCTGACCCCAAAGTCTGCAGGTGATCTGGAAAATACTACCTTTGGGGCATTTTTATTCACACTTCGGAATTTCACTGCACCACAGATATCTTCTGTCAAGTGGCATCAAACAGTTTGCTGATATCACTTTTTAAACCTGGAATCTGGCATAAAATTTTATGGAATAATTCATGGTAAACAGACCTCATCATCCAGGAATGGATTTACAGTTCATAGTTAAGTATTAGGCAATCGGTCTGCAGACAATGTCATGCCTAGCCAAAGAATCCTTTTCAAACTTTCACTCTAACCTCAAGGAGGGCAAGACAAGACAGAGGAGAGAATTTGATTTTGCCCATGCGATCATTCAGGCTTATCTTGAAGGTGGAAAGGGTGCCACACTGCTTCACATGGAGTGGACATTGTGTTCCAGAGGTGAGGTATCTGTTGGGATATGAATCTGTCATGCTAATGTGTCTTATTAATCTGCCATTGAAGATGAATTCCTTTAACCAAGTATTTGATATACTATTAGTTCTGTGAAGAAGTAGGGTTGGATCTTTCGTGGCACGAAAGGCTAGATATAGATCTCCATGCAGGACTCTGTAAGAGACTGAGTACAGATAAAGGTCCACCAGTCTCTCCTGAAAACTAGGATTTTTGATACCACTGATCTTTTTAGCTATTCATCTCTGAGGTCTCTCAAGTTGTTTGATATGTTTATTTAAATACATGCCAAAAAGTGCTTTGTATTCAATCAGGTAAGCTTTAACCTTATATCTTCAAATTTAGGGGAACAAATGCCATGCCTTTTATGCACAAAATTAAGTGTTACCTTTAAAAAAATCCTTTGTACAACTTTCTTGCTATTATGGCATCAGTGTAAATAAACCTGTGCTCTCTTTGATATTTACCACTCTTGGTTAAATAAACAACTCTCTGAGCTCAGCTGAGATAAGGTGAGTAACCCCTTTTCATCACCCATGTCTTTGTAATGTAGAAAAAAGAAGATTCAATGTATTTTTTTCTGTTTTGCAAGACAAGGCTGGTTCTCTTTCTTATAGCCAGAAGGGTACTAAGGACATTGTCTTCCAATTTGTTAGTGTCATGTGTGACACCACTGCTTAATTTCCTTCCTTTTACTAACACTATGGCTGATTAAGACCCAAGCATCTGCAGATGTAGCCCTTTTAGACAGTGATTTCACAATATCTTGAATAGATACTGAAATAATGATCCCAGTTTAAATGGCATTGGCCACAATTTTTATTTTACCTTTTCAGAAGAGGAAATGGTATATGTCTTGCCTATTTTAAATGAGTGGCATGCCACTGGCTATGTCATTTCTATAATTCTGACTACCATATTACAGCATATTTGAAGAGGAAATACTCAAACCTACATGCTATGTTTGTTCTCTGCCGTTCTGTTTGTAAGATCATTGTGAGGTTACTTCAGCTTCAATTAACTGTATTGCTGACCACTCTTTTTTGAAGATATATGGCATACCAGCTAACTTTCATGTTCATAAACTGGTAACTTCCATTTTGATAGGAAGAAGTGACAGCAAGATAGCAGTTACCAACATCCATCCATCCATCTGACATCTTAAAAGCATTTGACACTATTTCATATGAAGTTTTGTTGTCAGTATTCACCAAACACAGCTTCAGGATACAGTTTTGGATACTATAGAAAAACACAAGTATGAGGACCACCACGATTATGCAGCAAAAAATTCTTCTTTATTGAGTACAAAAAGAGAGATGAGCGCTTTCACGTACAAACTGTACGCTTCTTCAGATCTATTTAATCGTAACTAAACCAGTTCTTTATATAGTACATATAATTGGTGAATTACATTAATCAATCAATTAATGTGGTAATTATAGAACTAAATACAAGAAGCTGTTACTTCAAGTAAAATTTCAATGCAGTTTCTGAAGAGAGAAGAAATCATAAAGCTCACCCTATATATAAAAACAGAATTAAAACATAGAGACATATACAAAAAAGTATATATCCTCATATTAATGTCACTAACAAGAACCTCAATTCTTAAATAAATTATGTAAAGAAATAAGACATTATGGCGAAAGGATGGTATATAGACATAATGTATACAGCTTATATAGCTGAAATTTTACTTTATGTATGAACAATTAAGAATGTCAGCTTAGGCAGTTCTTCTAAGTACCTCTTTTGTAAAGCTAACTGTAATCCAAAAATGTGTCCTGTGTTTAAGAACTACAATAAAATAAAATAAGTATATCTAATAAAAAGATCAGAGAGACTGTGAGTATGAGACCATCAAATCAGGTCAGCACCTCCTTTCATTTTTAAGGAGGCAAAGCAAAGGCTAAAATCTTCTGCAATTTTTGAATGCGCTAATTGCTACAGATATATGTGTGTATAAATGTAGACAAGAATATCTAGATGAAAACTATATGTATATTTGTTCCTTTTTTAAACGATATTTTAATAAAATTGTATAAATATTTGTGCAAGGCTTGCCTAAATATGAAACAGTATAAAATGTAACAGTATAAAATATGAATACTTTAGAATACTATAGAAAGGTCTTTATTTTTGTACTTCTCTTATACTAATTATCAGGTGCTACTAATGTCTTTTTAAGTAAGTTCATTCCCATGAGGTGAGGCATAAAGTATAGATGTCTCTTCAATAGCCTTATTTTTTTTTTTACCAATATACTTTTTATTTCTTTTCCAGCTTTAATAAACAGACATTTAGAGCAAAATATCAAGTAGTATCAAATACAGTAGTTTCTACAATAGTTCATGAAAGAACTTACATGAACTAATAGAAAAAGAAAAGAAAAGGAAAAATACAAACAGAAAACAAAAGACTGATAAATTCACCATTCATTGAGGTTCCAGGGGATAGGGAATTCTAAGTTTATCTGTTAATTCTAACTTATATGTTACAAAACCCTGTTTCAAAATAAAGTAATGTTATTATCTTTATAACAGAAAAGTGTATTGTGGCACTATTTTGTAGCCTCATTTATGCATTTTGATTTACATAAGTATGGTAACCTTACTTATAGTAGGTTTAGTGAAAACTCTAAAACCTATGAATACAAAATGAAACTACACTGTTGGATGCCATCTGGGTGATACTGAATCTTGAGTATAACAATTTGAGCCATAAATCGTAATGTGTTTACGTATAAGGAAGTTCAAAAATCAAAGCCACTTGAATTTGATTCATATGTTTGGAATTTATTTGCTTGCAAGGATTGTATCGAGAAGGGAGTTCCAATATGTTTTAAAGTATGTTCTCTTTTTAAAACTTTTAGTAGCTAGTTTGTGGGAGGTGATATATTTGACTGCCATGACTTTAAAGTTTATCCATGAGATTTTGTTGTTAGTTTATTTATTTATTTATTTACATTTGTTGACCAGGAGTGTCCGACTGGACATAGGTCCATTTTCAGCGGAGGCCCAGGGAGAAAAGCTCCACAGTTAAAATATACAGACGGTGGTTACATTGGATTTACATAGCAATTAACAATTTGATCAACATAGCAATTAACAATTACAAACATAGTTACAGATGAAGAACATAGTACATCAGTAGACAACTACACTCTTTATCATCTGCAAAGTACATAACTGACATTATCAATTGTTACAATAAGAAGTTCCTGCTGTATAATAAGTAGTTAGGCTTATGAGCATTTGAGCTTGCTATAACCAAGGTAGTTAGTGGGGTGGAAAGAAAGGTAGTGGGTGGATGGGGTGGGTGATATTAGAGGGAGAGTTGCAGGGGCATAGCCAGCATGATTTTAGGTGCGCTTTTAGTAAAGTTTTGAAGTGGGTGCATGATGGTACGGAGATAATTGTCGGTGGGAGGGAGTCCCATAATTTGGCTATGGCACAAGAGAATAATGCTTCTCCATCAGAGTTATTGGCTTTAGTGACCTGTAAGTGATTTTTGTTAAAAGGAAACTAAAAAATGGGTCAGGTTGCAGAGAGGTGCTGAAAAATGAATCAAAATAAAATAAATACTGCACCTTACTTATACAACCAAAACGTTTCTTCAAACAAAAGAACAGAGAACGTAAGCGCTTTCATGACTACTGCTGTCGCTTCATCAGACAAAAAAATGAACACCAAATCATTCAATTTAAATAACACAAATAGCAGTCAACTGATACTTAACAGGGGTAGCTAATAAAGCATACTAAAACCTTACAATCATAATGTACCAATATACAATGGTATTAAAATTATTAAAATAGACCTATATACATAGTAAATATACAACAAAAAAAAAAATATATATATATATATATATATATATAAATAAAAATATATAAATAATATAACTTAATTCCTATGTTTAATGCCTAAGACGGTGGGACTTCAAAAAAGGTTTTAAAGATGTTGAGCCATATAAACCAGGATATCTCTCAGCATTTAGTAGAAGAATCCATTTTTGCTCTACACTTTCAGTCTGATTCTCTAAGTCACCACCTCGTATGTTCGGGCATATAACCTGGATAGCTAAAGATATAAAAGTATGTGTACAATCAGTCTGTTTAACATGATTAGCTAAAGCATTATTATCTTTGTGGTTGTTAATGTCTCTAATATGTAAGGATTCTATCTTTGAACATTCTATTTGTCTTGCCTATATAAAATGCAAAACATTTCTGACAAAAAGAAAAATACACTAAATTCATAGTGTGACAGTCAACATATCTCTTACTTGTAATAGTAAAATGTCATGAAGGATGAACAAAAGTAATACTACTATAGATATATTGACATGCAGAACAACGTCTGCATGGAAAGGTGCCAGTTCGCATAGAATAAACAGGTCTGCTAATACTTGCTTTGTTACAAAAATGTTGCTTCAAGGACTTATTGTTCCTAAAGAAAAAGGACGGAAAACTACCAATCTTATCCATAAGTCCGGGTACCTCCTGTAATATATGCCAATTATGTTTAAAAAGGAGGTATATTGCTGTATATCACTTGAATACTGAACAGCTACTCTGAACCTATCTTCAGCTGTAGTTAAACTATTTGTTTCATTGCTCTGTGTAGCATTTCTAAGGTATGGTTTACACCTATGTCCCCATTTGCTGCTAATGAGCCAAGATCCGAGCAAAGACAAGTTTGTGTTTAAGAAACAATCAGAATTGACCAAGGCCTGCTTTGAAGCTGTAAGTCATTTCTTAGCCATTTCTCAGGTGGAAAAACAGAATAACCTTTTCAGTAGCCTACTGTGGTCTCAATTTAAATTAACAAACACACAGTATTTGATCACTTATGGATGCTATTTGCTAACAGAAGGGAATAAAAGAGAAAATGGAAGATGAGTGTGAGTGTGGGGGCGGCAGCTTACAAGCCAAAGCAGAGTGCTCTCCAGGGGATAATGAATATTAGCTCAAACAGGTAGACACATACTCAAAGTTAATTTTAGCTGTTTGTGTTTGCAGACAGTTCAGACCCAGACTGCGCTTTTCTTATAACAATGTATCAACCGGTTGGATACAAGATAAAGGTGGTACAGCAGCTGAATACAGAGTAGTGTTAGGTCTAGAAGAGAGGAGTACAGAGAGGAGTAAGCACTTTTGAGATGGTCAAGATATATTATAAAGATTACAAACAACAAACTGAGCAAATAGCTACTGCATAACGGAAAATATGTCTTGAATCAACTACTAGTATATGCAGATACTGAGCCAATTGGAAAAACACATCAGTGAGAAGGGACCAGAGCTGAGAAGTATGCAGTCACAGATAAAAATATAGCTAGCAGCACTCTGTCCTGGGTCTCTAATGTGATTCTACCACCAGTAACAGCACAATTATATAGAAATAATTAGACACCAGTATGAGATGTCTACACACAACACATATACATGAATAACATTAGTTAACAATGTGCAGCTATGCAAACAGACCACACTGTTATACTAAAAACAACTTGGTGCAGACAAGCACAATGCTAGCATGCCATAGTAACTTCCAGTAATAAAGCATAAATCATATTAGATGTCTAACACAATTCAACATAAATAAGCATATACATTTGTAAAACACTTATGGGAGAGACACTGGGCTCCTCATGGGGCATGTAGCGGAGTGGTTGTAGTTTTGAAAATGGTGCCTGCCACAGGTAATATTTATTAACTTTGGGGTTGGCTTAAGGTAATAAACAGGGAAGGGGGAGAACAAGGGTGTGAGCAGGCAGTTCTTTTGTACTGCTGCTAATGAGCCAAGATCCAAGCAAAGACAAGTTTGTGTTTAAGAAACAATCAGAATCGACCAAGGACTGATCTGAAGCTGTAAGTCATTTCTTAACCATTTCTCAGGTGGAAAAACAGGATAATCTTATATCAGAAGCCTACTGTGGTCTCAATTTAAATGAACAAACACACAGTGTTTGATCAGTTATGGATACTATTTGCTAACAGAAGGGAATACAAGAGAAAATGGAAGATGAGTGTGTGTGTGTGTGTGTGTGTGTGTGTGTGTGTGTGTGTGTGTGTGTGTGTGTGTGTGTGTGTGTGTGTGTGTGTGCGCTTACAAGCCAAAGAAGAGTGCTCTCCAGGGGATAATGAATATTAGCTCAAACAGGTAGACACATATTCAAAGTTATCGTTAGCTGTTTGTGTTTGCAGACAGTTCAGACCCAGACTGCGCTTTTCTTATAACAATGTATCCACCGGTTGGATAAAAGATAAAGGTGGTACAGCAGCTGAATACTTAGAGTGGTGTTAGGTTCAAAGTTAATTAGTTAGTTACCCAATTCTTTGTCATATAAAATTTTAGAAGGGCACATAATGTAATTAGAATATGTTTACGGATTCCTCTTATTGAGGTAGAAATTATATGTAGAATCATTGTTTCCTAGGCAAATGTGTTTTTTCGTAGCCAATTTTTTCAAGTTGCACTCTTAAAGAGCACCAGAGCTTGAAAATATTCTTACAGCTCCAGAAAATGTGGAGTATATCAACACTCTCTTCGGGGCAAAAGGGGCATGATTTTGCTTTTTGGTAGCCAAATTTTTTAAGGACAGCTGGAGTATAATATGCGTTATTGTTAATCATTATTTGTGTGTAAATTAGGTTTTTGATAGGAGTTGCTTTTAAGGTATCTTTAATGGCTTCTTGTTTTTGAGCTGTTGTGATATTTTGACTAATGCTGTCACAATAATTTGAATAAAGTAGCACAGATTGGTATTTTATCTCCCTAATTAATTTATAGGTCTTTGAAATAATTTTCTCCTTAGAGGCTAATGATTTAATTATGTTTTGTGTGTCCATATTGTATTTTGAGAACGTCATCTTTATTAATGATATCATTTGTCTAAGAATAGGGTAATAGCTGCCTGATGTCTTTAATTGTGTTCTTAAATTTTCAAGAGTTGATTCTTTATGTTGTAGAATATGTCATACCATTATCGCTTTAATTAGTGGGAAAGGTTTAAGGTCTATCATTTTGTTATTTAGCTTGATAATCAGGTTCATGTTTATGGGTTGTAGGATACTTAATGACATTTGTAGATTGATAGAGGTGGATAAAGATTGGAAGGCCAATATTTCATTTTTGATTATTGGGTGTAGTTTGTAAAGGATGTTATTGTTAGGGTTAAGATAAGGGATAGCTTTAGGGTTTATATTTAGTGAGTCTAGTAAGTTAGACCATATCTTAACCCATGTTGGGTATCAGATCTTTTTGGTTTTGTCATATTCTGATATTTGAATTAGTCTGCTTGCTTTGATAATAAGGTAGTACAGGTAAAATCTGGGAGCCCTAGACCACCTTTTGATTTGTGTATGGTACGTTTTTGGTAACTTATTCATGTTGTTTTTGGGTGCCATAAAAATTTGGAGAGGGCCTTTTCCATTGATGTAAACCATTTTTTGGTATTTTGAGACTAATAGAGTTAAGTTGAAAGAATATTTTAAGGAGGATATTCATTTTAATAATGGCTGATTTGGACAATAGGGATAGAGTAATATTTACCCATCTTGAGATGCCTTGTTTTATTGTTTCCCAAGTTGTTAAGAGATTTGATTTAAACATTTTTTGTAAGTGTGGGCAAAGTGTATTCCTGGGTATTTTAGCATGTATTTTAGGGGTATGTCAACTTCTGGGAAGCAAGAGGTTTTATGGTTTAGTGGGTTCAAAGAAAAAATAGAAGATTTTTGGGGGTTCATGTTGTAATTTGCTATTTTGGAAAATTGTTCGATTGAAGACATAATTTTGTTAAGGTTTGTGTTCAGGAGCTCGAAATATACATTTAAATCATCAGCGAAAGCAGAATATTTTACTTTTGTGTTGTAAACATTTGGAAGTGATAGTAGGTATTTTGGGTGATAAGTAATAATAGCGATTCTAAGTATAAGTTGAACAATAATGGGGGCAGTGGACAACATTGGCAGGTTCCATTTGTTATATTAATAGACCGGGAGTAGACTTTATTAATACATAGTGTAGTGGTAGCATTGTTGTAAATCATTTTGATAGTTTTTATAAAAGAAAGGGGGAAATTGAATTGTGACATTAAGTAGAGAAAATCCAGATCTATGTTGTCAAAAGCTTTATAACCGTCTATTGTAAGTGTATATCTTGAGAACCTATCCTTATCAAAGAGGGAAATTAAGGTGTCTAGCATGCGGGTATTGTCACATAATTGACTTTTTTTCATGAAACCCAATTGTTCAGGTGAAATAATTTGATGTAAGATTTTTTGAAGTCTATTTGCTAACAATGAGGTCAACATTTTTATATCTAGATTAATAAGTGCAATCAGCCTATAGTTAAGGGAGTTTAATTTATCAGAGTTTGGTTTTGGTATTAGGATCATTTTTGAATTATTTAAATATTTGTCAGTGAACCCATGTTGTATGATATTATGGTAAAGTTATAACAAGACTGGTGCTAGTATGTGACTGGATTTTTTTGTAAAACGTTGCCATGAAACTATTAGGGCCCAGGGATTTGTTAATCTTTTGATTATTTATTGTTCTCTTGATTTCACTGGTTGATAAGGGGCTATCTAGTATGTTATACTGTTCATTGTGTAGTTTGGGGAATTTTGTGTTATTTAAAAAGTTCTCTTGTGTGTTAGACATATGTTGTTGTTTTATGGGGTTATATATATTATTATATATTTCCCAAAAGGAATTGATTATGTCTGATTTATTATATAAGTTTCTCTCTTTATAATGAATGTGTGGAATATTTTGGAGAGTTTTGTTTATGTTTATACTATTTGCTAAAACATTAGAGTGTATTTGGGTCCATTCAGCATATTTACGGATGAGTTTTAACTCATTTACTGAGAGTTTATGTAGTTGTATTGAATAAAGTTCTTTTTTTAATTTTGCTAAGTTTTCTTTCAAGGTCTTGTGAGTGTTGAGATTGAAGTTGTTGTCCGATATTGTTATACTGCAATTCTAGCATGGTGATTTGTTTTTGCTCTTTTTTTTTTGTAAACTGAGGCTTTTTGTATTAGGATTCCTCTTAGTACAGTTTTAGTAGCTGCCCGTTGGATGTCTACTGGTATTTGCATATGTAGTGCTTCTTGTTTAAGTTGGGATATTGTCCTTCCTATCTCCTCTGTCACTTCTTTTTGATTTAGAAGGTTATTATTTAGAAACCAGTTATAAGGGCTGTCTTGTTTGGCAATTTGGGTAACTGTGTTGATTGCTGTTGATATTTTGGACTAGCTGGAGATTATTCTTTGGCTGTTTTCATATTTTTGGCATTTTTTGGAGAGGTCTGATGATATTAAAAAATAGTCTATTCTTGACCAAACTTTGTGGGGGGGGGGGGGTGGGGGGGTGTATTTGTTCATTGATCTGTCATGGTCAACAGTTTGGTATGGGTCAACAAGGTTGTAACTCTGTATGAGGTCATTTAAAGCTGAAGTGATCTGAACTGGCTGATTTTTGTTGTTTGTGCAGTCACTAAGTGGATCGATTAAACAATTCCAATCCCCCCTATTAATGATGGAATGATTTGGATAATTGAGGAGTAGGTTATAAATTTCATAAATAAATAATTGCTGGTTTGAACAAGGTCCATATATATATATATATATATATTCAAAAAAAGAGTGTTATTATTTGTCTGCTGACATGTACTAGTGAAAAGGCACCATCTTACATTTGTGTTAAAATTACTATTAGTAATATTTTCAGGAAATTATTCTTTAACTATTGTGGCAGTGCCTTTTGAGGAGAAGCTATCACCTTATGAAATAATTTGTTTGATCCATTTTCTGGAGCATATTTTTAGCCATTGATCTTTATTCAGATGTGTTTCTTGTAGTAATACGACATTTGATTTGCTTTGAAAAATCAGATGTAAGATTAAATTTAGCTTTTTCCTATCACCTAACCCATTTACATTACATGAATCACCTGTGAGCATTTTGACATGAATTTATTGAATGTTTGTTTATGTGTGGCTTTATAGTAACTTTTTATTTGTACATACTTAAGTATTTATGAATGTGATGTAATTGTTTCCTTAGTAACAAGCTTTTGTTTAGGATGGCATCCAAGATAACTACTCCTACCTTAGTGCATGCCCACATATCTCCCTTCCATTGTAAGTTATTAAGCTTTGTTTTTAGTTTGTTAGTGTATTTACATAAATACCAGGTGTAGTGTAGGCGTAGGGAGATATTAATAACAAATGTTCCTTTGTTTCAAGCTTAGCTAAGCTTTCCTGACATACACTGCATGTTCCATTAAGGAAATTTCTAGCCTGAATACAATTACAGAGTTTTTAAGTATACAAGTGCAGATAATTCATACAATACTATGTTGTGGATGGTTAAAGGATATAATTAGCTTAGAGTTAGGCATTAAGTAGCTTATCCGTGACTTGATTGCTTAACATTTTATTCTATCTTTATATTGTGGTAACTTCTATGACCAATAAACCAGGCTTGTTTAAGCCTAGTGTCCCAGGGAAGTGTAGGTTTATTTAGGTTTGGGGTCTTTTACTTATTCCTATTTGCAATTTAGAGGAAAATGTTAATGTAAGCACCTTTTAGTGATGTGTCTATACACATATTAAAATGTAGAATATGTTTGCATTTAATAAATACATGTAGTAGTGACAGACCCTAAGTACTTTTAGTCTTAAGGAATGCTAAGTTGTATCTTGGCTGGGTTTCCTTCTTTCTTGTAAAAGGTTTAGCACAGTGCAGTACTGTTGTAGATGGAAGTCATACTACTGTGTTTAACATTTAAATGTATAGAGAAAAGATAAGTAATATCAACACTCTTCGTGTAAAATTTAATACTAAACAATGCAAGCAGTCCAACTTACTATTATTTACTTAAGCAACCTGATGAAATACATTATAAAGATCTAAACAGTAAACAATTTGAAGAACAGGTTCAAAAATATAAAATGATCTGCTAACTTTGCTTGCATCAGAATAATACTTTGTTGAATTTTAACATACAGAAAGAAAGATAGCATGAAGGTTGACATTACATACTTTATCTTGAAATACAGTTACTATAGTCCCAGTTCTCCTGAACACCTTATGAGTTTATAGGAAGAGTTCCTTAATAGTACAACCTCTGCGGCAAGATACAATTATAGCCTGATATATTTTAAATCGACATGTTCAAAGCTTGAAAGTTGTACTATGCAGGTTTTCTTGTTATGTTACCTTGAAGATTTTGTTTTGCCTCATTGCAGTTTGTGTCGCTTAATTTTGAGTTTGGCTCCTCGGTTTAATGAATTCTGGTTGGTTGTTCAGTTGATTAGCAAAGTTTTCAGCTCCCAGTAATGCTTTGCTTGTAGAAACTTTCTAGGAAGTTACCTTTAATCTCCGACCTCTTTTCAGGTTTGAAACTCAGTTACTTCCTGCTCTGCGGTTACGCAAATGGTTCCCATGGCTAGCAAACATGGTAAGTCCTATGCTAATTCTAAAGCATTCTTTTCCTTTTTCAATAGCCTTATTTTATCTTTGATGATAAATACAGTCACTTGGCTTTTGAAATATGATTTACATGGTACCATCAGACATTTTGGCAAAAGTATATTAATTCCCTGTTTTTATGTATGTAGATGATGTCATTCTCATCATCAAAGATTCACTCTGCATGCCACAACCTCTTCCTGGTATGTCAACCGCATTATAGAGCTGTCGTTTGCACATGAATTTGCACAAATGTGCAGGCTCCAATAATACAGTGGTTAGGTGAGATTCCATTTGATGTCTATTTTTTTCCATACTTCAGATCACCTTTGGTAGCCAAAATATAATTGTACAAGGTTGGAAGTACAAATTAAAGAAAGTGCAGTTATTCATTCTTAGAAACCTTTTAGTTTCCTTTAAAAATATTGACTGCAGTAGTAATGGACACTTTCAGTATTCTGGTAGGGTTTATAGCTTAACTCAGTCATTAGAGGGCTTATTATTGGATTTATTTTTCTTTTTTTTTTCTTTTGGAACTGACATAAATCTTTTTAGGTGAAACTCGGTGTACAGTAATCTAAAGAAGGTGGCTTGGATTCCTTCAATCCATCTTTTTTTATCTTCGTTGCTTTTATTTTAAGTTCTTTGGTTGTGTCTTTTATGACCACCATACTAATTACAGACTTTCCTGCTTTACAAATATGCAGCTTATTTGGAAGCATCACAGGTAGGAGAAAGAAAAAAAACTGTACGGTATTATAATAGGCCTTTTTCACTATAGAAACTTAGTCATTCACCTCTGAAAGTTCCTCGGTCACAGTGGTATACTTCCCTTTTACAACCCCAGTTTCTGGGAGATCTATAGCAAGAACTGTTGCCCAGTGCTACTGCATGTATTTGGCATCCGTTTTAAGGATCAAACCCATGTCAGAACTGAAGACATTTTATTTGGTAATGTTCATCAAAGAACCTTCCTTTTAAAAGTCTCATGCATTACAACCTCCCTCCAGAGGGAGTGTGTACTAAGTGTGGGGAAAAGGAAACTATTACTCAGTTTTTTTTTTAAATTGCAGGGATTTGTGGCCTTGTCATATATGTTCTTTTTCATGATGAGTTATTGATTGTTTTGCAGAGATGCTATATATTGCTGTCACACAGCAGCACATTCCCAGAATGAAATTCTTTTCAGCAGATACGTAGGGTTTGAGGTTACCTGGTTCATTTAGCTGAGCCAGTATAAGGCCATTCTTCACCATTTTATACAGGCTATAATTTCAGTCTTCATTGACCTTACTTTATGGCTGTAGTACAAAGGTTGGGATGGGTAACTGATCATTCCATATATCCTTTTCAGTTTATTACTTGAATACACACACACACACATATATATATATATATATATATATATATATATATATATATACAAACAAATATATTAGCTATATGTGTGTGTGTGTGTGTGTGTGTGTGTGTGTGTGTGTGTGTGTGTGTA
This sequence comes from Protopterus annectens, assembly GCF_019279795.1. NCBI lineage: Eukaryota > Metazoa > Chordata > Ceratodontiformes > Protopteridae > Protopterus > Protopterus annectens. The sequence goes on from NC_056735.1 coordinate 1,498,038,929, forward strand.
GTTTTAGTAGTGTTGATTTTCCCATTTTGTTCAGAGTTTGCAGAGTAATACAACACATTTCTCAGTGTTATTTTATTGCTGTTTATCTAGGATTATGCTCTTCTTGTGTAGCTCAGAGTATTAGTTGTTTTCCCATTTTATATTTGTATTTTTGTCATCTATTTCTATTTAATTTAGCTGCCTTTATTATGTTGATTTGTTTTGGAATAAAAATTACCTGCTCCATTTTCTTATACTGGGTCTATTTTATCTAAAAGAGCTTCATTCTGGTAATAAGGTACTGCATAATATCCTTAAAAATCATTGTATATGATGGGAGTCTATATTACAAGTTTTTTTTTTCTGTAGAAAAGTTGTGATTAATGATATACTGATATTTGTTTATTGAACCAGAGAAAAATATTCTTGTGTATTCTGGAATAAGATCACAGAGGATATGGAGTTTATTAAGACTGCCTCCCAAGAACAAGCTTGATTGTCAATCATTTGTGCTTTGTTGCCTTCTGTGGACCTGTAGTACTTAGCTTTTCTGTACCTTATATTGATGACTCTGTTATTGTACCTTTTACCTTCAGTCATTGGGAAGGTTATAGCAGATACCTCCAGTTTTACTTTGCCTCATGCCACCTTGTCCAAAAAGGTGAATACTATTCAACAGCAATTCATTGTCCCTTTAGTGTGGTTTCTTTTTGAAATGCTGTAATTTTCCCAGATGTGTCCATATAAACTATTAATTTTTAGGGTTGTCACTCACCTGTGGAGCTGGTTGCTGCCTACCCTGATGCTGTCCATATTCCTTTGGAGATTACAGCTATTTCCTCTTTTAAGTCATCAGAGAAAGAGGTGACTGTCCATCCATCCATCCATCCACCCACCCATCCATCCATCCATCCATCCATCCATCCATCCATCCATCCATCCGTCCGTCCATCCATCCATCCATCCATCCATCTCACAACTTAAAAGCCTTTGACACTATTTCATATGAAGTTTTGCTATCAATATTCCCCAAACATCTGATCCTCTTGAGGTGGGTTAAGTCTTATGTTACTACAGCTGCTGCTGTTACACTTGCTATACCTGTTTGCATTCACACTCTTACATGATCTGATGTGTCAATGGCCCTAAATCAAAAACATGAAAGACTCAAACAAATCCCCTTTTGCAGAGAAAGGTTCTTCATGTAAGTATCCAGAGGATGGCTGATGAGCTAGTCATATAACTACCTTTGGAACAAAGTCATTCTCCCTTTAGAATTCAGCACAGCACAAATACTTTCTACCATTCAGCCATTCATATGGACATTGAACTGCTTTCCACTTTTACTTTTGAAACCAGTCACTTGAAAACAAAGTTCATGAAAAAAGTCATGATTTAACAGACCTTCACTACGAAACAGCTTTACTATTTAGAACTTACAACTTTTGACTTAGACAGAAACTTTATCCAGTTTCTTGACACAGAAGACTTCTGTTATTTACAGAGGTTTATGACTCTGCAGTGCAGTCTTTGGAGTGCCTGTCAATCTTACCTCTGTAACAGTTGTTCCGAACACTCCTATCTCATATCAGAGTGGCCTAATAAGTGTTGTCTCCAGTGGGGAGAACAGCCACATTTAGTTTCTTCTTACCCTCTTCTTTGCAAGAACTGTTATGCCACAGAGCATTCTTGGTCTGACTGTCCAACTGTTGACAGAATGGCAGATGACATCCCTAAGGAATTCCTCAACATTATTCCCTTCCACACAAACCCCATTCTAGAGGAACATATAGTGGTCTCTAGCACTGAAGTGCTTTCTTCTTGTAAGGTACTTTGAAGAAGAAAAAACGTCTGAATCTCTTTTTGACTCCTCTTCTGAGATGGGCTTTACCCTGATGGGAAAGATGGAACATAAAAGGGAAAAAATGCAAAAAGAAATGCCACCAGTATATTACCGAGTTCCCTAACAAATCTTATCATATCATCTATGTTAACAATATGAAATCCATTGTAATAAATTTATCTATAGCATATTGGTGCTATATTATTATTATTATTATTATTATTATTATTATTATTATTATTATTATTATTATTCTTTGAGTACTGACATTCTCTGCCTTTGATGTAAGGGATTTCCAAGATAATTAGAGAACATACATGTAACCCATTCTGGGGGGTACATAATGTTTGAGTTTTGGAAAGGAATACATGATACATGATACGGTGCTCCAAAGAAATGTACCCTATTTATTAGCTGCCACTATTTTAGAAGATAAGTTTTGCTTTGTTCCAACCTCCATTTGTTACATGGGGTCTATATTACCAAATAGAAAAACCCTTTATGCGACTACCTAAACGTCGACACCTATAACGCGAACCATGAAAATCCCAAACGCACTAAACAGCGAAAAATAAAATAACAAACTGTCACAGTCGGCCAACCCCACCACACACTACATATTACCTACCGAACCAAAATAAATAAACCACATACATACACTAAGTAAACCCTACTTCTAACCTAAAGTAAAGCACCAAAACCCTACTTCTAACCCTACACTAAACCCCACATACACAACTAAATATGCACTATCCTTAACCCCTTCCTAACCCTAAGGTCCATAACTACTCCACATGTCCCCTACAGACATACACCCAGAAAAAATAAATAATACACATACATACAGTTAAATAAATCCCTACTTCTAACACTACACTATATCTTACATACATTACCTATCTATTCACTTACCTTAACCCACATCCTAACCCTAAAGTCCTATCTAACGCACACTTACCTGACGGATCTATACCGCAGATGGGTCAACCATTACACTTCGACATTTCAATTTTCGCTATTTTGGTCGTTCAGCGTTTCCGTCTTTCACGCAATCTGTGTCACTCTTTTTGTATTCGCGATTACAGTCTTTGGATCTGGTAATAGGAACCCGTTACATGTTGTTTTTTTGTCTTGAGTTGATGTATGCACCCACTGGGTCAAACTGCAGGAAGTCATTGTTTTCTAAACTTGCCCCCTTCACTATTGTTCAGACATCAATAATGTGGGGGAAAGATTTTCATATGTACCTCAGACAATCCAGGGATATAGGATATGAGGGAGTATTTGTTTTATGTTAAATTTTGTATTTTGGGCAACCCAGGCAATTTACCCTTAGGCAGGGTGGAGTTTCTTACAGAAATACATTATTTTGTTTTTTCATCATGTCTGTGTATCATAGTTATGGGAGAGACCGGTGCCCTCTTTTCAGTCCATATTTTAATTTGGTGCACTATTAGTGACAGGTTGGGAATAATTAAAAACAGTCCTGGTATTAAAAGTTGAAATGGTTGTAACTTAAATAGTTTTATGATCAGAGGTTATGGTTAATAGAAAAAGCAAAGACAAATCACTGGTTTCAGAAACATGCCTTCAAACGGAATGCCAAAAATGCATCATCATCTCTTTTGGGGATGGTGATGTCCCCACAAATTATCACATTGATAAGACACTAAGCACACAATCAGTCATGAGGGATTTGGACACCCTGGTTGATAGCAAACTGACTTTTGACCACCATATTGCCTCTATTGTACAGAAAGCTTTCTACATGACCCACCTCATTAGTAAGGGTATCTCATCCAGGGACAAGGTGGTTATAACATCCCTGTATTCTTCCTTTATAAGACCCATAATTGAGTACAATGCCCCTTTTGGCATGTACCTAAAAATCACATGCAGCAGCTGGAGAGACCACAGAGGGTCCTCACCTAGAGAATCCAGGGCCTCAAACACCTACCCTACACAGATAGGCTAAAAGCCCTGTCCCTCTACTCAATCTCCTACCAATATAGACTTCTCAGAGGTGATCTCTGTCTAGTATACAAGGCAATCTCAGACCCAACCCTGATGGGACTTCTGCATATCTGCAAGTCAAGCTCCACTCGAGTAACCTGCTCTTGTTACCTCAACCTGGTCTGTGACAGCAGTAGGACTCATTGGTGGAACAGATTTATGTCACATAGACTCCCCCTTTTGTGGAATAGACTTTCTCTCCACATAAAGCAGAGTACCTCATTAAACCTTTTTAAGTGCAACTTGGATAACTGGATGGGGAACAGAAAATACACCCCTGGGATTCCACCTGTGTCCCTGCTGGACAGTGGCATAGGATGCTGACTTGTTGGAACATGGACTAAATTTTTGTCTAGGCTTATAAGGGCCTCAGGGCCAATAGACTAGTAACTTCTTAGGATCCTATAATCCTAAGAGGTGTGCATTATTTTTTGCAATAAATGGAATTGATGGTTCTTGGCTTAGAAAGAGACATTCATATAGGTTGATCAAGGGAGTCTTTATACCAATGTTTCTGTTAGAAGACTTCATTGTTTTTATTGCATTAGTTAAACAGAACATCTACTCTATCTAGGCTAGATCACTGTCAGTTAAACAAGCATCTTCCTGAAGTCAATTGAAAAAAGAAGAGTGATGTTTTCATCACTTGAGGTTTGTGATGGATAGGAAGAAACAGATACCACTTTGTATAATGTAAAAAAGCATGATTCTATGCATTGTTTTGTTCTGTCAGATGAAGCTGGTTTCTTCTGTTGTACCAGATCAGAAACTGAGCTCATTTGTTGTCCTTGTTGTTTCCTATGTACAGCACTGCTACTTCCTTGCCTCCTTCATTTACAGTTTAATATGTTAAGACTTCTACATCCAGAGAAACTGATCTTCTAGATAGAGATTTTCCTATATCTGAATTAGATATTGTTCTTAGGTTAGTCAGTAAAAAATAATGCATTGCATTTTTATGTTCTCTTTTCAAATGAAGCATTGTTTTTTTCTGTATGCATTAAAAAAGTAGTATGCCACTGGCTAGTACACATACTCTTGAAGTCTGACTAATGTATTAGATATCATGAGCAAAGGATTTTTGTACTGTTTCTTTTCTTTGTAATTACACTTCTATCATATAAAGTGAGTTTCCTGATTTTAAAATATGTGCTTTTTATTTTAGTTATTTATTGAAGATACTTAAACAGTTTAATAAACTCGTCTTCGTATTTTCTATTTTCTGAGCAGTGTCCAGTTAACTCCAGGTTTTGTGCCATTTGGTGTCACTTCTGACAATGCTGCTATGGGTACAAACAGTTTATCCTGGGTACATGTATTTTTGGTAGCCTGCCGCAGAACTTGGCATATAAAGTGAAACAGAATGCAACATAGCCAGTTTAGTCAGGCAATAATCAGTATATGCAGTTATATTCAAGTAAAAGATAAAAAACAAGACTGACTAGTAACAGATTCCTAGTGAAATGCATACTGTAGCACAGATGTAACAGTGATGTAACACTGTTGTAAATAGTTGTCTACCATGGGATGATCTCTTTCTGAAGAAAACTAAGGGTGTGTGAATCACTCTCTGTTATAGACTACATGAAAGTGCATTTGTGTGTACTATACACTGAACAGATTAATACTATAATGAAAACTTTTGAAATAATCTGTGTAGCTATGAAAATGAAGATGTAATGACAAAGATTAAGGTGTGTGGAAGGTCACAATGAATATGATGCTGAAGAGGAGATAAAGATGACAATGATTCTGGCAATTATGATATAGATGAACTAGTAAAGCCACAAACTAATCGGACAGACTAGAAAACAAAAAAGTCCAAGGCAAAAGCAGAAACTTGAAAAAATACAATAAAAACACAAAACGTGAGTTTAATGAAGCGCTTTTCATCCAGTTAAGTTACATGAACTTCTTCAGATACAATGATTCAAACATTCTTCCCTTTTTTAAATATCCCTCCTTTGTATGTCATGTGATAATTGCACACAGTGCCTTAAAGGAACCTTAGTTAAAACCATCAGTTAAAAGCACTGGTTATGTTACAAGATTAAATATCTATCTTTTCAAATTCTTTAATTTTAACAAACAATAAATAGAACACATATCATTTAGCCCTGGAATAGTGTATGCATTCAGACGGACTTGCCATAATAATTCTAGCTGTTCCAGAATTACTTTTAAAATGTCCTCCTCTTGGATCAATTGGGACTTGATCTATTACCCTAAATTTAAAAGTGTGATTAGGGTTTATACTAACGTGCTTAGCAAAAGCATTCTCCATTTTATTTCTGGAAATACTGTATATATGCTTGTAAATTATATCTTTGAATTTACGTTCCATTTTTCCCACATTATAAGCCTCTGCATTGTGCATCATTATTAAACTGGATTTTTAATGATGTACAATCCAGAGGCTTATAATGTTAAAGCAATATTGCATAAAAATTGGAATTTATTGATGGAAGACAGAAAAATAGTTTGAAAAGTGGGGATAACCCCAAAATTTATTTATAGGAGAAGTATGAATTTGAAAAATCTATTAGAAAGTAAGAACATACCTAACAGCAAAAGTCTAGGAACTTTTAAATGTGGTAGTTGTTCAATTGTAAGTACATAGAGGAAGGACAGACCATAGAAGTGAATGGCAGAATTTTGAGAAACAACAATAAATACAATTGCCAGTCTAAAATGGTTGTTTACCTCGATAAATACCAAATGTATCCTTCCTTCTATGTAGGTAAAACGGAACGTAAATTCAAAGACAGAATTTACGAGCATATATACAGCATTTCCAGAAATAAAAGAGGGAATGCTTTAGCTAAGCACATTAGTATAAACCCTAATCACACTTTTAAATTTAGAGTAATAGACCAAGTCCCAGTTGATCCAAGAGGAGGACCTTTAACAGTAATTCTGGAACAGCTAGAATTACTATGGCAAGTCCATTAGAATGCATACTCTATTCCAGGGCTAAATGATATGTATTCTATAATAAATTGCCTCTCTGAACCAACAAAAAAAGTCCAATAAATCCAAAACAGAGAGGTCACACACATGGCCACTAGGGAGTAAAAATAAATTGTTTAATTCAATAAAATGGTAAGTGCTTTTGTGTCCCTTCCAGAAACTTCATCAGACATGAATAAAAATCACATTACATATGGTTTAAGTACATCACTTCCCATACATCATCAGTTATACAGCCAATCACATTTCTAGATTGCCAGGAAAAAAATCACTTCATCAAAAGCACATAAAGATGTATATAAAATACAAAAGCATAGAAGTACATATTTAAAAGCACAAACATAATAATAATAATGAAAAATAAAAATATAAAAATATATGTATATGTATGCATATATGTATGACATGAATCAAGACCCATTGTGTCTTTAAAATAATTCTGATTAAAACTTGATATTCACTTATTTCATTCAAGAAATGTGTCAAAGAACTGGAGTACCTCAAACAGGTCACTAGATATCAATATGACCTAACACATCTGAAATAAGTTATCCACAACCAAAACCTTAAGTAAACTTCTTGTAGTCTATATAGTCAAATCATTCACTTTGAAAGGGTCTATATTGAATCAGCAAATGCTTAAAAAAGTGAACGCTGATTCATCGACCCTAGCTCAGCAAACGCTGAAAATCCTGAACACCCGGAACAGTGAATTTCTTCTCAAGGAAAGAAATCGCTGGGCTGGTTTTGAGAGTTTGCCATTTCCTCCACTGTTGTGCGATCTCTGAGTTGGTATATTTAAGTAGGGGGTGAGGGGGGCACAGCCCCCACATTAAATACTGTTTTAAGTTTTTTTTTTTTTTTTTGTGGAACTGCAGTTTTTTTCCCTGGGAAAAAAGTCACTGTTCTGAGTGTTTGGCATTTTCAGTGTTCGCTAAACTAGGGCCGATGAATAAGCGTTCACTTATTTAATATAGACCCCTTAAAAATGTATATAAATATAAACATATACTATGTATGATGCAATGTATTTAGATACAGTGTCAAAAACATAAATACACATAACATGATTTGGTGTCAAATATTATTATGTCTAATAAAATCTATATAGCGCTTCCTAAGTGGAACTAATGCTTAAGGGGGTCTGTCTACTAAAAAGGGCTTCAGAGTGACCCTGTCATTCAGTCCCAAAGCCCTATCTTCCTGTAGCCTAATAACCCATTTCATCTCACATTTCTCTGTATGATTCTTGATGTTACCCAATCTCATACTCATATATAATAATCCTAGGACCATGAACTTAAACTTATGTGATAAATCATTACTCAAGACGTGTCTAGCCAGGGCATTACTGTCATCATCTCTATTAATTGCATATAGATGTTCCCTGACCTGCTCTCTAAGTGTCCGATTAGTTTTACCTATGTAAAATGCTGGACATTTTGTGCACCTGGCAAATAGATTAGATCTCTAGACTCTGTTGTCATTGGCCATATACGAACAATAATTACAATTCCTTCATACAAACATACCCATTCTCACAGATTGTGTTCTTCTCTTAGTGTCCCTCTCATAGCATAATAGTCTCTTTAATGATTTATTATTTCTATATAAGTAGCAGGGTGTGTCACCTACCACATTAATGATCTTTTCCTCAACCTGCAGTATCTCCCTATTCCTTTCAATGATGTCACGAATTGTCTTAATATCAGTGGAGAAAGATAACACAATCCTACATTTATTTTCAGTAGTTCTTGCAGTCATTCTGGCATCATCCGCGTCAGCTCTCCTATCCCTAAAATATGGCCTTCGTCTATACATCCTACCAATAATCTTATCATCTCCCAGTCTCATGTCCTTATCCTTTTTATACCTTCTCTCAATAAACTCTTCCTCTAGGCTCTTGAGAGCTGATTCATATCTCATGTCCATACTAGTGAATCTGGAAATCCTCAATGCCTGTCCTTTTATCAGGTTCTTGTATATATGGGGTGGATGCATACTATTGCAATGCAGTAAATTAGGTCTCTTACAATGTTTCCTATATAAATTTGTCTGCAGGATACCATCTCTCTTATATGTTAAGACATCCAAAAACTCTATCTCTACTGTTGACCATTTCCCTTTAAACTCTAGAAAATCTGTACTAGTTTTAACATAATCCATGAAACTACATAACTTTACCTCACTGCCACTCTATGGAACAAAAACATCAACAACAAACCTACTATAGTAGGGTATATGTCTGGAGAATTCATCTCTATTCACTACATGATATATCTCCCAATATGTCATTACAAAATTCGGGGTCTATATTAGATCATCAAACTTTCAAAAGTTCGACTGTCATATAATCGACACAATATGATCGAATTTTTAAAAGTTTGAACATTTTAACGGAGATCTCCGTACAGCGTGGGATGGGAAGATTTCCCTTTTCTGCACTGTAGTGCAATCTCGGAGTTGGTATATTTAAAGAGTGGGGGTTGTGGGGGTGTAGGGGTTTTTGCCCCCACTGCTTAAAATGTTCAGGTAGGTTATTTGTGTAGTTTATTTTTTTTTTATTAGATGCTCAAACCTTTAAAAATTCGATCATTTGGTGTCAACCATATGACAGTCGAACTTTTGAAAGTTCAATTATCTAATATAGACCCCTAAATTCATGTATGCATTAGCACATGGGGTGCCCATGGCAGCCCCTTTCCTTTGTAAGTAGTATCTGTCTTTGAAAGAAAAAACATTGCTTAAAACTAGATTTAATAGTAAGCAAATTACTAAAATCTTGTAACTTGAAACCCCTTTTATATGTGAAAAACTGTTTCACGTAGTCAATTCCTATGTCATTTGGTATGACTGTAAAAAGTGAGGAGACATCTAATGTGACTAAGATAATCGAATCATTATAACTATCGGCGAAGGCATACTGCAACAGTTTACTAAGGAAGTGTTCGGTATCCTTAATGATAGTAGAAGTGTCATCTACTAAAGTTCTCATTTGGTTCTACAGGTAAATGGATAGAGCTTCTGTTAACCATCCCTTTCCTGACACAATCGGTCTTAGTGGAGGGTTAAATGGATCCTTATTTACTTTCGGAAGACCTCTGAAAATAGGAACCAATGGTGTCTCTACTAGAAAGTAATTATACAGCTCTTGACTGATAAAAAAAATCAAAAGATCATATAAATCTGAGTGTACATTTCTAATTATTTTCTTAAGTTGCTCAAATGTCAATAACACATTAGTATCAGTATCAGTTAGCACAGTCTTTACTGTTCCAATGTACACGTCTCGATCAAGAATAATAATGGACCCACCTTTGTCAGTGGGTCTTATCACGATCTCACTATTATTTTGCAATCGTAGAAGTGGTTGATATTCAGAAACTGTTAAATTATGGAACCTGTGGTGTCTACTGTCTGTCTGTGCTAGACTCATAAAATCCTTTTCACATGCTCTTTCAAAGGCTACAAGAAGAGGATGCATCTGAGGTGTAAAAGTAACTACCTTTTTAAACTTACAGACATCAATATTACTATTACTACTACTGCCACGCATAAGTTTCAGCATCACATTTCTGGTGAACATTTTAACATCAATAATAAAATCAGCAAAGTCAGTGTTTAACAAAGGTATGAAGGACACATCTTTTTGCAGTAATGATTATTCGGCTTCAGTTAATTTAAACCGGGAAACATTCATAGTCAGTTCCAATTCATGAACTGCCAAGGTTTCTTCATTTTTACCTTTGGCAGATAAAGCTGAAATCAAGATGACAAAGATGATGATAAAGATGATGAAGATGTCACAAAGATGATGATATAACGAAGATACAATGAAGAGGAGGATGAATAAGATGTCACTAAAAAGGACAATGTGTCATCTTCATCTACATCAGCATTGTCACTATTTCTTCATCTATGTCATTATTATTACATGATCTTTAAATTTATTATATCAAAATTATCATCATTGTTATCAACATCTTCATTTTCTTTTCTTCTGCATCAATCCCCTCATCTTCAACATCATCTTCATCGCCTCTTCAACATATTGTCGTCATTCCCACATCTTTGTATTCATTGCCTATTGAACATTGTCATCCTTTCTTTCATTTTCTTTGAAGTCTTGAAGTTAGTGAGCAACTGCTCAACATACTGTAAATACAAACACAAGTTAAGCAAAAATAGTACATACAGTTCCACTGAAGTAGTTACATAATTTAGAATCAGAATTCCCAGTTAAGAAGATGACAACATATGTACAGCAAAATGGATGATATTAAGAACCTTTACAATCTTTATGGTATATGTGGAAGGGAAAATATACTCACCTGCTTGCTAACTAATATCTCCTTCCTCTTCCTGGTAAGATTATAAAGCCCTTCATTTTCTCAAAGTGCCTTACTGCCTAACCTTATAAGCAAAATCATATATGGTATGACATTTTGTAATGCTTCAGACACGCTTCTTATTCATGAATTGATAGAATCCATTTTATCATGGTAAGTCAATGGTCAATTTTTGGTTGCAGAAATCTTTAAAGTCTTTGACACTGTTTTACATTCAGCCTTATGACACTTTTCCCAAAATATGATGTTGTAAAACAGTTTCATATGTTGAATAAGTCTTTTATAGTTCTACTATGCTCCTATTATCAATTAATGGCTAGTTCAGCCACTCAGTGCTCATGACGTAGGGCACAAAAGCAGGCATGTCCCCTCGATAGTTTCACTGTCTATTTGATCATGAATATAGTCATTTACTTTTTTGAATACAACTTACATGGTGCCCTTCAATATTTTTCCAGTTGTATATTCAGTCCTTCTGTTTTTACTATGCAGATGATGCCATTTCTATCACCCAAGTTTCACCACTTATGCAACATGCCTTTAGTAGTCTGTTATTTGCACAACAGACTGTTGGTTTATGCCTACATCTGCGTAAATGCAGCATTTGGCTGGCATGATGCTTCTTGGTGTGATTCCATTCATAGCCATTTATGTATATAGAATCACCTTTGGTGGCATAAATGTATTTGCAGAAAGTTGAAAGGACAGATTATAGAAAGTTATTATGATGATGTTTTGAAAACCTTTTTGCATCTTTTTTTTAATTACTTTTTTACTGAACACTGTGGTAATGGGACAATTGCAATATTTTGTGAGGGTCTCTACTTTTCCTCAGTTATTAAAAGTACCACCATTGAGTCTGTTTTTCTTGTTTTGAGAGGAGGCTTGCATGAATCCAATTAAGAAGGTGCAATAAGACTCATAATGTCAGGTGGACTCTACACCCCAAGCCTTTTAGGACTCCTTACAGTTGTGTCTTACACACGCATTGTCCTCATTATGAAATCTTTTGTCATATAAAAATGTTGCAGATTTTCCAAGCACTTCACATGGGTAAGAGAAAGACAGCCATGCAATATCAATTCCATATTTTATAACAGAATAATATCCAAGAAGAATCTTAGCATTTCGTTCCTAAGCCTTACTAGATCTCAATAGTATACTGATCTTTTACAGTCTCATAATTTGATGGATCCATCCATCCCAGTTGATGGTGCATTTTTGTAGAAATTTTATAGGGTTAAAAAAATGACACCAAAATGTAGCTATTTTTTGTTTGGAGGCAATTATTAAGCAGTCTTCCTGTTAAACATTCCATGCATTATAAATCTCTCCAGAAATGTTGTATAACCAAAACAAAGCCAAGGCAAAGTGTCAGAAGCAGCAACTATTTTATATGGTAAACCAATTAAAACCAAGACAAATAAATTGCATATATATTAAGCACTTATGTCCCTTATCAGAACTTCATCAGAATATAAAAACAGTTTTAATCGTTTCACCAAATAAAATAGTTGCTGCTCGTGACCATCTGCCTTGGATTTGTTTTGGATTTGGAGCCTTTTGGATTTGTGTTTTACCAGAAATGCTGTATATTATATTGTTCATTTCTAAATATAGGATAATAGCAAAGTATTAGGACCATGGTTTACATGTTTTTTTTTTGTTAGCATAATGTCCTCAATCATTGTTTTTTCTTTTTTTTGTCTGTGGATGCCACAAAGCAAAGCTTGCCATTTCCAGTATAGAGCTTTTATTAATAAATATAAACTGGAGGCAGCATGACTTATTTGGAATATCATATAAAAGGCATTTTTGTCACTCCATGAAGGGCATGGTATGCGCCGTTTTATGTGCTGACCCAGTTGTGGTCCAAAGTTAGATTGGGCAATAATAGTTTCATTTTTACATTCTTCAACCTCTTACTTGAATACATAATCTTTATAACGTTTATATAGCATTGTTTTAACTTTATGTGTGCTTTGCTTGTTTATAGGTTCATAGGTGTGTACTAGGCTAATGGCCTTGGAGCCTTTACAAACCTAGTCCATAGGATTACTCTGGCATCGTCCCACCCGACCTTAGTTCCCAGTGCCTTTGTTGAGTAGAGCCACTGGAGTGATCCCTGGGGTGGTTTTCTATTTCCTATCCACTCATCAAGATTTCTCTTGAAGATGGCCAATGAGGTGCTCTGTTTGACATGTATGAGAAGTCTTTTCCAGAGCATGGGCAGTTTCTGAGTTATGAAACTGTCCCTCCAGCTTGTTCTATTGATTGTGGTAATGAGGTTGAGTTCTCTGGAGCATGTGGTGAGGAGGGATTTGGATTTCTTTAGATGTAGCATTCCTAACAGAGCTGGGTCAGACATAGCTTTGTAAGTCAAGCAGAGATCATCTCTAAGTAGATGATATAAGATAGAGAATAGTTGGAGTTTTTGAGTTTGTCCATATAGGACAAGTGTTTAAGGCCTAGGATCCTCTTTGTGAGGTACTTTTGCAGCCTCTCCCATTGTTGCAGGTGTCTAGTGAGGTACATGCCAAATGGGGCATTGTACTCAATGACTGGCCTAATGAGGGAAGAGTAGAGGGAGACAATGACCTCTTTCTTCCTGGATGCAAAACCCTTACTAATGATATGTGCCACATAGAAGGACTTTCTGACCACAGTGGCAATGTGGTGGCCAAAAGAGAGGTTTTTCCCTAAGGGGATGATGATACATTTTTTGGCACTGAGCTTAAGGCCATGGTTCTGACACCAGTCATTGGTCTCAGTAAGGCCTATCTGTAAGATGTCAACATCACTTGGGGAGTTAATAATAGCTCCCAACTTGCAATCTTCTGTGAAGAGTCCCTTTGTGTTGGCCTGGACTTCAGAGAAGTAGATACCAAACAGGAGAGGACCCAGGGCTGAACCCTGTGGGACTCCACTCTTGACAGGTTGGCAGTCTCTTTTGTAGTCAGCTACTTTCACACTGTGGGTTCTATCTTTGAGCCAGTTTTCAACCCACCTAGTGATATAGGGGTTGATGCCTAGCTTAGTGAGTTTTTCTATGATTCCTGAGTGGGGAATGGTATCATAGACCTTGGCCAGATCAAGGTAGGCTGTATGAACCACCTTGCCTTCATCCACAGCTCTGATGACTGACTCAAAGACATCGACCAGGTTGAGCAGGCATGATCTACCCTTCACAAAACTAAACTGTGTGGGATCCAGAGTTTGGAGATTCCCTATATCCTTGTTTATTAGTTCCATGATGATGCGTTCCATAGCTTTGCATATCAGTCTCATCAGGCTAATGGGGCGATAGTTCCCAGGGTCTGTAGCCACTCCTTCTTTTGTGGAGAGGGATGACTGTAGCAGTGAGTCATTCAGTAGGGACAAAGCCTGAGGTGAGGCTGTGATTAAACAGGGAACACAGGTGAGGTGCCAGTTCACTCTGTAGTTCATGTAGAACACAGCCAGAGGGGGGGGGTCTATATTATAACATCGAAGTCTAAAAACTTTGAATGTTATAATATCGAACCCAGTAGAGTGAATGCTTTAAATAGCAAAGCTGCAGAGCACCGAATACTTTCCTAGGGAAAGTATTCAGTGAGCCCTTTCTGCAGCTTCGCTATTTCCTCAACTGTGGAGAGAAGGTTACAGACTGGGTTAAGGTAAGTGTGTGAATGAAGGTGAGTGTGTGATTGGGCATGGGTTAGGTGAGTTAGGGTTAGGGCGCGGGTCAGGTAAATGTGCGATTCTGTGGACGTGAGGGTTAGGGTGGGATAGGTGAGTTAGGGTTAGGGAGCAGGTAAGGTGAGTGTGCGATAGTTAGGGACCTTAGGGTTAGGGTTGGGTTAAGGTAAGTGGATAGCTAGTGGTGTATGTCTGGTTTAGTGTAGGGTTTTGTGAAGTGCATGTGTGTGGATTATTTATTTTGGTGTGCTTGAGTTGTGTGTATGTTTGTCGGAACAAAATTCGCTATTCTGACTCTTCAGTTTTCTGGTGTTTTGATTGAATAGGTTTGATATTATAACATTCGATGTTTTTAGACTTCAATGTTATAATATAGACCCCAGGGATATTGTCAGGTCCCATAGAAGTTGTATTCTTGGCCTTGGACAATACTGTTTTAACCTGTGCAGCAGTAATACTGGGTGCCTGCAATCTACTGGTATTGTGATTGTTCCTTTGGTGGGGGAGAGAGGGGTAAAGTGGCAATATCTGTTGGCTTGGTATAGGAGGTACCATTGTGCAGTAGCTCAGAGCAATTCTGGGTATCGCCATGGAGATTCTTTACATAGCTATAGAAGGCCTTGTGGTTATCTTTACTATCTGCTGCAACTCCATTTTCATAGTTAGCTTTAGAGGATTTGATGAGGAGTCTCAACTTTTTCTTGAAGGTGATAAGGGAGTTTTTCCATTCTTGGGACTTCACCTTATTCCGCATCAGTTTCCTCCTTCTGTTGTAGAGTTTGTTTATGGCAAGGAACCACCAGATTGGCTTCCTTTTTTTGGAGGCAAGCATCTTGGTCTATTGGGTATTGCGAGATCCATACATTTGTGTACGTGTTTGTACAGTGCACTGGTGCATGATTTGGCGGTCATGCAACTATTCCTCATTTTCATCGGTGCTGTGGAGATAACCACCTCTGTTTTTAAGAGCCCAAAGTTAGCTTTGGAGAAGTTTTTCATGGTGGTTACCTTTGTGGGGGGGGGGGGGGGTTGGTGGTGGTGGTGGGTGAGATGTGGATTTCCAAGGTGATTAGTTTGTGGTCAGAACTAACCAGGGAGGAGTTGACTATTGGTGTAAACCAACGGTTGCCCATGTTAGTAATGACCAGGTCAAGGATGTTGCTACCTCTAGTGGGGGTAAGAACGAGCTGCTTCAGTGGATTGGAATTAATGAATTCAAGGAAATATTTGGCAATTGTATTGGTATACGAGTAGTTTTCGCAGTTAATGGAGGGGTAGTTGAAGTTGCCCAGTATGAGAGTGTTAGATTGGACCCTAATATTCTCTAGGGTGCTTAGGAATGTGGAGTGTGAATCTTGTTATTTTTAGAAATATTTGACTAGATTGTGACAAGTTTTTTCATCATCAGGAAGTTTTTTTTTTTCTGTAAAGCACTGAACACAATCTAACTTTTCGAACTTTGATTTGTATTTCATTATGCTGTGTACATTTTAACATATTTATTTTCATCTTTTTTGATGTCTTTTAATAAGAATTAATACTCATTTTCTTGTGTGTGTTGGGTATGATGAAGGATATATGCTCTGCTGTAGTTTTTGTAGACAAAATGACTAATGGTATCATAATAAAACCTTTATGTGGAAATTGTTTGCCAGCTAAAATTTTGATAGACATCTTTAAAGAACCAGAGAAGAATAATGTATAAGGTGAATCCTGATATCAGATTGTGAGAATGTGTATTTTACTGATAATGTCTCATGGGAAAGAGCAGATTGACAGTCTGTTGTTCTACCTCCATGTCTTTGGGGGACCAAGGACATGATGCGTTTTCTCTGCAGTGTGCTGAAGACCCTATTTTGGAGTCCATTTCACTGTCACATACCATGGAGAATTGTACGCTGTTATGCAAACTGAGAACTAGGTCCATTTGCCTACATTTCAGTACTCTTGCTATGTAGTATCCCCTGCACCTGCTATTGTACATTATTCATCATCATCTGCCTTACTTCTTTTTTAACATCCTTTGCCCCCATTGCCTAATGACCATTAGCTCCCTCCCAGGCAATCAGTCCATTCATTCCCCATCAGTAGGATGAGGATTAACTGTTAGGGTCTGTCATTTAGACAACTATCTTGGGTGGCTTCAGGAATTTTCACTTTACACATATATTCTCCTGTAAATGTCTGGTTTGGGGAGCTGAAGGGGGACATGCAATAGGCTGTTTTCTCAGGTTATCTCTCACTTCTGCAAGGGATGTTACCAGCAAGCAGACCTGCCCCTTTCACTCAAACGTGGGAAATAGTTTCCCTGGTCTTTACTGGAGAAATTGCCCTTTCTGTGTACTCCATGAGCATACATTGCTCTCTCTACCATCCTTGGAGAGGCAAGTGGGCCATATCCTTCAGTCTTTCACCTTGTTCTACCTGTTGCCTGGATCACAGTAAGGGCTTCATCTATCAATGTGATTCCCTGCCTTACTTGAGAGATGTCAGTGTGGACTCCATTCCTTTGTTCAGTCTTATACCTTACTTAAAAGGAGAAGTCCTGTTTGCCTTGATAGTCATCACTCGCCTGAGAAAAGGGCTGCTGTTCATTCTCATGCTTCTCACACTCCTTTGGAGGTAGTTACTGCTTCTACACCACTCAAGGTCATCATCTCTCTCTATCCTTCTCCCATTAGGCCAGTCATAGAGTACAATGCCCAATTTGGCATGTACCTCACTAAACACCTGCAACAGCTGAAAGGCCATAACAGTACCTCACAAAGAGGATCCTAGGCCTTAAACACATGTCCTACATGGACAGAATCAAGAGACTCCAGCTTTGTTCTGTCCCATATCGTCTCTTAAGAGGTGATCTCTGCTTGACTTACAAAGCCATGTCTGTCCCAGCCCTGTTAGAAATGTTACACCTAAAGAAATCCCAATCCCTCTGCACCACACGCTCCAGGGACCACAACCTCATTACCACAATCAACAGAACATACTGGAAGGATGGGTTCATAACCCAGAGACTGCCCATGTTCAAGAATAGACTTACCATACATGTCAAGCAGAGTACCTCACTGGTCCTTTTCAAGAGAAATCTTTCTGAGTGGATAGGAAATAGAAAGTTCATCCTGGGGATCACTCCAGTAGCTGTAATTGATAGAGGCACTGGGAACTAATGGTGACATGATGCCAGGGCACTTCCATGGGCTAGGCTTGTAAAGGCTCCAGGGCTGTTAGCCTGGTACACACCTATGAACGTATGAAGAAATACATGCCTGTTTCTGGTGTTATACAGTCCCTGAGGCCCAAAACAACCTGAGCTGGAATTGCCGATGTTATACCTCTCTCTTCACAATGCTCTTATACTGTGGCTGCTGCATCTTCTGACCAATACTTATTAGAGGAAAGAGTTAAATACTTCTTCTTCAGCAGAGGAAATGTCTACTTGAATGAATAATTCAGAAAATAGCTGATCTCTTAGACAGATACTACGTATGGGATAGTGTTATCTGTTCTTTGTGTTTTATTGCACCACAAGTACATTTCATCATTCACTTGGGCACCAAACTACTAGGCAATACAAACTTGGACATGTGTGACCTGGCAGCCAGGTTAATAAAAACATTTCTAATAAAATAGACCTACTCAGCATTGATAGTTCAAGTTTTAATCCACCAGATACACAAAAGACTATTTTTTTTTTCAGTTTTAGCCTGATGTGCTAGAAACAGAATGACACTACCAGTTAATTGAGAGTGGTTTGTGAACCTCTCAATGAATTCAAGCTGTGGGAGGTTGGCATAATAGTTAAGGTGTTCACCTTGAGGACAGAAGGTCCAGAATTTAATTCTTAAATGGTGTAACTGGCTAGGCTTAAAATAGCCCACACGGGCCGTTAGCCTCATGCTAATCTATGAGCATATTCAGGGCTGTGGTGGAATTTAAAGTGGAAAGACAAGCCTCGGTTGTCTTATAAGTTGTGAAAGAACACTTGGTATAACTTTCCATTGTCATGTCCCTTTATAACTGTCAATAAATACTTTTGTATTCCTTCCAGTCTATGTTCTCACAGTTTGTCTGAACATCCGACCATCCAGTTTTAGACTGCCCCAAGAAGGATTGTGCATATTGTGGAGAACTGGGGCATACAGGTTTTCCCTTGCTCTGCTCCTTGCAAACAACGTCAAACCCACAGGGCATTTTTGGTCAGTCTGTCCTACTGCTGCTTCAGTACCTTTTGCAGGTGACATCCCATGAGAAAAACAAAAAACGATACTTGTTTTCCCACCTTTCTAAGCTAGTATAGTCCAGTTTTCAGGTTAGTGCTGAATTCAGGCCTGTGTTACAAGTTTCTGTGTTTGCCCATAACTTACATGGATAGAAGGAAGTTTCTCTGTTCACTGTGAGAGAGGGAGTTTTGAGCAGCCTATCTGTCCCTGGAGGAGTGGTTTCAGCCCAGAAATTAGTAGTTTGTTGGCCATTTTGGGCTAA
The DNA here is from genome assembly GCF_019279795.1 of Protopterus annectens. Lineage (NCBI taxonomy): Eukaryota > Metazoa > Chordata > Ceratodontiformes > Protopteridae > Protopterus > Protopterus annectens. The sequence continues at coordinate 1,498,058,243 of NC_056735.1, forward strand.
TTTCTATCTCTTTCATTTCCCTGATATAAAACCCACATTTGCAAGGGTTTTGCACTAGTATACAGCAGAGCAAGCTCCTGTCTGGTGCCCTGTGGAGCTCTACAGCAGCAGAGAGACAAAAGAGAGACTTTGGAGTGAGTAAGTATAAATTTTCTGCATTTTCTTGCTGCCTTTAGCTAAGTCCGGCTAAAACGCTGATTTTCTAGAGTTTCTGTGATTTAAAAAGCTTGTTTCAGCTTCATATAGTACTTATTTTACTGCATGCACTTTAACAAAGTCGTTTTTGTTAAATTACCTGTTTAACTGTTGTGGGCTACACACTCAAGTGTGATAGCCATTTCTGTGCATTTAAAGTGGTTTTTTGATTATATCTGCTTTATTTTCTGAAAAAAAACAAAAAAATATATAGTTGTTTCCTACCTTTCTAAGCTAGTATAGTCCAGTTTTCAGGTAAGTGCTGAATTCAGGGCTGTATTACAAGTTTCTGTGTTTGCCCATAGCTTACTTAGATAGAAGGAAGTTTCTCTGTTCACTGTGAGAGAGGGAGTTTTGAGCAGCCTATCTGTCCCTGGAGGAGTGGTTTCAGCCCAGAAATTAGTAGTTTATTGGCCATTTTGGGCTAATTTCTATCTCTTTCATTTCCCTGATATAAAACCCACATTTGCAAGGGTTTTGCACTAGTATACAGCAGAGCAAGCTCCTGTCTGGTGCCCTGTGGTGTTCTACAGCAGCAGAGAGACAAAAGAGAGACTTTGGAGTGAGTAAGTATAGATTTTCTGCATTTTCTTGCTGCCTTTAGCTAAGTCCGCCTAAAACGCTGATTTTCTAGAGTTTCTGTGATTTAAAAAGCTTGTTTCAGCTTCATATAGTACTTATTTTACTGCATGCACTTTAACAAAGTCGTTTTTGTTAAATTACCTGTTTAACTGTTGTGGGCTACACACTCAAGTGTGATAGCCATTTCTGTGCATTTAAAGTGGTTTTTTGATTGTATCTGCTTTATTTTCTGAAAAAAACAAAAAAATATATAGTTGTTTTCCTACCTTTCTAAGCTAGTATAGTCCAGTTTTCAGGTAAGTGCTGAATTCAGGGCTGTATTACAAGTTTCTGTGGTTGCCCATAGCTTACTTAGATAGAAGGAAGTTTCTCTGTTCACTGTGAGAGAGGGAGTTTTGAGCAGCCTATCTGTCCCTGGAGGAGTGGTTTCATCCCAGAAATTAGTAGTTTATAGGCCATTTTGGGCTAATTTCTATCTCTTTCATTTCCCTGCTATAAAACCCGCATTTGTGAGGTTTTGCACTAGTATACAGCCCAGCAAGCTCCTGCCTGGTGCCCTGCATAGTTCTACAGCAGCTGAGAGACAAAAGAGAGACTTTGGAGCGATTAAGTATCATTTTCTGCATTTTCTTGTTGCCTTTAGCTAATTCCGCCTAAAACGCGGATTTTCTAGAGTTTCTGTGATTTAAAAAGCTTGTTTCAGCTACATATTTTACTTATTTTACTGTCTGCACTTTAACAAAGTCATTTTTGTGTTTAAATTACCTGTTTAGCTGTTGTAGGCTACACACTGAAATGTGATAGCCATTTCTGTGCATTTAAAGTGTTTTTTTTTTTTTTATTGTATCTGCCTTATTTTCTGAAACAAAAATATATATGTATATACTTGTTTTCCTACCTTTCTAAGCTAGTATAGTCCAGTTTTTAGGTTAGTGCTGAATTCAGGTCTGTGTTACAAGTTTCTGTGTTTGCCCATACCTTACTTGGATAGAAGGAAGTTTCTCTGTTCACTGTGAGAGAGGGAGCTTTGAGCAGCCTATCTGTCCCCGGAGGAGTGGTTTCAGCCCAGAAATTAGTAGTTTATTGGCAATTTTGGGCTAATTTCTATCTCTTTCATTTCCCTGCTATAAAACCCGCATTTGAGCGGTTTTGCATGCTGGTCAGCGCCGGTCAGCTAAGGTATAACTATTCCCGGCTCCACAAAGTCTACTCTTTAATTTTTACCTTGGAACTAGACAAACTTTCAACTTAAGCAATCAAACCATTCACTTCTCTTCCCAGCACTTGCTCAAAACTCATAGCAAGCACTAATAAACCTTAGCACTAGACCCCCCCCATACTGTAGAGAAGGACAAGGCTCTCTATTCGACCTTACCAGCCAATCAGTAAAACAGTTCACTGTACCTATCCAGGCATGTCCAAAGGGCAGTTTCAGGTGTACTCTCCAGTACAACTGGTGAATTTGGGATTTTTGAGGCAATGTTACAATTGCCTCATGTACACAGACAACCATCTCCTCCTTCCACAAAACACTAATACATGTGAGAGATGCAATTATACAGCCAAACTGGAGGCTAAGTTCTCTCAAACCAAGACTGGACCAGGCAGTCAAGAGGAGAAGGGAATTACTTGCATCGCACCACCAGTCTCACATAGACCTATGAAACCAGCATCGGCAAAAAACACACATAAATACATGAAAACATACTTGGAGGCTCTAAATAAAAATCTGCAAAAGCAACAGAGACCGCCAAAGCAAACATCCAAGCAACCTCCACCCCCCAACGCAAACCATGAAACACATACTTTACAAAACCAGTGTGCCATGCAATCACAGCTCTTAAGGCAAAATAACATACCCAACACACTAGTAATAGGTGACTTTATAGTCAGGTACACTAACGTCCCACTCACTAGGCTGAACAAGGATAAGGTTATTGTTAGCTGCCTGTCGGGTGCCAGGATCGGCCACATAACACAAGCACTCAGGTCACTCCAGAACAAGTACAAATATGACTCTGTCATTGTCCGTGTTGGTGTGAATGACCTGAGCCGTACCTCCCTGGACTACATGAAAAGAGACATGGAGGAGCTCTCAGATCACATAGCCCAGGCTGGTATGACCCTGACCCTGAGCAGCATCCTGCCCTCAGCAAGAATGATACCACGGTATAGAGAAAAAATTATCAATTTCAACAATTGGCTAAGCTTCTGGTGTCATTCAAAGGGTATCCAGTGTCTGTCAGCCTGGGATGACATCCTCGACAAGCCACTCTGCTTCACTAGAGATGGCTTGCACCTATCACCCTTAGGCTTTTGAATACTGGCCAAGTCTCTTGCCACCCCCATAGTGCTTTTTTAGGCGATACGCAAAAGAAAAACCCACCGCCATAAATAACACAAGTAACAAAAAACTGAGGGTAATGCTACTCAATGCCAGAAGTCTAAACCTCAAACTGCATGCACTCGAGGCACTCCTGAGTATGGAGAAAATTGATATATGTGCAGTAACAGAAACCTAGTTTAAGGCTCCAGAGAGCACCCCAGTACTACCAGGCTACAACTCATACCATACATTTTGGCCACAAAACTCGGACCGAAATACAAAAGGCGGGGGAGTATCCATATTCATCAAGGATACCCACACCTCCAGATTAGTGGCACAGCACGATGCTTCAGAAATCATCCACATGCAACTAACAATGAACAAAACTGTTATTCAAATTATAGCTTGCTACAGATCACCCACCATGTCCCAGGACCCCCACCCCACATTCCTGGAAATAGTGGGAAACATAAAGGTCCTACCAAACACCCTGATATTGGGTGATTTCAATTACCCAAACATTAACTGGGAGAACTACTCAAGTACAAACTCCCTTGCCCAACATTTCCTAGAATTTATAAACTCAAATACCCTGGATTAACTGGTCAACACCCCCACCAGAGGTGACAACATATTGGACCTGGTCATCACCAACATGGGTGACCGGTGTTGCACACTGGAGGTCAACCCCTCGCTGGTTAGATCTGACCATAAACTAATCACTCTGGATATCCACATTCCGTCACAACCCCCGGTCAAAGAAACCACCATGAAAAACTTTTCAAAAGCAGACTTCACATTACTTAAGATCGAGGTGGGAAGTTTCAAAGCCCCCATGCTAAAGGATAACACTGTCCAAGCTGCAAAATCCTTTACTAATGCACTCTACAGACACCTACAAGATTGCATGGATCATGTTATATCCAACAAAACCAAGACTCACTCCTCCAAGAAAATGAAACCAGTCTGGTGGACCCCTGCCATAAACAAGCTATACAATAGAAGGAGTAAACTAGTACATAAAAGAGTAAAATCCCAAGAAGGGAATACATCCCTGATCAGTATCAGCAAGAAACTACATTCCCTCATAAAATCATCCAAGGCTAGCTTCGAAAGAAAAATTGCCATGGTCTCCAAAGATAACCGCAAGGCATTCTTTAGTTATGTCAAGAATCTTAAGTGGCAATTCTCAGATATGCTTGGAGTTAGTGCAGAATGGCACAAAATACACTAAACCGATCGATATAGCCAACATCCTGGCAGACAGGTTCAGTGCAATCTTCACCCCCCTCTCACCCCCAAAAGGGCCCATAACTATACCAGAAAAATGTAGTGCCCCTGAAATCACAGACACTCAGGTTAAAACAGCCCTCTCCAAAGCCAAAAACACAGCATCAGTGGGACCAGATGGTGTCCCAGGCTGCGTCCTACATGAGCTCAAAGACAAACTAACCCCTCACCTAAACACACTGTTTAAATTCAGCCTCTCCACAGGCTACGTGCCCACAGAGTAGCGCACAGCAACAGTTATTCCGCTCCACAAAGGTGGAGCCACAACAGACCCCTGGAACTATCGCTCTATAAGCCTGACTAGCTTGGTCTGCAAAGCTATGGAGTACATCATCATGGATCTCATTAACAGAGACTTTGGGAACCTCCAGACACTGGACCCTATACAGTTCAGCTTTGTTAAGGGCAGATCATGCCTCCTAAACCTGGTGGACTTTTTTGAGACAGTTACCAAGGCTATAGATGAGGGAAAGGTGGTCCACAGAGCATACCTAGACCTCACAAAGGCCTTCGACACCATTCCCCATTCAGGTATTATAGACAAGCTCACCAGCCTGAACATAAACCCCTACATCACGAGATGGGTTGCCAACTGGCTCACGGACAGAACCCACATGGTAAGAGTTGCGGGAGCTACGTCTGACTCTAAACTGGTTACAAGTGGCGTTCCCCAGGGCTCAGTCCTAGGACCCCTCCTGTTTGGCATAAACTTCTCAGAGGTACAGGCAAGCACAGGAGGATTATGGCTGACCAAGTTTGCAGATGACTGCAAACTAGGGGCTATAACTGACTCTCTGGCTGACACAGACATCCTCCAAAAGGGTCTCACTGTGACAGATACCTGGTGTCAAAACCATGGCCTCAAGCTAAATGCCAAAAAGTACATAGTCATCCTCTTTGGAAAAAACAAAGTACCCACAAACTACCACATAGGTGGTAGCCCCCTAAATACGGAAGACGTAATAAGGGATTTGGGGACCCAAGTAGATAGTAGCCTCTCCTTTGATAATCACATTGCCAAAGTGGTTAGAAAATCCTTCTATGTGGCCCACCTAATCACAAAAGGGTTTGCATCCAGATCAAAAGAGGTGATTGTGCCCCTCTACTCATCACTCATCAGACCCATCATGGAGTACAACACCCCATTTGAGATGTACCTTACAAGACACCTGCAACAGCTGGAAAGACCACAGAAGTACCTCACCAAGAGGATCACTGGCCTGAAACAGATGCCCTATGCAGCTTGACTGAAGAAACTCCAGCTGTACTCGGCTGCATACCGCCTACTCAGAGGTGATCTCTGCCTGACATACAAGGCCATGTCCAACCCAGAATTGATGGACATGCTCCAGCTAAAGAAAACCATATCCCCTCGAGCCACACACTCCAGGGATCAAAACCTCACCACAGCAATAAATAGGACGTGCTGGAGGGATAGATTCCTGTCCCAGAGACTTCCCATGCTCTGGAACAAGATTCCAATCTACATTAGGCAGAGCTCCTCGCTAACCCTCTTCAAGAGAAACCTTGTTGAGTGGATGGGAAACAGAAAGTTTACCCCAGGGGTTACTTCAATGGCTCTGCTGGACAGAGGCACAGGGAACTAATCTAAGGGGGCGGCGAAAGCCAACACATTATGACTAGGCTTATAAATGCCTTTGGGCAGAAAGCCTAGAACCTACCTATGAACCTATTAACCTAATAAACTACTTGGGATTACATTTGGTAGAGCCACTACCATTTTTTAAATTTATTTATTTATTTAATTATTACATTTGATAACTGGCACGTGTACTGTCCTTAGATCCCTTTTAGCCACTACCCAGACCCACAGGTCAACAATTGTAGTAACAGTGCAACACAGAACAATGGAACAGATTGCAAGATATCCAAAAGCTTCTACGATGATAAACAAATGCCTAGTAAAACAAATTACAAACATATAACAAGTACAACAGGTCACAAAACATATATGCAGTCACAAATTTTCCTGTACAAGATGACACTTTCAGCCTAGAATATACATATAAAACTTGAAACCATTTTGGACATGATATTTATAACAAGTAAATGTAGGAAGCTGTATTCCATTGTATGATTGCAGCTATGTCTATATATATATATATATATATATATATATATATATATATATATATATCTATATATATATATGGAGAGAGAGAAAGAGAGAGAAAGGGATAGGTAATAGTAACTTTTTTACAGTACTGGTTGGACAGGTTACAGAAAAGGTCATTTGTATCATTCAGTCCTGGAAACCTCTTAGCATCCCCTTTTCAAAAAAGATGTATTTATTGAATACATTAGTCATGGTGCAATTCCAGAATTTTGGGAGGCGCAGTATACCCTTTACTTTTGAGATTCTATTATTTTGTCTATTTTCTCACTTTTTTGGCACTTACATCAATCCAGTTATGTAAATTGTGGTCTATATAACGACTCCGAAAGGTGACATGGGAATTATTCACCCTCTGCTGTTTTAGTTTCCTTGTATTTACTTTACATTCTTTCATTGTGCTTTGCATGCAAGTTATTATTATTACAGAGTCTTGTGTTGCAGAAATAATGCTGTTTACCTGAAGCACTACTAGCAGGTAGATGAAAGTTGTGTACTGTTGATTCCCTGCCTTATTATTTCACCAGGCAAATACCAGCCTGGAAGCTTAGTTTTTCATCTCTTAGAATTACTAGATCACAATGGTATACCTCCCTTTTTCAGTTGCATTATTTGGGATAGCCATGGAAAGGTATCTGGTCCCATACGATAGCCAGTATCCAGAGGTGCTTTTTAAAGTAAAACTAATCCCAGAGTCAAATAATTTTATTTGGATACTTTCATTAAATGCCCTTCCTGCCAAAAGTCTCATCTACTTTAAACCCTCTAAGGAACAATGTGTATCATATGTCATTGTGAGACTGAGGTGACTACTGTCCATTTTTTCTTGAATGTTGGAGGAGAACAACATTTTCAGACCTTGGCATGTATAATCTTTACATGATACAGTACCAGTTATTACCCAGACATGCTTCTGTATTGGTGCTATGAAGTACCTTATTACCAGCATGAAGACTGTTTTGAAAGACTGGGTGCAGGCCGATTCATTTGGGAATGTTGGATATGGCCAGTCTTGGGTGCCATGTATTTCACTGATGTTGTATCTGTATTAGTATATGCCCTTGGACTGTGGAGATATACAAGATGGAAGTCTTAATGTGCTCCATGAATGCATCTATGTTGGCAATGCTTGCCAGCATTGACCTTAGCAACATTATCATCTCTTTGTACTGAGACTCTAGTCACCATGTAGTAGTCGTGTGTCCTCATATATGGGTGGCCATTTCTGAAGCTGTGCACCTGTGGATAAAACATGTTGCTTAGTGTGTATACTTACTGAGCAATACCATGCATGCATTAATAACCACAGCCTTCCCCACCTGTATCTAACTGGATATCACCTGCTTGTAACTCATAAGCAAGAACTTCCCATAGTGCAGAGTACTGTAACCATGCAGGTATGTAGAGACATTGTAGTCTCCCACCCTATATGTCAATGTATCCCACACAATTTTCTTTGTGAACAGCATTTGTCATCTCATGCATAAACAAGTTCTCCTCATGATAGTATGGTGGCCCTTGCAAGTGACATGTGTGGGCATCTGTGTACTTCTGCACCCAAATGCCTTGATATGGGTATGCATCCTGTGGAACCCTGTGTGCCATGCCTAAGGTGGAACAGCCATATGTGGTTCACCCTTATATATGTATCAGATACACAAACAGTACAACGATCCTCCCTTTCACAGGTTATTTCTGCCATTGCCAGACTATAACTGGTGGATTACCAGCCTAGTTCTTCTTCCTTATCTTTTTAACACTTCATGCCTTCAGCATTTTGAGAACAATTCCATTAACTTCCATTCATGTAGTTGAATGTACCCTAATGCAAGGTGGCAATGGAAATTTATAGCACATTAACATGGGGCAGTTAACACAGCAGATATGCAAATCAGGGCAGATCACACAGACAACCTTGAACTGCTTCCTCTGTACACTGTGATATCCATAACTAATAGCACATTGTCTTCCATACATTTATTTATTTATTTATTTATTTTTGCCCAGGTGAATAGGATCACATAGGAGATGAACAAAGCACATTTGCAGATACAGTGATATACTTAAAACATACACATACACACATGGATGGAAAATGGAATTGTGCTTAGCAGAGTTTTTTTGAATAAGCTGTATCCATAGTGACTGAAATGGCTTATGCTTCAGGGATAGCAGCATATCATTACATAGAGAGGTGTGAAGACATTAGAATAGGTGAGTGAGAATAGTTGCAGGGAAGGTTACCATGGGGAAAAGACAGAGAATTAGTGAGAAAGGTATGCAAAGGAAGAGGAGTACAAAGTTGAGGAAGTGTGAGAGATGCAAAGAGAAGGGGAATGCAGGATGAATGAGAGGAAATAAGTGAGGGGATGATAAAATGAGATATCAAAGGATGAAGCAGGGATAAAGGGGTGTGAGACAGTTGCAGGACTCATGTTAAGTGACCTGCGTAAGTGCAGCTGCACTTTGGGGGAAGAGGTGTTCCTTGAGCTGTTGTATGAAGTCCAAGTATATTTGGACATCGCTGATGAAAAATGGAGTCCCTTAGTTTAGGTGTTAAAATGGGGAATTTATGGTCAGTGCATTGAAGTTCAGTTTTTGTAGTTAGTAGAGTGGGTTGAGATTGAAAGATTTCCCTGAGATTATATCGGAGGGTTGGTGAAAAGTTTATGAGTGAGAGGGAAAGATGTCTCAGGAGAAAGGGCTTAGTGAATTAGCAATCTTAGTAGGAGGTTGGCTGTTAAATGTACTGGGTGACATTTACCTTTAGCGAGTTTTACGCAATGGTGTCCATTAATGGGGAGTCAGTAGTGAACTGGCAGATTATACTGTTGATGGTTTGTAAGGTGGTGGCATTTTTCTTTGAGGCTGCAGCTACTATGGGAAGTCCATATTTGAGTTGTGATTAGAGTATTCCTTTGCCTATGGCAGTTTTGGCTGGCTTAGGCAGAAAAGGTGATAGCTTGCTTTCCCTGAACAGCAGTGTGTTGATATTTTTGCATGTGTTTTGAATGTGTAGTTGAAAGTTAAGAGATTGGTCTAGCCAAATGCCAAGGTATTTGAAAGATGTGGTAGTTTCTATGGTAGTATTGTTAACAGGTCCCTTTTAATTTGACGAAACTTTAGCTTGTCGAACTACAAAAGATCGACAGCAAATGATCAGCTAAGCAAATTTTTTCCCATGGAAAGAATTTGCTTGGCCGTTACACCAAACAAAAACCTTTCAACCTGAATTAAGTGGAGAGGGCTTCAGCCTCACCCCTAACTAAATATACTAACTCCGAGATCGCTCCACACTGGGGAAAGGGCAAATTCCCATTAACGGCCAAGCAAATTCTTTCCCTGAGAAAAAAAATTTTTAACTGGCCGTTCGTGGTTTGGTTCTTTTGATCTTTAGCTGTCGATCTTTTGTAGTTCAACAAGCTAAAGCTTCATAAAATTAATAGGGACCCTTGTTAACATGTTTAATATTAAGGAGGCTTGGTACTTTAGCTATTTTTTGGGTCGGTTCCAAATAATATTACTTTTGCTTCTGAGGGATTGAGTATAAATTTCTGGCCTATTAGCCATTGGTTGAGGGTTTGAAAGTCATCTTGGAGCTAAGTTGCATAATAGAGTGAGACTTATTTGGCCTGTAGATGACCATGACCATGTCATCTGCATAAAGAATTAGAGGTATTTGAGGGTGATCTGATGGCAGTTTGTTGATAAAAACTGAAACTAATTGAGGAGCTAAAGTGGAACCCTGGAGACTCCTTCCAGAACACATGCTGTTTCAGAGGTGGTGGTGCCTACTTTCACCTTATATGATCAATTGGAGAGTAAATCTACAAAGCAAGGTTTTGCATAGTCAGTAATGGCAATTTAGATCAAAGGCTTTAGTGAGGTCAATAAAGTCAGGAGAGAGCTGTTATGGTGATGCATCCAGACCAGAATTCATGTTGCATCCTGGATAGAAGATGGTATTGAAGTAAATAGGCAGTAATTTGGTTGTACATAATTATTTTCTAGTATTTTACATACAGTGAGAAGTACTGAAATAGGGCAGTATTGCTAAGCAGTAGCTGGCTTGGCTAGTGTTGGAACAGAAGTGACTATGGCTGTATTCCATATCTGAGGCATAATCTTATTAGTTAAGCAGAGGTTGTATATGTGAGTGACAGAGTCAGAGAAGAAGTCCTTACAAAGCTGAATGAACCAAGGGGTAAGTCATCTCAGCCTGGGAGAGTATCTATCTGTATTTGGCCCATTTATGTTTCTGCCTCTTTGGCTATATCTTTTTGATGTGGAATAGTAGACGGTCAAAGAGGAGAGGGTGACTGTGAGGTTGTAGGTTTGTGTTATTGCTGATGTTTGGCAGATTGTTAAACTCAATGAGGAAGTCAGTCCATGAGTTTTCTGGTAATGGTATTAAAAGGGAGTTCAGGGATTGGAGTTGTGTTGAGTTTTCTAAGTAGTTAACAAGTTGATTTCTCTCCAGAATCTTTTAGGTTTGGCTAAAAGTAAGATTTGCTTTTTTGGTAGTGGTTGTTTCTGTGTCTTTGGTTGGTTTGTTTGGCTAGTTTGTGTGTTGCGGTATATTTGGCTTGGGAATCTGTGGAGGGGTTGCATTTTCAATTGCACCATTCTTCATCATCATCACATAACTTGAGGAGTTGTTTGAGTTAATTAGATATCTAGTCATATTTATGAGGTTAAAACAGATGATTTGGCATAGTGGTATGTAGCTCTGACTGTTTTGCACAGGGTCCTGGGTTCAATATTTGGCAATGAAATGTATGGTGGTAGCACAGCATTTTGGGGTGGGAGGTTGGCATAATGGTTAAGGTGTTTACCTTACAAACATAAGGTGCAGGGTTTGATTCCCACATGGGGTAATTGGCTAGGCTGACAATGGCCCACAAGGGCAGTTAGCCTAGTACTATTCTATGAACCTATAAGGTCAAAGTAGCCTTTGTACTATGTGAAAGAGTGTTTTGCAAGTGCAGTAGGGTATTGGTAATGTTGTCAGCTGCTTCATTGGGGTCTTTTATGGCAAGTAACTGTGGCCAATCAAAGCTGACAAGATGTTTTTTAAGATTAGTGATATTCTGAATGCCTTGTGGTCTGATGGTAATAAGTTTAGGTTTATATTTTTGTGTTAGACTATGTACTAAGAAAGTTATGGGGCAGTGGTTAATGAAGCAGGATGCATGTATAGTGAGGTTAGATATCACTGTAGGTTTATTAGTCATTATAAGATCTGGGAAGGTGTGCCTGTTGGACTGAAAATTTGGTCTAGTGGCTTCAGAGGTGATCAGGGTAAAACTTAAGTTGGCCAGGAGTTTTGAAATATCAATGGCTTTTGATCCTAATTAATTAAGTTTGAATTCTCCAAGAATGGAGAAGAAGCTCCATGCCACGGACATACCATATAAAATGAATCATGTGACATCTACACTTGTATACAAAGCATGAGATTTCACGTAACACCATGAAACAACACTACTTGGCATCACACATTATTTAGAAATACATGTCCATGTTAGCCAGTCTAGCATTATTGCTCCACACATTGGTCAATTGATGGACCTTAACTTATTCATCTTCAATCAGCTGCAGAACTCCAGAATGGTGTACTAAGGACAGCGGAATGGTCTTGCTCTTTCTACACAGGGACTTTAAAGAAGTCTCAGCTTGTACATTTTAATGGCTCCTTTAAAATAATGATGCCAAGTTCAACCTGGCACAAGTGCTGTCTCATATCATGGGCACACCCGTGAAAGGGAACAATGCAGGCATTGTTGTGTATTTCTCCCCACAGCCTATACAAGTGCAGCTTATGACTATATGGCAGCCCTACATATGAAGATCCTATTACCTTCTGAGTGTTACCCATCCCCTCCATATGTCTCATTTTATCTTGTTCATACTCCTTCTCCCATCACCAGTGGTCTACTCTCTGTCTGCATGAGTCCCTCCACTATCCAACTCACCTTTTATATGAACATCACCTCTTTCTGTTTGTGTATGAGTTCTGTGTTTTTCTGTCTTCAGTCACTACCCACTCTTTATCCTCAACACCTTCCAAATTTACCCTTTCTTTCAGTAATGAAAAGGAAACTGTATCATAACCAGTATATACCTCCTTCATTTATCATTCACTCCATACTGCTTAGTCTTGTGTTCTCCTTCTGCTTACTATACTCCCTTTTCATACCTTTTCACCTCCACATTTAAATGATGAATACAGTGACCATTTTGTTATGGGCATCTGTACTGAAATTCTGTTTGACCTGCTAACAGTTGCACTGTGACATTGGTTGACATTGTCTGCTATGGCACTGGATTGTGACATTGGTTGTCACTGTCAGTCATGCCACTACACTGTGACATCAGTTGCCACTGTCTGCCATGGCACTGTACTGTGTCATTGGTTGTCGCTGTCTACCATGGCACTACACTGTTACATTGGTTGTCACTATCTGCCATGGCACTGCATATTGCTGCTTGCATTGCTTAGGGTGAGATAGAAAGGCTCTGCCGTGACATCATGCACATTACCCATGCCTAGTGCAGTGGTCCTACTCCTCCAGTATGCTGATATTGTGCTGCTACTGCTATACATCTTACCACTACCCATCTACTTTGTTATGTGGCCTTTTCCTCAGTGTGGGGGTGCAATCCTTTAGCTATTGTGTTCATAATTTGCTTTGGATGCTCTGAGCAGTGAATCCCATTGGACTTTCCACTTCAGGGGTGCACTGAACACTTCTGGGAACTGCAGTCAATCAATATTTTTGTCATGAAAATTGTTTTTTTTAGCTTCTTTAAATTCCATACCACTAGCAGCAGGCCATCCATGCAGATTATATAGCAAAAAAGAAAAAAAAAACATGTTATTCCATTCCCTATTTTTAGCAACCTTAGTATAATTAGTTAGTTAGTTAGTTAGTTAGTTAGTTAGTTAGTTAGTTAGTTAGTTAGTTAGTTAGTTAGTTAGTTAGTTAGTTAGTTAAACTGGAAAGTTTGATTGTGTATAAGACCCCTTTTCAACTGAGGCCTGGGGAGAAATGATCCAGAAATACAGGTTTTTAAACAAAGCTTTAAAAGAAACATTTGTTACAGAGGTGCATAGCAGATTTTTCAGGTGTTTTACAAACATAATAATTGACATGTATATACTTTTCAAGGGTAATACTGCAAACACTGGTGATAAGAAAAACAGGAGAGACTAAAGCCGACATTTGTGTTTTCTGCTATAGCTATGAGTAGCAACTGTCCAGATAAGAAAAGCTGTAAAAGTAAAGATAATGTCTTCTCAGAGACTGTAGTGGGATTGCTAAGTAACTTGCACATAATATTGATTAAAGCATTGCATCTGTTTGTGCTTTAATTGATAAAATGCTTTCAGAAAGATACATTGCAGTGATGGGGTTGTCACAGTTTACTTGTATGTTCTGATTCAATAATTGCAATATATAGTATCAAATGCCATCTGTGAACCATTACAATTATTATAATGTCTCAGCACTATAATATTCCCTCAAGCTTTGTTTGCAGAACTACAGCACTACATTTTTCAGGCACATTTAAAAACATATTGTCACAAAAAATATAAACAACCTTTTTTTGAATCTGATGAGCTATTATGTTGTTTTTGACTGTCATTATGATGCTAACATCTTGTAACTGTATCAGTGCATAGAAGAGGGAATATGGCATTAGTAAGCTTCCTCAGCCATGTATCGCACTAAAGAGACAGGAACATTCTATATAGTGAAAAATAATCCTTAGAGTCATCTATGGACCAGATGGTATATCTTTAGGCTTTGATTGCATAGTAATTATTTCAAAAGGTTAGGGTTGCTATCTCTTCTTATACCAGAAAACAAAAGCTGTGACAATATGCTTCTATCAGTAAAGGTAAAAATGTTGCTTGTGATATAAAACACACTGAGCAGAGCACCTGAAATTTCTCCTCGGAGAATTGTTTGGATAATAACAAGATGCTGACATTTACAGGACATCTCTTTATCCTTTTCAAGGAGCTGAAAGAACATACTTAAAGAGTAACATATGAAAATGTGCGGTGAGTTTTAAAAAATAGCACCCAGTGTGCATAAGTGCATGTTAAGTTTTGCATGTAAATATCTAGGACATGGAAACATGTCCAACGTTTGCTATTCTGTATATATTGGAGTCATAGAATACATTAATTATCATGAAGTCCACCCTATATCAAATCTGTTATATACTCGATGTCACGCTACTTCTTGCATGGAATATGAACTGCAGGATATAACTTCATATTATGAATTTTTCTCTTACTTTTTATTAATTAAAATTGATTCAAAGAACATGGAGCACACTCTGCAGATATAGAATTTGTTGGAAATGATATGACAATTTTTCAAGAAACTGATTTGAACAGATAAAAATCATCTGTCAGATTTTAAAGGTACCACAATGTTAGCCCATTTAAAGCATGTTCTTTTCAAAACATAGCCTAACATATATTTATGTATTTATTATTTTTTTCTTTGTTTATTGATCTATCTATATCTACATATCAGTCTATCTGTTTATTGACATTTGATAACCAGGTGGGTAGGCTGGACAATGGATCCTTTTCAGCCAATCTCCATATGAAACAGTCAAGTACATTTGACATTCAGAGATATCACACTAGTTAGAAAAAACAAACTATTTGCAATACAGACAGAAAAAGACAGAAAAAGACAGTAAAATGGAGATTTACAACAAATATTTGAGTAGACAGGTATTTGCAGTGAAGATAAAGAAAAACAACTGCAGATTTAAAAACAATATCATGAATGTACAGTAACTGGCAGTGGCATCTTCATTCATAGGTTCATAGACACTTACTAGGCTATTGATCTGCAGGGATCTTTAGTAGCTTATTTTATTTATTTATTTTACATTTGTTTACCGGGAAAGTCTGACTGGGCACATACTCATTTTCAGTGCTCCACATACAAACACATTTAACACAGACATAAGTGATACAAATTATACAGTGGTAAATAAATACAGAAATTATATCACTTTAACTTGCAGAAGATACAGTGCACAGAAAGACATATAAACCACAAATAAAGTAATAGGATCTCAGAACAAGATTTGCCAGACAAAGCCATTAGTATGAAGCTTAAAAAGTAAAATATATATCTTTAAACTGTAGATTTTTTATAGCTATAGGATGAAAGAAAGGAAACAATTAAGAAGGTAGTTAGAGGGTAAAGGAATTACAGAAAAACAGATGTAGCCTTTGGTTGTTAGATTTATTTTGCTGAGAAGAGAGATGGATCGTGAGTGTTAATATTTAACCTGGACTGCTACATGAGCAAAGCCATGTCTTAGACAAATGGCTTTTGAGCAATTTTTTAAAGTGAGAAGTATTGGTTATGGATCTTATATTTTGAAGGAGTGTGATCCAAATTTCGGCTACATAACTAGAGTAGAGAGAACCTCCAGAAGTATTTATAGATTTGGTAACTTTTAATAATGATTTGTCAGTGGAGTGTAATACACAGTGATTGGCATAGGGCTCAAGTATGTTTTGTAGAACTACTATTTTTTCTGGCCATTTAAGTAATTTATGAGCCATTGTCAGCTGATTGTAGTATAGGAGGTGGGGAATTTCTAACCAGAATAGTTTTTTAGCACTTGACAGTGATGTGATCTATGTGCAGAGTCTGTGGCAAATTTTGCTGCTTTATTATAGCATGCTTCAATTTTTTCTGTCTGTTTATTTTGAAATTAGTGAGTATGGGTGAGGCGTAAAGAAGTGTGTAGAGAAGATGTGTTCTTGCAATGGCTGTCTTGGTACTATTAGTTATAAATTGTTTATTTCTATACAGGCTTTCTAGTTCTTTTTGTGTACTTTCTTAATTGTTTGTGATATGTGTAGGTCAAATCTCATGTTATAATTGATAATGACACCTAAAAATTTTGACTGAGTAACTGGTGTGATAATTGTATTACCTGAAGCTGTAATGGAAAAGCTAGGAGGAGGACTATGGTTATAGTAGGTAGGAAGATCATAAATTTGTTTTTAGTAGGACTGAGTCTGAGTTGTGATTTTGAGAGCCACGTTTCTGTTGCAGATAAGGACTTTTGTGTTATGCCCTGAATCTGTTGAATAGTATGGGCAGCACATATAAGTGTAGAATCAGCTGCATGTTGGATCAGGGAAGTAGCAGTGTTGAGATTATTTGTGAAGATATTGAAAAGAAGGGGACCAAGAATGCAGCCCTGTGGGACACCTAATGTGACAGTAAGTAGGAGAGAGAGGTCCTGCAGACATTTACTGATTGCTAGTGACCTGTTAGATAGCTTTGGAGCCAAGAGAGAGAGCAGAGGGACTAATGTTTAGGTTAAAAAGTACAGATAGAAGTTTGTGGTGGGACACCAGGTGGAAGACTTTGGACGTATCAAGAAATAAAGATGAGGCAATTTTTCCTTCGCTCTTGTATAGATATATGGTATTGGTGAAACTCAAGAGGACACTAGTCTGAATCCATGTTGAGAACTGGCTAAGAGGCAATTAGCAGTGAGGTAGTGCAGTAGTTAAGAGTGAATTAATTTTTTCTAGAATTTTGGAAAGTAGAGATAGAAAGGGAATGGGACTATAATTTGATAGTTCAATTGAGTTGCCTTCTTTGTGAAGGGGGATTATGTGAGAAATTTTCCAGGTTTGTGGAACTTGGTGTTCAATGATAGAAAGATTGATAAGAATAGAAACATGATAGAAAATAGCATCAGTTGCTGTCTTAAGATATTCATCTGGCAGGTTGTCAACTGCTATTGTTGTTGTTCTTAGTTTTTAAGCAGTTTTTTTATGGTGCTTGTAGGGACAGGATGGAAGAGAATTTTTGTGGGTTTCTTTGATGAACCAGTTGTATATTGGTGTGATATATTTTTATCTTGTTTCATTTGATTTTTGGCTTTGTTTCTAAGCTTTTGATATGCTAAATGATTTGGTAGAGATTTATTTGTATACCTAAGTTCCCAGCCTTGTCTATTAGTTTAAGCAGATCTCTGGTTTCCTTAGTTAGCTATGGGGTATAGTCTGCTTTTGCTCGAAATGTCGTAGGAGGTGTTAATTTGTTGAGAATATTGAGGAATGTGTTGCTAAAATATTCAATGACTGAATCTATGGGCAGGACCTTTAGAGGAGTCCAATTGTATTGGTTGAAGGTGGATACCAGAGTTTGGGGGTTAAAATTGTTCTTGCTACAGATTTGGTGATACATGGTATGCTTAAAATGGTTAGTCCATTGCCTAATTAAAAAAGTTTGATAAATGACCGCTGAGGCTGTCAGGGAGACAACCAGAGTGCTAAGAGTGTGAGGGTTTATTGGTAAGGATCCAGTCAAGGATCGATTGTCTATCTGATTTTTTTATCTATTCTGGTGGGGCTTTGAATGATTTGTGTAAAGATTTTTTATCTACTCTGGTGGGGCTTTGAATGATTTGTGTAAAACCATGGAGGTCAATATGGTTAATGGAGTTCTGTGAGTTGCAAGTAATCCGGTCTGTGTTGAAATTTCCCATTATAATTGTTATCTTGACAAATACTTGCTGTGATCCAATAGAGGATATGCTCTATGGTAACAAGGTTATTACCAGGTGGAATATAATTTTATGATTAAGTGTTTATTGGGGTTAATTTTTATTTCAGTGAATAAAATCTCAGCATTATTTAAAATTGGGATGTTTTGGTTTAGAGGTTGCAATGTAAGGTTGTTTTCAAATACGATAGCTATCCCCGCCTCTTTTTCCCCTTTCTGTCTAACCTGAGAATATTATAACAGGGGAGATAATATCATTGTCATGTATATATGGCTTCAGCCAAGTTTCTGTTAAAAGAGCTATGCCTGGTGAGTAGAGAGAGATGGTGGCATGGAACTCCTCAACCTTATTAACTAGACTTCTAAAGTTTAAGTATATAGGTTCATAGGTTCATAGGTTCATACTAGGCTATCTGCCCGAGGGCATTTACAAGCTTTGGTTTGGGGAACTGTGCCCATTATTTTGCTGTGCCTCTGTCGAGCAGTGACACTGAGGTAATCCATCACCCATCCATTGGTCAAGATTTCTCTTGAACAAAGCCAATTTTGTTCCACAGCATAGGAGTCTTTGGGTAATGAATCTATCCCTCCAGCACGTTCTATTAATGGCCGTTTAGGTCTCCCTAGTGGTTCTAATGGATCTAGATTTTTGAGGTGAAGCATGTTCATCAAGTCAGGGTTTGACAATGCCTTGTATGTCAGGCACAAGTCCCACTGAATATAGTTGGAGTTCTTTCAGTCGGGCAGCATAGGACATATTTTGAGACCCATAATCCTCTTGGTGAGGAACTTTGTGGCCTCTCCAGTTGCTGCAAGTGACGGGGCAGATACATTCCGAATGGGGCAATGTACTCAATCATTGGTCGGATGAGTGCTGAATATAGGAGACTATGACCTCCTTGATCTAGATGTGAATCCCTCCATGATAAGGTGGGCAATGTAGAAGGTCTTCCTGACTATTTTTGCAACATGAGTGTCGAATGACAGATTGCTGTCAACCTGGGTCCCCAGGTCCCTAATAACTTCTTCTGTGCTCAGTGGATTTCCACTTATATGGTAGCTAGTAACCTTGTTTTTATGACTATGCATTTTGGCATTTAACTTTAGGCCGTGGCTTTGGCACCAGTTATCTGTATCTATGAGACCCTTCTGAAGGATATTTGTGTCAGATGTGTTTTCAACCACCCAGTTTGCAGTCGTCTGCAAACTTTGTCAGCCATAGCCCTCCCATGCTTGCTTGTACATCGGAAAAGTAGATGCCAAACAAGAGTGGGCCCAGGACTGAGCCCTGTGGGACACCACTTGAGACAGGCTTAGAGTCAGACATGGCATCGGCCACTCTGACCCTGTGGGTTCTGTCACTCAGCCAGTTAGCAACCCATCTTGTGATGTATGGGTTAACATTTAGGCTGATGAGTTTTTCAATGATACCCGAATGGGGTATTGTGTCGAAGGCCTTTGCCAGATCGAGGTAGGCTGTATGAACTGCCTTTCCCTCATCAATGGCTTTGGTGACTGTTTCGAAAAAGTCAACCAAGTTTAAAAGGCATGACCTGCCTTTGACAAAGCCAAACTGGGTTGGATCCAGAGTCTGCAAGTTCCCTATGTCTTTATTTATGAGATCCATTATGATCCTCTCCATGGCTTTGCAGATAAGGCTTGTCAAGCTGATGGGCCGGTAATTTTGTGGAGTGGGACTACAGTCGCCAGCCCACCCTGGTAATGCATCCCGAGGTGAGGCAACGATTAAACAGCTGTCCTAACTGAGGGTTTAATTTGAGTGCATGTAGCACACAGCCGGGGACACCATCAGGTCCCATGGATGCTGTGTTTTTGCTTAGCTCACCTGAGCATTTGAGATGTTTGGGGCTGCAATCTGTTGGTATAGATATCTCTCCTTTTGGGAGGAGTTTGCACTGAACCTGTCAGCCAGTATGTTGGCAATGTCTGTAGGATCAGTAATCTTCTCATCGTTTTGAACTAATTCTGAGCATATCTGGGAGTTTCCTCCCAGGTTTCTAACATAGCTAAAGAAGGCCTTATGATTGTCTTTAGAGTCTTTAGCTATTTTTCTCTCAAAATTTGCTTTGGATGCTTTTATGAGAGCTCTCAGCTTTATCATGTAGTAGCTTCCTCCTTTTGTTGTAGAGTTTGTTTATGGCTGGGGTCCACCAGGCTGGACGCTTGCCTTTGGTACAGAGAATCTTTGTTTTGCTTGGGATTGCCTTATCCATGCAGTCCTGCAGGTGCTGGTAGAAGGCATTTGTAAGTGATTGCATGACTATACTACTTTTTTCACCACTGCTCGGGGCCTTGAAGGAGACCACACTAGTCTTTAGAAGTGCAAAGTCGGCTTTAGAACTGTGGTCTTTTTGTTTCAGGAGGTGGGATGAGGACCTCCAGCGAGATAAGTTTGTGATCTGATCTCACCAGTGAGGGGTATACTTCTGGTGTTGAACATTTTGCTCCCATGTTCGTGATGATGAGATCAAGTATGTTTTCTCCTCTTGTGGGGATAGTGACTAGTTGTTCCATGGCATTTGAGTTTATGACTTCCAGGAACTTTTGGGCTAGGGTGTTTGGGCTTGAGTAGTGTTCCCAGTCTATATTTGGGTAATTGAAGTCACCCTGAAGTCATATAAGTAATAGATATGATCCCTTCTGAGGTAGATTTAATATACTCTGAAGCTGTCAAGGTATATTAATAAGTGATAGTGGGGTGGTCTTGGGGCCGGGTTTGAGTGGATATTGACACTTATTAGTTGAGATGCTGTGTTTACTATAGTGTTAAGGAATTTTAGTCATGGTTTTATGAAACCTAAAGGAGATACGGCGTGAAACTTTAAGTGGATGTATGTTATAGGTGAATTGATCAAAGAATGTGGTGTTGAAAATTTCTGGAGATATATCAAAATTTACTGGCATTTTTTAATGTGGGAGAGGGGATGCATTTTCATAGCTGGGTGGAGGTATGGTTAGGTGAGATTAAGCAGTTAGGTGAGCAGCTAGGGAAAGAAATATAAGTATTGTGGCATGTAGGGGTGTGACGACTGTGCCCTGGCACAGGAATCAAGGTGCCTCAATCCTCACTACTAACACCAGGGAGGTCATCTCCTAGAGGACGAAAGGATAACTAATACACACAGTAAATTACAATTTCCCTTAAGTGCACACAGAGATCACAGTCAGTCTGGGGCTGGCTGCTCCCTTGCTGACCAGGTCCCCAGTAAGACTCCCCACTGGCACAGCTATAGGGGCCAGGTTTCAGACTAACTGGGCAAGCTAGAAACTCCAGTAACCTCTCTGTCCAACCAGCGCTTTGTGTCCCTGCCCAAGTAGCTGACACAACACGCACACACACTTTGAGATAAGTATTTATACAACTTCACAGACACTCCTGGGAAAGGCTGACACAGATTCTCCAGCTGTGCCCCTTTACCCAGACTATACAGTAGTAATTACTGCCACCACCCAGTTAATAATATCAGCTACTAAAAGGCCCTTAAAAGGGTGTCCAATTATTACTGTGCAATATTAATATCCAATGGTAATGTGACTATACAGTCTAAGGCTTATTAGAAGGACATAGACAGTAAACTCTATAAATATATAATGTACTCTAAAGCATACTTCATCTCTACACAAACCAGCCACAGGTAGAAGGTTTTAAAAATATTTAATAATAAATAATTAAAATACAAGACAAATCTACTACACCACAGAGATATCTAAGAGTTCACAGCTCACACAGAAACTTAAAAGAATACAGTAGGACAGGTCTGGTTTCAAAGAAAAATACCTAATTAATTTTTACTAGTTTTAACTATTCCTACAAGATACCACAGTGCTAAAAACTTACATGTGAGCATAAGCAGAGTGCTGATAAAAACACAGACAGGCCACCAAGGTGTCCAGAAACTCAGTAGTACTTTTGTACCTGTTGCAAATTATACTTTTGTACCAAAGAAACGAGCCGATAATCCACTGGTTAAAAAACAGAAAAAACAGAGTGATAAGTTATCTGTCCAGATCAAAATGCTCCTTGTCTCTTGTGAGAAATAGCATTTAAACATTACTAACAAACATGTCTCTAAGGCCCTCCCAAAATTACATAATTTTTGACACTTAGGTTTAACCAGTATTCATATTGCATCATCTTAACACCTGGTCTGAGTTCTCAGGCCACAAACTACATTATTTAGCAATCTAACACCTGCACAGAAACTTACAATGATACAAAACATTTCACATGTATATGCTAACAGAAACTAAAGTAATAAAAGCACCTTCCACATCTAAATTCTAGTCATAAACTTTAGCCTTAAAACAATGGGCATGAATCTTCATCCAGCCGCCCTCGGGCTGAATTCTAACATGAAAGGATACAACATGCATCACTGGGCCAGTAGAGTGCAATGTTGTCACATATTTTGCAGTTCCACATTTCACAGTATTTTCTTACATTTAAAAAACACAAGCCTGTATTTTACATTTATTTATACAGTTGATATAATTATATATCAAATTCTATTTGACTAGGCTGGCAGCCTTTGACCATCTCTCCCCAGTCATCAGAAGGGGTATCATTGTATGTTGATGAAAAATGGTTATTTATGAGTTGAGACAGGGAATATGATATAGCTGATATTCCAAACTTAAGATTTTAGCTGGTAGACTGAAAAAGAGGATGAAAAGATTTTGTGAAGTACTTGTCAGTAAGTTAGAACGAACAAATAATTAAAAGGATAAGCAGGCTGCAAGCTAATGTTAATAGGTGGAAGGTGTACTTAATAGAGCTCTTCTACTGATATGTTGGTCATGTGAAATGGGAGTGGCTAGTAAAAATATAGTTATATTGGAGGTGGGTGAGAATTGAGGGTAGGGTAGGGGAGCAAATAAACCTGAGTGTAGCGAGGGAAAAGGGAGCAGGTAGACCCTGGTCTTCATGTGGAATGAATAAAAAACTTTCAGTGACTATGGAACTAAGGTAAGTTTTTTAATGTTGAATAGTCCTAGTATATTGTAATGTATTCAACATTAAGTCTACAAACAGTTTGGTTAAAGTTAGATGACAAACAGCTGCAGTGGGATATAAATATGGCACCTTCAACTAATAAATGTTATGTTTAGCCAGTATAGGATGATGGATGGGAGAGAGAGAAGGCTACTGAATCAGGAAAGGAAAGACTGACCAATATAATTGAAAACAAGACCCTGGTCTTCCTATGGGATGAGTAAAAACCAGTCAGTGACTGTGGGACTAAGTAAGTTCTTCAACATTGAATAGCCCTAGTTTATTGTAATGTATTTCGCGTTAAGTCTACAAATAGTCTGGTTAAGGTTAGATTTAAATGTAACATATTTTACAAACTTTTCTAACTAGGAAAAGAAAAGATTATAATTTAGGAAAGAGCTTTGTTAAAAATATATACTATATTAGATGGGGGAACTCATAAGATGTAAGGGAAAATTTAGCAGTTGTTGCCCCGGTGTAGTGCTTTCTCGTTAAGTGGTGGTTAAGCACAACAGTAGAAGTGGTGACTAATATAGCTATCAGTTATTTAATTATGGAGTACAACTTAAAAATATGAGGTACCTACATCAGCTTCTTTTCAGTCCATTTTCTTTTTTTAGTCTGTATCCAAAGTTGCCTGTTTTGCAGAAATAAAGATTAGGACAGTGGCTGTACTCTCAGTGAGGGGAGGGGCAACCCAGCGTTGACTCAAAAAGAAGTTATGTGTGCATTTAGGGGCACTCATGCTGAGGGAGATGAACAGACGTGCATTCTCACTGTATTTTCAAACCTTAGTACCAATGCCTCTGAATTTTGGGGATGTCTTCTTAACCCTAGGTAATAACATCCATTAATACTGTGAGAAAATCCTATGTATAGCACATATTAATAGCCATAACACTGGAGGAGGTATTTACATGTATCCCCTATCCATAGGAGACAAGGGTGCTAAAACAAGGGTGAACTTATGGTTTCCCATCCAAGCATCCAGGTTACGTTTTAATAAATAAGAGATGTACATAACTTCACATGGAGAGGAAAGCAGTTCCAGAAATGTGGTATTCTCTGTGAGACATTCAATAACTGACTAATAGCGTTTAATGGTAAGTGCTTTGTGCTTTACAGCTGGCGGTAGAACATTATTCAGGAGCATTATACTTGTTAAAAATAGCACAATATTTAGAATACATCACTGGATGTCAAAGCAGCAAGAACAATAAATGCATGCTGAAGAAGATAAAAGTGAATACAACATGAATGATGCACATGGAATCAATATTGTGATGATGTGCTTGAGGTTATTTCCTTTGTGTGCTTAACGCATTTCTTTATAGCAGACTCAGATGCATTCTTTAAGAAGGGACTCCTACTGCTTGATTTGCTTAAAGTATTGTCTTGCCTGATTTCTGCTAGGAGTTGACACCAGATGGCAGGTACAAGCTATAAAAATGTCTCTACACCCGTAACCATATTAAATCTGTGTATAAGAAGGGAAAATGTATCCTCATTTATATCCCTCATTGTTTAGCTATGGTGTCTGATTTGCTACTTGAATTTAATATGGGGGGCAGTGGTCCAAAGTAATGAGTTTCAAGATCTGGAAGAAAAGTAGTAGGCAGGCTTTATAGTATTGTTCAAATAACAAACAGGACGTGTCAAACAGATGACTTCAAGATGCTACTATAACTCTGATCTTGAACTCAAGCAAGTAACTTAAAATGGTACTCCACAGTGAAAAACAGTTTTAATATAAAATATCAAATGATATGCTGAGGTAAAACTTGACAGGTGATGAACACATCCTTGGATTTCTTATACAACAAAATCTAATGAAGATTTTGTTTCATGTTTTTGAGTAAACTGATTATTATATATTGTTTATTATATTTTGTATGAGGCTTTACTTTGTTACCTTTGTTGACAAAAACATATAATGCATAATTGTATTGTTCCACATAGGAATGCAATATCCATCTAGGAATGACATCAACGTATTACAATGTTTCTTCATCTAAAACAATGGAACAGATTCCATAAAGTTCACAGAATCTGGTGAATTACAGTGATATCGATGTTAAACCTATGGTTAACATTTTAATATGATAATGCATGACAAGAATCCTAGAATAGCTTAGCGCACAATGAATTAATGCAGTTCAAGCGGCGAGCTATTGAAATGCACACATAATCCATAATTAATAAGAAATGGTTGCCCAATTACATCATACAGTACCAAATTTACAGAAAGATGATCACAATTCAAGAATCCTGATAGTTGTGTAGAAATAAACAAAATCTGTACAGTAAGGTTAAGGACAAATATGAAATGACTCCGTTATGATGACAAAAGAATGTGTATGTATGTATGTATGTATATATATATATATATATATATATATATATATATATATATATATACTTACAATCAAAATGTAGAATGGCAGTTTTACGACTGCCACTTGTTGGAAATCATGGCACTCAGGGTCTGCAATGCCAAACTGCAATATTATGAACCATAATAATGAATGTAGAGCTGTATTCTTTATTATGAGTTCAGCATTGTGAATGTAGATCTCGGTGTAGTGGGGTGTGGGGAATTTCCCATTTTCCTCACTGTAGTGCAATCTCATATTTGGTATATTTAAGTTGCAGGGAGTGTGGGGGGTACAGCCCCCCACATGGGGAGGATGCAGGGGGGGCTTGCCTCCTGCAAAACATTGATGCTAATACTGACTTTCAATTCCAAAAGTTCAGTGTTGTGAATGGGACTGTCGCAGTGATGATTTCTGACTTTATGAAGGGATCGGTGAGAACATTTTTGTAGTTTTGGTTCGGCATTGTGCATAAACACATAATTGCCATTCCGAATTTTGATAGTAATCTATATATATATATATATATATATATATATATATATATATATATATATATATATATATATATATAGTAACAGTGCCAACTATCCCATTGTAAGCCGCATGGCATTTGTCACATATATCTGCAGATGTAAACACAAAAATGTTGCAGACGGATATTTCTGTAAGTCATCCACCAACTTATAATATGTGCTTCAAGCTGCAAATCTATTTGTAATATATATTTACATCACTCTTTACAGTAAACTGAGAGACAACTGCAGATATCTACATAATAAATGTATCATTAAAATATATCGGCTTGAACTTACAGATTCCAAAGGAATCCATACATTTTCTAATAAAAAAATTAAAGGTGAGGGACAGTCATGGCCACATTGCTATAGCTAACAGTTGACAACAATGAGTTTGGGACTTGGGTGGAGAACACAACTAACATACACACCCAAGGAAAGTGGGAGACAGAAAAGAAGATATGAGGTATGAGTGAAGAAGAGGGACACACAAGAGGGATGTTGGAAAAGGAAAATCTAAGGGAAAGTCAGAGGGGAATGGGCAATGCTTTTTCTGGAGGGAATAAGCCCTATTTTTATATGAACAGAAGGAAAGGTAAATACTGGGAAAGAGGAGGCGACAGTCACCACAGTAGGTATATCCAGAGAACAAGAACCAATAATGCGACCAGTAGTACCAATGGACACACTCCAAGGAGAATGTCAATGAAGAAGTATAATTCCACAAGTCAGCCAAGCAAGTAGAAAATCACGTAGTTTATTCGAATCGTAAAATTCAACAAAATGAACAAAATGTTAAGTGCTTTCACCCAGATTCAATCCCAGGCTTCCTCAGAACAAAAATCAGTGCAACCAATGGTGGCTTTAAATACCCCCAGCTTCATCATGTGACATTTCATGATTAAAATTCTGTAACTTCCCATCAAGTAAAATACATAAAAACATGATGAACAACCTAAAATGTTCCCTTATAAAAAACTCCATTCAAATATGTAATCTTACATTCATAATTGTTTGTTGAATTAGACACATTTAAATAATCCTAAGGAAAATGTATATAATGATAAAAGGTTGTGTATTGTTGTATATAAACTGTATGTATACACTTCTAGATAATATATACTGTATGAATTGTGTATATATACAAACCACAATAAATAAATAATTAATATAAAACAATACATAAACTAACCTGTATAATTTAATTCATAACCAGTGTGTATATATAAAAGAATTGTCCATAAAAATTAAATTCATAATCAAAATATATCAAGCATGATAAGCACAATATCCAGAGAACACATATTACAACACAAGACAGATAAATGTTGGAAAAAAACAGTGAGGACAGATAAGTTACACAGACAGTACACTGCATGACATGAGCAATGGAAAATTGACAAACAGGGTGGGAATGCATACCAGCCATGGTGTAATGCAGAAAAACATATTTACCTATGCAGTATCATATTACAATGTCACAAACTGTGTGGCAGTTATACCTGAATGTGTATGACCAATGGCAGATGTGTATTCCAGGGTAATAAAGTAGGATCACAGTACATATTGCATAAATATACACATATCCAATTAGTCCATCAGCTGTGTATATGTAAGCCAAGCAACATAAGTGGTAGATAACTCCAGAGGACAGAAATAAACCTATGGCCATGCACATAAAAGGCAAACAACCAAGCACAGTGCCAAAGAGAAGTACTGCAGAAGAGCAACAAATGCTGTTACATAGACAAGTAGGTGTACAGAACCAAAACAAATGTGCAATGGAATGTGTATATGTTACACACATATGCCATGTCAAAGGCAACACACAGGTGTAGGTGTGTATGTTTGTCTGCCAGTGGCATAAATATAATGTACATGAAATCAAGGTCAGTAGATATACTTTCACTAATGACATGTAATACCAAAAATGTAACAGTACAGCATAATGAATATAGCAGGTTGTGTACATGGATGGAAAACAAACTAGACTGGGTGACACACAAGTATAATGAGAATAATGATGTATGGCCAGCATTAGCCAGCAACTTGTGTCCACATGCCCTCTATCATACAATGGACATACATGTGGCACATATTCACTATGGAAAGTTAATAAATGTCAATGGACAGTAGTTTTAACAAAGGCAAATACAACTGTAAAACATAATAGGAAAATATGAAGGTGGGAGGAAGATGGAGGGTCTATATTACAATGTTGAAAGACGAGTTCACCGAACATGTCTTTATCGACATGTAAATATGGACCTTTTGAAATGCTGAATGTCCACTTCAGCAAATTTTTTCTCAGGGGAAAAAAAATCACTTGACTGTCATTTGGGATTTGCCCTTTTCCCCATTGTAGTGTAATCTTGGAGTTGGTATATTTAGTTAAGGGGGGTGTGAGGGGCACAGCCCCCCACTATGTAGCATTTGAAAGTTTAGTTTCTTTGTGTATGGCTAAGTGATTTTTTCCCCTGGAAAAAAAATTGCTGAAATGGCCATTTGGCATTTGAAAAGGTCAGTATTTATGTGTCAATTAACATGTGTTTGGTGAACTCGTCTTTCGACATCGTAATATAGACCCGAGGTGGACAACCTGGGCCAATATCAGGATAAAGCAGGACATGGTAAGTTGACACAATGCAAATGTGTGTTGAAAGCACATAGGGTGCTGTAGAAGCCACACACGCATACATTTAACAAACTGGAAAATGTATGTCAAATGGCCAGATAGATTGCTGATGTCCGCAGAACTGGACATGTATAAAGCACACACACACACAGTAATGCATAATCATATCACATTAACATGCATAGGTAAGCAAGCTAAAAAATGAAAAGCACATACGGATATACTGTCAAGCAAACATCATCTAAAGAACTGTAGGTGTATGTCAACCTCCCTGCTAATTATGTAGCAGAGGATACTTGTGAGCATCATTACAGCACATCAGCAGTAAATAACTGAATAATGACATGTCAAAACTAGGTTTATGTGTTACTATGTATCCAACTATGTGCACAAACATGTACAGTCATTTAATGTGTATAACTATTTCAGGAGGGAGTACAGCGATGTCACTAAATCACGGGTGTGGAAATGCTACATACAACAGGCATGATGTAATGTACTGTGAAATAATGTGTTATCTGTAACATTGTGTACAGATTAACGTTACATTGCTGTTTGATGCAGTCAGCAAAGGAGGCTTGCACGTTGACAGGATATACCTCTATATGATCCCATATGGCATCCATATTGCCAAACCATGAAACAACACCACATCCTGACAGTGGAACATCATGACAATTGTCATCCAAAAACATCTGGAATGACATGTCTGTATGTTGCACTTACCTGACATGGCAAAACAGAAATCCAAGGCATATCATACTTTTAGTGATGGAGTATGGACAACATATGTTGTCTGTCAGTCGCCCCAGTAAAACACGTTTACTGGCTACCACATGGAAAGTGTTATGTGTTAATGTGTGTCATGCACACATTGAAACCAAAGTAAATCTCACAAAATAGTAACATAAACATGAGAGGTACGTGATATGCTTGCACAAGAGTGACTGTACATTCCGATCAATGAAATGGCAATCACCGTGTTGGCAGCATAACACAAGTGGAACACACAGACAATACACACAAACCAGAGGGACCAGGTTGATGGGGATCAGGCTCCTGAATGATTTCACAAGCTATCACCCTGAATGAATCCCACATAGCCCATGCCATATACACAAAGAAAGTCCCCATCACGTCCCTCATCTGTGTTTGGAACACATCAGTCATGACCTCCTGGATCTCCTCCTGAAAATCATCTCTGTCCCAGTCATGTCAATGTCTCCTTTGGGGTACTGGCAGGATGTCATGGATAGGCATGGGTCCAGGTGCCTTGGTATCATTGTTGTCGTCATTGTCACTGTCCTCCTCAGAAGAATCTGACATGGCCTTGCATGTGCACGTCATCATCTTCTGAGTGGAGAATGTCCATGGGTACCATGCTTTGTAAAGATTAATTGCAAAACACAACAAAAAAGAAAATCAAATGTCTATCATGCAGAACAATCCCATGAATATCATAGCCCAACACAATATGATTATGATAAAAATTTACACAGGGACTGAGACATGTTCATTATGGACATTGTTATATATGCCCTTGTATTTAGTACTCCTAAAAAGGACAATATTATTCTCATCTGAACAACTCTTTATGCTTAGACACACACACAAAGGTCATTAGCTGTGTAAAAATGTATGAATGCTCAAATCAACATATTGTTCAGAGTGCATTAAAAAACTTATATGAGCAGCCACAGTGTGTCATTTTTAAAATGAGGAGAAAAAGGTCTGACTATATTATAGACAATTGGCAAGCCATATAACAAATTTCTTAGACATGCAGTATATATTTTTTTGTTAAACACACATCAGTATAATGAGTCATCATCATCATCATCATCATTAGACCCCTTTTCTCATTTTTTTTCCTACATAGGGTCGGGGTATTGTGTTAACTGTCACCAACTCTATCGATTCAGTGCCACATTCCTGCCTTCTTTAACACTCATGCTTGACTGTCGCAGATCTTCTTTCACACAATTCCTCCACCTCTTTTCTGGAAGTCCTCACTTCCTCTTACCTTCTTTCTGTTTGTCCCAAATTTTCCTCACCAGATTGTCTTCTGCTTTTCTGCACATGTGTCCAAACCACCATAATCTATTCTCTTTGATCTTTTCTGGAATTGGAGCTACTTTGGCTTCTGCTCTTATGTCCTCAGTTTTTTCATTTGTCCCACAGTGTACATCCTACCACCCTTCTCAGGCACTTCATTTCTATCACCTCTAGCTTCTTCAACTGTTCTGCCTTTATTGCCCAGGTTTCTGTACCATACAGTAGTACTGGTTGCCCCACCATCTTGTAAATCTTACTTTTCAGCTTCTTTGACATTCTTCTGTCATAGACTACACCTGGCACTCTATGCTAGTTGGCTGCAGCCCCTCTGATTCTAGCTTTGAACTCTTCATTCAAACTTCCCTTCTCCTCAACCACCCATCCCAGTTACTTGAAGCTATTTACCTGTTCCACTATCTTCCCTTCTATCTCTATTCTCAGTTTCTTCTGATTTCTCCAGTTTGCTGCAATTATCACTATCTTATCTGTGCTTATTTTTATCCCATGTGCCTTCAGTTTTGTATTCCATTCTTCAATCCTTTGCTGAAGTTCTAGCTCAGAGTCAGCTTTAATGCCACCACATCATATGCATACAGCAACTTTGCTGATCTGTCCCCTCTAACCTGTTTGCTACTGTAGTCCATCACCAGTATGAACAATAATGGGCTCAGAGCTGAATCCTGGTATACACCTGCTACCACTGGGAACCCCTCTGTGAGGCCAAACACTCTTCATACCTGAGTCATTCGGTCCTTGCCTGCACTAATTCTACCAATGTTTCTGGGACTTCAAACCACCGCAGTACTGCCCAGATCAGCTTTCTTTGGACCTTGTCATATGCTTTCTCCAAGTCTTGGAATGCCCCGTTTAACTCTCTCATCATCTCTAGCTTCTTCTCAAGTATGTGTCTCACTGCAAACATTCGGTCAGTTGTGCTGCATCTTCATCTGAATCCAAACTGCTCATTTCCCATATTATTTTCTACTACACTGCATATCCGTTTATCAATCACCCTTTCCAGGACTTTCATGCAATGTGATATTGATGCCTCTGTACTGTCCACAGTTGTGGATGTCCCCTTTCTTTTTGTACACTGACACGAGTATGCTTATTCTCCAGTTAACCTTAATCTCCACACTGCTATTAGTACCCTCAGGAGTCATTTCTCCCCTATCTCACCCAGAATCTTTATCCTATCTGCTGTGACCTCATCTGAGCCTTCTGCTTTCCCTGACTTCATTTTCCTTAGTGCTGTTCTTACTTCTTCTAGGCTGGGCTCCTCTTCTTCTCTCATCATAGGCTGTTTCTGGGAGAGTACGGCTTCTGTGGGGTTTTCTACATTCAGAAGCTCCTGGAAACACTCCTTCCATCTGCCTTTGATGTCCTGTGGACTGGTGAGCAGGTTGTTGCTGGCATCCCTTATGAAGGGTGTCTTACTATTTTCTTTATCTTTCTATCTTTGCCTTCCAACCTGATATAGTTTATTTGTGCCACTTACTGATTTATTTTATAGAAGTTTGTAGAGTGCCTCTGATGCCCTATTCTTTGCCATTGCAACTTCTTTCTTATCTTCTTTGTTACCCAGCCAGTAGTCCTTCCTAGTGTGGTCAGTCTTGTCTATCTCCCACTTCTTCCTGTACTCCTTCTTTATTTTGATGACTTCCTGGACTTCTGCATTCCACCACCAGCTTTCCTTATGTACCTTATTTCCATACCTGGCTCAGCCACATATCTTTTCTGTAGTCCTAACACATGCTGTTTAGGTGCTGCCAGTCTTGTTCAACTCCACCTATTTCCTCCTCTTCAGGGGTGCTAGATCCCTGAGTAATTCTGTGAACTGTTGTACTTTCTCTTCCAGGTCTTCAGCCTGGTCTCTGTTGACCTTAGAGCCTTCTCTGACCACTGCTTGCAGTTGATTGTGGCAACTAGTTCTATGCTGTGGGCTGACTGTTTCACTGGGGATGACTTTGCAATCATGGATTTTATCCCAGTGCCTTTTCCTTACTAGGTGGAAGTCTACCTGAGTTGCTACTCTTGTATGTGATCTTGTGACTGTCTGTCTTTCTGAACCATGTGTTGGCTACTATCAAGCCATTTGCCAGACAGAAGTCTAGAATGGCTTCTCCTTCTTTATTCCTGTTGCCCCACCCATGTGGACCCAGGCAGTCCTCATATCCTCTTTTTGTCTGTCCTATGTGCATTCAAGTCACCCATTACCAACACCAATTCATGTTGTCCTGCTTTATCTAGTATGTCCTGCAACTTCTGTCTGAATGCACTCTTTTCAACACTATCACAACCCTGCTGTGGGGCATAGGCTGAGATTATGAATACTGCCTTATCATTAGGCTGGATTCTGGTTGCCATGAGTTTATCATTAATTCTGATGATATCCCTCACTGCCTTCTGAAGCCTCTCTCTCACCACAACTTCTACATCACTTCTAGCCTGTCCCCCTCCTGAGTAGTAGAGTCTGGATCTCACGCCAAGTGGCTTTGCTGCACTGTCCTTCCATCTTAACTCCTGGATACATAGGATGTCCAGCCTCCTCCATATCATCATGTCATCCACTTCCAAGTTGCATCCTGTCAGTGAACCTACATTAAGTGTAGCAATTCTCAGTTTATGTCTAGCAGGTTGGTTGGTTTTATGTCCAGCTTTCACTCAACAGAACTATTCCCAGTAACCAGGCTGGGCAACTAGACACTGGCAGACCAGTATCTTATTGACACAGGGCTGCTGGGCTTTATGGTGGGCACACACTGGCCAATAGGGGCACATATACTCCTCCCACTATTAGCATCAGTAGAATGAGTACAACACTATAAACAATTTGATGTGCTCAATCAACACAACTGTTGATGTATGAGTATCTACTATATCTGTTACTAACAGTATGGTATGTGTACAAATGCAGTCATATTTTACAAAAACAATTAGCAATTGGTACACTGAGAAATAAAAACTTATGGAATATGCTTACTGGTACTGAACTGCCACAATCAAATTGGTATCTGTTCAAGTGTCAGTTAACTTAGACTGTAACATTGTGCTTAAAAAACATCCAAACATTTATTGACAGATGGATTACCAATGCTGATCTGCAGGGTGTGCTGAATTATGAACTGCTGCAATTAAATGGATATCTGCACAACTGAAAGTCAACCTAACCTATAACTGCATTTCTATAAAAACACTCAAGGTGGCTAAGGCAGACATAATACCAATGTTGATCTGCAGAGCATGCCACCCAGTCTATAAAAACTGACACAGCACATCCCCATTCACTATGCACAGTCAGACATACAAATATGCTAAACCATACAGCATAAGCACTACACAAAGCACTTTCACCTCAATGTAAAACATATACCTTAAAGTATGTGTGACAAATATACAAAAGTAACTGTTATTTATATTGTGCGGCACATTTTAAAAAAATGTGCACCGAATAAATTGCTCAAAGATTCATAAAACATCAGGACTGTTATAGTTTATCCACAGTTATAAGCACAGCTACTGTGTGTGGATTTCACATACCTTACTGATGCTTGATGGGTATTCCTGCATTTTAATCAATAAAGAATGTGAAAAATACAGGCCTAAAAACAGGGGAAGATGCAGTTCAGGTCCTAAAATATGTAATAAGTCAACATACTTCTCTTCCTTCACTGATCCTCAATCCTATGCATCCAGTGGGTGCACATGACTGTGCTCCAACTGCCCTCCTTATCACCTGAAACAAAAAATAAAATGTATGAACATTTTTCCTCAAATAACACTGATATACATTTCTTTCAGAAGAACATTAGATAAGAATAATACACAGTTAACATTTTTACATTCAGCTATTGACATCTTTGAACACAGAATGTAGGACATGAGATTTAAACCTGCAAAATCAATCTACATCTAAACTCCAACTCTGAGAACTACTTGCCAATCTAATGCATCTTAACTAAAAAAAAAAAACATATTTTGCAGGCAGTAAAAAAATGTAACATTATGGCATCATATTGATGGAGGATGGTCTACTAATAATGGTCTTGGCTTAGGACTGCAAAGTATGAATCTGTGCTGCTCATATATCTAAACAGTTGGAAACGGGTTCAGGCACCTAGGCAGCGAGACATTTCCCTGTGGTACATTTGACTGGGGACACATGGCTGAAGTGACAGTCAGCTGCAGAGAAATATGGCTGTTTGCAAATTCCCCGTGGGCAAAGAGAAGCACATACTGCCATGCTCACAGCTTTAATAACCAAATGCATGGAGGCAGAAGAAGTAAATAGTGTGCTCAGTGTAGAGTACATACTTATGTAACTACAACATGCAGAAGAGTGCTGTAGCATGGAGAAAATCCTGCAGGCTACTATAGTAACATTTATGCTCCATTATGCATTTTAGGTAATGTTCCCTAGAGAATGTAAAGGGGGTAATGGTTCACACACACCGATTATAGAGGTACTGCCCATTGTGCACTGCATTTGTACTGCCACTGACATACCCTCTGGCCAGCCTGCTGCTGATGCCTGCCATATTGCCTGCTGTCTCATGTTCCCTTGGGGAACATGGACATTGTCCCGTCCCCCCCGTGAATTTGGTTCTTGAAGTTGTGGGCATGGCAACACATTCTTCTCTTTGCCCACAGGGAATTTGCAATAGCCATATTTCTCTGCAGCTGACTGTCACTTCAGCCATGTGTCCCCAGTCAAATGTACCACAGGGAAATGTCTCGCTGCCTAGGCGCCTGAACCCATTGGAAACATACATTTAGGTTGGCACTGTGTTCAGATACATTAACAGTAATGCACAGCATACATTCCTCAGGCAGTGTGAAAGTATCATGTAGCATAAAGCTTCTCTGAACAGAACCATACATGTTACTGAATATGATGGACTCAGAAATGTATGTGTGAGGACCATTATTCCTTATTAAACTGCACATCAGTAGGAAAATACAAACATATTCTCTGTTCTTAATTTCAACTGTTAGTCTGCCCATCCCAGTCCTTCAAAATCTGAGGATGATGTTGTTCTACTATTGACTTCAATATTTCATGAGAAAACAGACCTTTACAGCATTTTTACAAAGTATACAATATTACCCACAAAATTGCTCAGACATATAGCAGGATTTATCAAGATGTACTGTCCCTGCAGTTAAAGAGCTGATGTTAACAGAATGTTATGCGTTATTGATATATTACTAGGGATTCAATAAATTACTGAGTTAGTTGCAACTGCACTCAAACTATACATTAATTTCAATCATTGTAATATGGTTCTATAAATAAAAGCTAAGGGTATATTAAAGCAAGATAACAGTTTCAGATATGTGTCCCCTTTCCATATTTGAGCACACAGCACACCAAAATGTAGGCATGTTGGTGTGTTCCCATACAAGCTGAGCTAAGAGTCAGCACATGCTATACTTAAACAGATACGGCTCTCCAAACACTGTTGTTCAACAGCTGATGTTATTAGTGCATTATGAATTATGGCCATATTCATAGACATTTGAAGAGTATATCAGTGAGTCATTATTGTGCACAACATAAACATTAATGTGTGTGTTGCAAAATGGTTCTTCCAAAAATACTATGGGTGACATTAAGCAAGGTAACATGTATAGATATATGTTTTGCTTATGTGGTTTGCATCCCACAACATGTCAAAATTTAGACATGCTAGTCAGTTGCTTTACAAGCCAATCTAAAATTCAACACATATAGGTACTGCTCTACAAACCCTGTTATTAGAATGCTGATGTTATCAGAACATTATGGATTATAGTCATATTCGTAGACATAGTGACCAGTTGCTTTACAGGCTGAGATAACAGTCAGCAGGGGTTTTGTTGTAGATAACAGGCAATGTAGATGTTTCTTACAAAGCCTCTGGTAAATGGATGAGTATGAACAATGCATACCAGCTTAGCACATTTCATAGTAAAGAAATAATAGCTATCATCACATAAGTAGACACATATTTGTAAGCAATGAGATGGACATTACTTTTTAAATTAAAAAAAGTGGCTGTTTAATTGTCAAGGATGAATGATGTAAGGACGTTATATACATATTTGTATTTATGCTTGTAATGGTCCGGTATGTGATACAGTGGGACTATAATGGAAAACTATGAAATGTGCAGTCATACATGGCCTAGGCACTATATATGTCTGTGTTGCACGAGAACAGAGGGTACATGAAATTATGCGGTTAGATGTTGAAAACATATGTACATCTATAAAGGATATACTTCTGGGTGTTATGCACATTATTAAATAATTTAACAACATGAAAATTGAACCCATAGTTAAGAAAACAGTATTTACCAAGTCCACTTAATTATCACCACAAGCTAATTATCACAGCAGATATGGCATGGTTATAAAAGCATCTATATGATATATATGATACATAGATATATCTTTAAATTAAGTAGAAATGCTCAGGTATGTGTAGAATATCGATAATTACTATAGGGATCTATGGGCTGCATCGACACCTCAGCGACCTTCCTGCAAAGCTCATGTGTGTTCCTCAGATGCAGGTCATCATAACGTGATGAACCTGCACTCCAGTGCGGTAAATCCCCATCCTCTGTTGATGATCCCTCATGATCTGGTTCTACTCATCAATCATAGCAAAGTTCCTGGGTCTGCCTGTCATCCTCTGCTCCAATCTGGCATGCACTGCAAACATTTGGGTTGTCTCTTTGTCATTTCAGTTCAGTTCAAGGGCATGTCTCAGCCTCCTTGAAGTAACCATCATTATCTTCAAGTAGAAGAAGTTTGAGAGACACAAAAACACAGAAATGTTCACTGAAGTACCACTCAGTTCACAGTTAGCAATGATCTGATCATTAAATGTATCAAAATCAATATTTGAAGGTGGCACTGATGTCATGTTATGAGATCATTGGAAGATAATGGACACATGCCAGCTATTATATTATTTATCGATACATTGGACTGATAGGTACATTGGCAATTAGTAGAATTAATGGTGTGGTGATTAGTACATCTGTTAAAGTTACTCATTTCAAAAGGTACATGTTTAAATTCATATTTATTCAAAATGGTAATTTTAACAGAGGTTGTCATAAGTTACTGGAGTGATGTTATGTTGAACTTTATGCATGCAGGTGTTCTTCTAAATAGTTTATTTCAGTCCCATATGCAGTTGTATAGACAGACTTCCATTACAGATGCCAACAGTATGTGATGGATGATTTACGGATCATCCACAATTCTTACTGGTAATTTCTAGCACTCTGTGGTGTAACTTCAGAAAGGTACAGATTCTAGCACTAAACATACATAGTGCTACATTCCCACAAGATTTATGTTATTGTTTGTGAAACATGGTTAAAGAACAATGACTGGAAACCAGTTCTGTCAGAGTATAAATGTTTTTACAGGGTTCAGGTGCCTAGGCAGTGAGACATTTTCCTGTGGTACATTTGACTGGGGACACATAGCTGAAGTGACAGTAAGCTGCACAGAAATATGGCTGTTTGCAAATTCCCTGTCAGCAAAGAGAAGAATGTTTTGCCATGCCCACAACTTCAAGAGCCAAAGTCACAGGGGGAAAACAATGTCCATGGTCCCCAAGGAAACATGAGACAGCAGGCAATATGGCAGGCAGCAGCAGGCAGGCCAGAGTGCATGTCAGTGGCAGTACAAATGCAGTGCACAATGAGCAGTACCTTTATTTTCGGTGTGTGTGGACCATTACCCCCTTTACATTCTCTAGTGAACATTACGTAAAACGCATACTGGAGCATAAATGTGACTACAGTAGCCTGCAGGATTTCCTCCATGCTGTAGCACACTTCTACATGTTGTAGTTACACAAGTATATACTCTACACTGAGCACAACACTCATTACTTCTTCTGCCTCCATGCATTTGGTTATTAAAGCTATGAGCATGGCAGTATGTGCTTCTCTCTGTCCACAGGGAATTTGCAAACAGCCATATTTCACTGCAGCTTACTGTCACTTCAGCCATGTGTCCCCAGTCAAATGTGCCAGAAGGAAATGTCTCGCGGGCTAGGCACCTGGACCCATTTTTGGGTTCAAGCGCCTAGGCAGCGAGACATTTCCCTGTGGTACATTTGACTGGGGACACATAGCTGAAGTGACA
The DNA here is from genome assembly GCF_019279795.1 of Protopterus annectens. Lineage (NCBI taxonomy): Eukaryota > Metazoa > Chordata > Ceratodontiformes > Protopteridae > Protopterus > Protopterus annectens. The sequence goes on from NC_056735.1 coordinate 1,498,097,094, forward strand.
GCTAGCTGCACAGAAATATGGCTGTTTGCAAATTCCCTGTCAGCAAAGAGAAGAATGTTTTGCCATGCCCACAACTTCAAGAGCCAAAGTCACAGGGGGAAAACAATGTCCATGTTCCCCAAGGAAACATGAGACAGCAGGCAATATGGCAGGCAACAGCAGCAGGCTGGCCAGAGGACATGTCAGTGGCAGTACAAATGCAGTGCACAATGAGCAGTACCTTTATTATTGGTGTGTGTGTACCATTACCCCCTTTACATTCTCTAGGGAACATTACGTAAAACGCATACTGGAGCATAAATGTGACTACAGTAGCCTGCAGGATTTCCTCCATGCTGTAGCACACTTCTACATGTTGTAGTTACACAAGTATGTACTCTACACTGAGCACAACACTCATTACATCTTCTGCCTCCATGCATTTGGTTATTAAAGCTATGAGCATGGCAGTATGTGCTTCTCTCTGTCCACAGGGAATTTGCAAACAGCCATATTTCTCTGCAGCTTACTGTCACTTCAGCCATGCGTCCCCAGTCAAATATGCCAGAAGGAAATGTCTTGCTGGCTGGGCGACTGAACCCGTTTTTACAGTAACAGACATTCTAACAAAAAAATCAGGTGGAGGTGTTATGATGGAGATTAAAGATAGTTAAGAACTGTGATTATTACATGTTCAGTGTTAACACCATTACTATAGACTGTGTTACTGTGACAACAAAGACAACTCTGGAACATATAATAAATTGGGGTCTACATTAGAACATTGAAGTTTCACAACTTCGAATGTTCTAATATCGACCCCTATTCAGTGAACGCTGAAAATAGCGAAGCTGCGCAACACCAAATTTATTCCTAGGGAAGGAATTTGGTTGCGCATTCCTGTGGCTTTGCTATGTTCAGCACTGTGGTGGAAAGTTACGGGTTGGGATCAGGTATGTGTATGATTGTGTGGACGTGAGGGTTAGGGCATGGGGTAGGTGAGTTAGGGTTAGGGCACGGGTCAGATAAGTGTGCGATTGTGTGGATGTGAGGGTTAGGGCGGGGTAGGTGAGTTAGGGTTAGGGCTCGGGTGAGGTGAGTGTGCCATAGTGATGTATCTTAGGGTTTGGATTAACGTAAGTGGATAGCTAGTGGTGTGTGTACAGTTTAGTGTAGGGTTAGATGTAGGAATTTAGGTGTATGTGTGTGGATTGCTGTTTGTTTGGTGTATTTGTGTTGTGTGTATATGTATCAGAAAAGGAAATTTTTTCCCTGGGAAAAAAAATTTGCTGTTCTGCATGTTCGATTTTGTCAGCATTCGCTGAATACCGGTCGATATTAGAACATTCGATGTTTTAAAATGTCGATGTTCTAATATAGACCCAATAAATTGTTGGAGTGTATAGACCATCAAAGTCAAGTACTGATGACCTAGAGGAATTCATACATTTCTTGCATGAAGCACAGGAGGGAAGAATAATATTAGCTGGGGAATTAAATTTACCAGAAACAGACTATTATAATATTGATTCAACAACATTAGTAAGGAAATTATTCACAGCTCATATTCATGAACAACAATTGCTTCATACTGTAAAAAACTACCAGGGAATAGAACATGTTAGACATTCCCCTGGATTTACTAATCTTCTGTGCAGGACTAGTCTAGTCCTGCACGGAAGCGGCCATTTAGGAAAAGGACGGCAGTGCACCATGCATATTAATGAAGGCACGCTGCCTGAACTCCTAGTCTGACACGGAGTATGGATGAGTGCAGGGGGCGTGTCTGAGAGCAGAGCTCTCAGAATAAACATGCCCTTGTAAAGTAGAATAGAAGAAAGTGTAAATAAATGAGTGAGACCGCTCATAGTTGTCCGCATATCCCCACTAACAGTCCCCCATGTGTACAACAGCAACAGGACATAAAAATAAAAAGAAGAAACACCTTATTTTTTTGTTAAAACTCCGAGTACAGCTAACTGTAGGTGTGCGGGTGTGCCCATCACTTAGCTACGTATAAAGCTGCTTAAAAGGCTGAAGAGGATAACAAGGAAGATATATGCAAATGAAGCAGCGCAGCAATAGTGTAGTGGTCAGAGCATCTGCCTTACGAGCAGGCATTCCTGGTTTGAGTCCCACTGCAGCACATACCATTTTCCATGTGAAATCTGTATATGAACTTTTTTTACAGTTATTTGCTGTATAACGTGAACTGGAGTACTGCATTAAATGCACATATGAAGTGTCAGTGCCATAATGAATAAGGCAATAGTAAGCAGGTTTAAGCAGAAATAAGCATTAGTAAGCATATATAAGCACTAGTAATCATGTTTAAGTGCATTTGCATGGGGTTAAGCATTGCCTACACAGATTAAGCAAAGTAGAAGCTAACTGAGTGTAAGAAACTGTAACCAGAGTTTAGCATTGCTTAGCTCCGCGCAAACCCACGCACACCTACTTACAACTGCTTTAAAGTGCCTTAATCACTCTGTACCCAACGGCCTGTGTTCTGCCCAGCAACAAAATAAACAGCTTCTGCAAGTCTTGAACTCAGGACCCTGTACACCACAGTCACAGTAGTTAAGCACTAAGCCATCATAGCAATACATATAAATGAGGTATCAGCAAACTATTCCTCACCACAGGAAAATCAAACCAAACATGTGAATTGAATCTATGTACAGTGTGATGTTGTAGAACCTGCCACAGAACATAAATATGTGAACTGGAGTACTGCAGTAAACATAGATTTGAGGTGTTATTGTAATAAAATGTAGATATCCCCAGGATCCCATACAGTGTATGTACACATGAATCACAGATGCCAGACACATACATAACATGTAATGAATATTAAATCACTGCCAAAAGGCAAATATAGTGCTAATTAACTATTAAACTATGCTAACCGCAGCACAGCTCAACTTAGTAAGTGTAAGCAATGTGTAAGGGAGCAATTCAATCTGCCTAGTGGTATACCTCTTTAAGCACTGCCAAACTTAGGTAAGCAGGTGTGCCCATAACTTAGCCTTTTCAAAACTGGCCAATCATAGAAAAGTGTGGGGAATTGGCCATATTTAAACCCCACAGGCGGGAATACTTCCCATAACTGGTTGTAGCTTCCTACTGCAGGCAGAATGGCTGGTGTAGGTGAAGGCAATTGATTTAGAGCACAGCGCTGGGGTATCCAGGAGTTAACATTCATGGTATGGCTCCTGGTAAAACACCATGAGCAGAGACTACTGCAGAGGCAGTACCAGGGCTCACAGTATAAAATGGAGGCTTGGGACAGTCTCACCCATGACCTCACCAGTGCCACAGGTATCCCCCGGAATGGTGAGCAGGTCAGGCACCACCATGCTGACCTTAAGTGGCAGAGGGGGATGTACTGGAATAGTGGATCCAGGAGTCTCTGCAGATGCCTAATGTCCCAGTACTAAGAACTCATTCTACTAAGTAGTTAATAATTGCCTAGCTTGTGTATATTATGGATAGGTATGGCTAAATATCATTGTAATTCCCTGACAGTTGCAGATGAGCGGGCTGTGAACCAGCAAGCCCATGATGCTAGGTTGCAAAGGCTGCATTGCGAGGCAGGTTAGCAATCATTCAGCATGTACTGTCATAACAAATAAATATAAGAGCCTTAGAAAGTGTCGTACCAGTAGAAATAAATGTGTAATATTCTGTCAATAAAGGTATAACCTTGGAGTGCTTCTGTTTACTCTTCTGTCATATGTTGTTGAACTGCTGCATACTATAAATAGTACTGTTGTATTAAGCAGTGTTGTCCACACTGTTGTATGCAGATAAAATGTGTATGAAGTTCTGTATAACAATGTTGGAAGTGCCAAGAGGTCAGTCATATTGTACAAGTGAGGGAGACTTACAGAGAAAAGAGTAGAAAGCCTCACATCAATTTCCTGATAGCACAGTGCACTGTGATGTTAACTGTAATTTTATTTTTCACACACAGCAGGGGTTTGAAGTCTGAGAGTGCTAGAAAGTTGTATTCATAATCATACCCCACAACTGTACAGATTTTGTTACAATGTTCAGATAGAAAGCTGCATGCATAATTTCACCCAACTGTACAGAATCTGCTAGAAAGTTCTAATAGAAAGTTGTACAAATATGCATATCCCACAACTGTTGCAATCTGTCCAGCATGTCCAGATAAATGGCCCACATCACCAGCATGGTACCCTGTTCCCCTGAAAAATCAGTGTGATGATCCAAGAAATGTAGGCAGCTGTTAATAACATATAACTGATAGACGTGTACATACTCAGAGAATGTATTTGAAAACAAACCTGTCATTCTAGCACCTCACCCAAAGTGTATGAGAGCAATTCTCAACATATGTTGCATTAACACCTGCATCCTGTCACACCTGTATGTAATACACAGGTCACATATATAATAATCTATAAACATACCAGTGTACAATATAAGGCCATTGGGGAGTGTAATAATACCTGTAAGGGACAGATCACTGCAGTGGCTAAGAATGTTGTGAAAACTACAAGGATATATAAGTTGTTAATTGAATCTCTCTCTCACCCCTACCATATGTGCAAAAATAACACAATGACTCACCTCAACCGGTATGTGTACACTCCAAACTTATGTTGGGACATATGTCCTAATGGTTTATAAATATTCACATTTGTTTCTATACATGTGCCATGTTAAAATACACCCATATTGGTGGCTTGTTGCCAGCAATGAAACCTGCATGCTATTGTAATGGCCACTGTTGTTCCATATATGCATGTGTTCTGCTTGCTCTGTAACTGTGTTAAATCTGGTGATTTGGGCTAATGGGAATACCTATGCATGCTGTTATAACTAATCCCGAATGCTGTTGACTATTATTAACCCATATCTGTCATAAACCTGCTAAAACATAGCTCGTATGCGAAGGCCGGTCCCAGTGGACCCACCCGTCCCAACTCAGCTGGCCATGGCACTGGGCACCAACATGTCTGGGGCCCAGCCTGGGATCTCCTCCTCCATTGGGCCTGCTCGACCTTCGGGTGGAACCGCTGCAAGGGATGGAGCTCACCCCCCCCCCGGGAGCAGGAGCTGAGAGGAACATGTCACCCGTAGTCAGGTCTGGGCCTTGGTGCGTAGGGAGCTCAATATGGAGTTTCGAGAGCAGATTTGCCAGCTTGAGGGCCGAGTGGCACAATTAGAGGGTGAGCCTGCCCTTCTTACACAGCCCCCAGCACAGCCACCTTTGGGGCCGTGAAGGTGCAGTAGTGACTGTCCATGGGCGGGGACCTCAGTCCCACTGTTTCCATTTGGGGACTCACAGGCTTGCAACTTCCAAACACCCCTCCCCATCCAAGGTGTCCCCCCCACATGTGTCATATACCAGCCCTGTATGCTGTCTTGTCTGTCTTGTCTGTCATCTTACCCAACATATCCTGCCCGTGCATACCTACTCTCCTTCCCCAACATCCCACTCTCACCTTAAAAAAAAAAGGGGCAACCTGTTCCCAAAAAAAAAATCATGCCCCATACATAGCTGTCCATTTTTCACACATGTCCACTGAACACATGTAATCTGGTCTAATTGGCACCACAACATATTATTGTTGTACGCACCCCTCTCCCAGGGGTTGGTGTGTTCATATGTACCGCCAAATTGATTGCATATGCACAGCTGTTGCTGTAGAAGAAATGGCCAGCTACGGACCTTCCCTACACCCTTCCTGCACATTCATAGCTATCTTGCCTACTGTCTTTCCCTCATTGTGCCCCTTTTTCACCACATTCCTATCACTTCATTTTCTTTTCTTTTATAGAAATTAGCACAGGGGTAAGTGGAAATAGGCACTTTTAAGCAGCAGTAAGCAGGTTTCAGCCTGTTTGCGCAAATAAATCATATAACATCAATTGTATATAGATAGATAAATATGTTCATACGTATGTGTGTGTGTGTGTGTGTGTGTGTGTGTGTGTGTGTGTGTGTGTGTATATATATATATATATATATATATATATATATATATATATATATATATATATATATATATATATATATATATATATATATATATATAGATATATTTAGATATAACTATATGAGATATATATATATATATATATATATATATATATATATATATATATATATATATATATATATATATATAGGTACATACACATATACACAGACGAAAGGTATTAGTAGCCATACATATGTAGAAGTAGTGTGGAAGTACTGGGTACAAAGTATATCCCTCAGCCACAAGCCCTGTAACTGTAACCTGTGAATGTTGAAATGTGGCAACCATTCCCACAAATGAGAATACTTACATTAAACTTATACCCACCCACAATTCAAAGGACATGACACGACACACAGGTACGCATACATAGAAAACTTTATTTGTGTACTATACAATAATGTATGCCAGTACTTACACCACATAAAGTTTGAAATATGTAATCAGTGATGAATGCAAGGTCCACACAAAACAGTAGATGCAAGCAATGTGGATATATACCATACTATGCTGTACAGGCCAAGACCTTCAATTAGTACAACAGTAGACACAGGATTTGCCTTCAAGATAAGTAACAATCAACAATTACAGATGTAGTTCAGCAGCCTCCAATTACACCCTGTAGTCAAGCCCTTGGGGGAAATGTAGCACTTGTGGTAATGTCACAGTACCTCGTACATAACATTGCTTAACCTAACTTCTCACTATCACACTGAATGACCCTTGTCGTAACACTTATATCCCTGAAAAGGTGTCACAGCCTAGGGTAATGCATTGAACCCCTCCTAAAAGGCTGTACAAGGGCAAGGAAAAATGTGTACCATACACTGACCTCTGGAATGCACAAGGGCACATATTTGTTGTCCAGCTTTTGCCCCCATATATATGGACTTTGCCCAACAGTTGGTGTGGGAGTCCATGACATGTCTGGGATGATAGCAGTAATTCTAGCAGTAAATAATGATAGGCTGTTACCTAACAACCCCTTTCTGTATCACAGCAGGACAAAGACTGGCATATATGTGGAGAACAGAGGCAAGAACATAGGGCCATATTTGCATTATTGTTGTTACACACCCTGGAAATTAGGTTCATAGGCATGTGCTAGGTTATTGGCCGTAGGGCCTATACAAGCCTAGCTAAAAAGGTACCTTGGCTTTCGCCACCCAAGAAAATTATTTTCCTGTGCCCCTGTCAAGCAGAACCACAGAAGTGATCCCCAGGGTGAATTTCCTATTACCCATCCAATCATCAAGATTTTTCTTGAAGAGTGCTAATGAGGAGCTCTGTTTGACATAGATAGGTAGTCTGTTCCAAAGTATGGGAAGTCTCTGGGACAGGAATCTTTCCCTCCAGCATGTTCTGTTTATTGTGGTGACAAGGTTTAGGTCCCTAGAGTGTGTAGCTCGGAGGGATTGGGATTTCTTTAAGTGGAGCATGTCCAACAGCTTTGGGTTTGACATAGCTTTGTATGTTAGGCAGAGATCACCTCTGAGTAGGCGATATGCGATGGAGTAAAGCTGGAGTTTTTTGAGACGATCTGCGTAAGGCATCTGTTTGAGGCCAGTAATCCACTTTGTGAGGTATTTTTGCAGCCTTTCCAGTTGTTGTAGATGTCTTGTGAGGTACATACCAAAAGTGGCATTGAACTCTATAATGGGTCTAATGAGTGATGAGTAGAGGGGAACAATGACCTCTTTTTTTCTGGATGAGAAACCTTTTATGATGAGGTGTGCCACGTAGAAGGATTTCCTGACCACTGTGGCGATGTGATTATCAAAGGAGAGACTACTGTCCACCTGTGTCCCAAGGTCTCTTATCATACTTTCGGTGTTAATTAGACTACTGCCTATGTGGTAGTTCATGGGTACAGAGTTTTTACCAAAGGGGATGACAATGCACTTTTTGGCATTGAGCTTGAGACCATGTCTTTGACACCAGGCATCTGACTCACTGAGGCCCTTTTGTAGGATGTCCACATCATTAGGAGTTTCAATTATGGCTCCTAGTATGCAGTCATCTGTGAATTTAGTTAGCCAAAGACCTTCTGTGTTAGCCTGTACTTCAGAGAAGTAGATACCAAACAGGAGAGGACCCAGAACTGAACCCTGTGGTACTCCACTTGTCATTGGTCTGAAGTCTGATTTGGAATCTACAGTGTGGGTTCTGTCAGTAAGCCAGTTGGCTGCCCATATTGTGACATAGGGATTTATACCTAATTTAGTGAGTTTATCGATAATTCCAGAGTGGGGGATGGTGTTGAACACCTTGGCAAGATCTAGATAGGCTGTGTGAACCACCTTACCCTCATCTATGGCTTTGGTGACTACTTCAAAGAAGTCTATCAGGTTTAGGAGACATGATCTGCCTTTTACAAACCCAAAATGTGTGGGGTCCAGAGTTTGGAGATATCCAATGTCTTTGTTTATGAGTTCCATGATGATACGTTCCATGGCCTTGCAGATGAGGCTCGTTAGGCTAATGGGGCAGTAGTTCCCGGGGTCTGTTGTGGCCCCCCCTTTGTGGAGTGGAATAACTGTCGTGGTGCGCCATTCAATGGGCACAAAGCCTGAGGTGAGGCTATGATTGAACATGGTACTTAGGTGGGGTGGCAGTTCATTCTGTAGTTCATGTAGAAGGTAGCCTGGGATGTTGTCAGGTCCCATGGATGCTGTGTTCTTGGCTTTGGAGAGTGAGGTTTTTTTTACCTGTGCAGCCATGATTACAGGAACTTTGCATTCTTCCGGTATAAAGATGGGCCCTTTAGGGGGTGAGTGGGGGATAAAGTTTGCACTGAACTTATCTGCCAGGATGTTGGCAATATCAGTTGGTTCTGTATATTTAGTGTCATTGTGCTGTAACTCAGAGCAGATCTGAGTGTTGCCATTGAGATTGCTGGTGTTACACCAAATTGCTGGTGTTACAGGATTTGTTGCAACATACCCTCATGCAGGAATACGACATCAAAATACAAATGAATGTAGCCATGTACTGATAGCACTCAACAGACAGACTGTCACTAATATATCTGGGACAGTACCTGTGTGGTGCACAGACAAAACCTAACAGCCAATCCTCTGGCTATCATATAGATAGGCCCACAGTTGAGAGCTATGCAGACAGACTACATTTCATACTAAAGTACCATGTACACAGAAACCCTGTAAGACCAGAAAAATACAATGCACACAACACTACTCGCGCTGTCTGTAGGTCTGGAACCTTATCCAAATGTGTATTTGGCCTGTGTCCGCAGGTTTTGCTGTAAGAGGTATTGCTACCTGCTGTCTGTAACACTGATGTCCACACACAGGACGGATGTCCTCCATACTGGAAAGGTGAAGGGACAATGCCCACAGAAGTCAGCAATTTATAGTACTGGGTTGCCATGACAGTGGTTATCTGAAGTAGTAAACAGCGGGCTGCATGCAAGCAACTGGTGGACACTGACTGGTTCAAAGGCCATCACCTGATCATGTGCAATACCTACAAAAGCATGCTGCAATCTATTCAAACCAGTTCAAGCACTCTACTGGAAAGACTGAGAGAGAGAGAGAGAGAGAGAGAGAGAGAGAGAGAGATAGAAAGGAAAAAAACAAAACCATAACAAATTAAAAACAAATAACAAAGCTCAGGGATTTGTTACAGAGGAAAAAAATATAAAAGGTATGTGAAACAGATATGTATTTACTTGCATGTAGTATATGGCATAGAATAATAGGATATATAATGTGAAAATGATTTATATTTGCCATCAGTAGTCCATGTAATGATGTTCTGCTCAACAACTGCTCTGGACAATAGTGTATGTCCCTGTGGGTAGTGGGACATACCTATCAACTGTGCAGATCAGCAGGGAATGGCAAAGATGTGACCAATGATATCTGTCTTCGGTACATTACTGTGGCCAACAGCTGGTGGAGGTATTAATACTGCTATGATAGACACATGGGTGTGGGAGCACACCACCTGCAGGACAGTCATGTTAAAGTGTAGCATAGCATGCCCAACTGCCATAGCAATATAATATGTTCATCTAAAATCTGTCACCATATATAGCCCCTAATGTTAGTCTGTGTTCACATGTGACACCTGTCTGTGTTGCAGCAAGGCAAAACAGTTCAGTTGTGAATTAAAGAGAGTTACAAGAGTGTGGACCAGATGTTTGTATGCAACCCACATACAGATAAATATGTGTGTGATATATTTTCACAGCTGTGTATGTCTACATAACCTCGGACAGTTATACATATATATAGGTATATAAACAACACATAATGATATCTACACATATATGCACATATCTGTGTGTGTGTGTGTGTGTGTGTATATATATATATATATATATATATATATATATATATATATGTATACATACATACACATATATATATGTGTGTGTGTGTGTGTGTGTGTGTGTGTGTGTGTGTATATATATATATATATATATATATATATATATATATATATATATATGTATATATGAACACACACATACATATACATAATACTGACACGTATAGGTATATAAACACACACACACACACATATATATATATATAATATATATATATATATATATATATATATATATATATATATATATATGTGTGTGTGTGTGTGTGTGTGTGTGTGTGAAAAAATGTCCCCTGTTATGATATGTGTGAGAGATCATCACACATTAATACACAACATATCTGCACACCAGTACATGGCTGCAAAATGGAGTGTGGAGTGTGGTGTGTAACCCATGTTGAGAACACATCACAATTGTTTGAGAATGTGGGATATATATGTTGGTGAAATGTAGTAGGTACATATTGGTATGTAGGTTTGGTTGGGTGACAAACAAGATAGCATACAGGAATGATATATGACACGTGGTGGGTAAACACTGTGGATGGGTAGTTTCATTTGGAATGTGGAGGCCATTGAGCCCCCATATGGGAACAAATGGAACATGGTGCCCACCCATGGACAGTCATGACAGCATCTACATGGTCATAAAGGTGCCTGGGCTGTGGGCTGAGCAGGAGGAACATGCATGTCTAACCTTGTGTATGTATACTGCATGCCTCCAGATGATGTAGTGCATACCCCATGTCTCTGTGGAGCTCCTTATGCACCAGACCCTGGACCTAACTTGGGGTGACAGACATATGTCTGTGTGTGATCCTTGGGGGGGGCCACCATCCCCTGAGGTGGTTCCACATGAAGGTAGTGCCGGAACAGTAGATAATGAGGTTGCATGGTGGGTCGCGGATGTGATGTGTACTGGTGAGATGTCCACATTAGGTGGGAGTGGTGTTCCTACTGGCAAATAACCCCTACACATACTGTCATGTCACTGTCATGGAACATATGTGGGTTGTAATAGTCCACACAATCCCAGAACATGTCCAACAGCATGCATAGATATCCCCAATAACACAGAATGGCAGATGTGTAGCAATCACATAGCAAGCATACTACATGCATCTGTGGAAACATAGTGGCAGTGGAAATGGCATGCAGGTGAAATACTCTGTAACAGCCCAGCAACTCTAGTGTCCCCACAGGGAGTATGTCTATAAACACATAACAAAAAGTGTTGTACAATACAATATATGCCCCAATAGTAGATAAGCCAGAGACATACCACTTGCATTGTGTGAACATTAAGTTGTTGCTGATATGGTGGCAGGAGACTGATATGTGTATTGTATTATGGTAACAGTGCCATATGAGTTGCTCAGACATACTTCCATCTTTATGTCTTTCAGAGACAATGGCACACTCAAGAAATCCATCATACAGTGCCGCTGAGGATGACATCATACTCACCAGCCTCATCCAGCACTATCAGCTGCTGTTCTTCAGGACAAGCCATGACCAGCATGAGTGCACCACCATGTGGAATGATGTGATCCACAGGGTAAATGAGATGGGCATGCACAGCCGTACATATGAGCAGGTCCGCCATCATTGTAGTGACCTGATCCACCATGTACATCACCGTGCCGCTGCTGTGTGGGCTGACCACCTTGCAATGGGGGGGCCATAACATCCACTCCCCCTCACCAGAGTTGAGGAGCTGCTCATGAGCCTGGTGGCACCTGGCCGCCCACAAGAGCTACAGACATATACAGTCATGGAGGTGGGTGCTACCCACACACCAGACATGGGGCATGCAGGTAAGGTACCAGGGCATATCAGTAGACCACTGTTGTGTATGCATCTGTACAGGTAGATCATGCATATGTGAGATGTGAAGTCAGTTGCTGTGTAGCACTGATAATCAGTTGTGCATATTTTGTAGTACTGTGGACTTCAGCTGTTGTTTTACTGTAATATTACACCCACCCTGTAGTAATGCCACAGCTGTGGCCACTGTCATCAACTCTATCTCATCCCAATGTAGGTACCTCTGGGATACCAGCAAGGCAGTTGCCGGATGCTGGTGAGTATGGTTTAACGTTATGCTTGGCAATACACTGTGCATGTCATAGCTAAGGTGTAGGCCATATAAACTTCTAACACACCTACCCATAATGCATGCTGTACATGTTCACTGACAGAGCACACACCTCACTAATGGAATAACCAGCCTCAAACACATGCAATACACATACCATCTCAGACAACTGTGGCTAGACTCCAGTACACATTGCCCAGGCACAGCTGACATCTGCCTAACATACACAGCTATGTCATACACAGAGCAGTTGGACATGCTACACATAAGGAAATCCCATTCTCTCTGCAAACACCTGCTCTAGGGTCCTAAACCTCATCAGCACATTACACAGAACATACTGGAGGGATAGGGCCCTGTCCTGAGCAATTCCCACACTCTGGAACAGACTACCCATTCATGTCAAGCAATGCTACTCATTGGCCCTCTTTACAAAAACAATTGACAACTGGATGGGAAATGGGGAATACACCCTGGGTAGTATGTCTGTGCCACAGCCTGACAGAGGCACAGGGGAGTAACATTATTGGGTGCAACATGCCTGGGAACCCCTGTGGTTAGGCTTATATAGCCCTCAGGACCAACAGGCCAGTACTCACCTATGTACCTATGTGTACCGCAGGCAACTTCAGCCAGGGCTCAATACAAATATGGCCTGCATAATGGTGGACATTGGCAAAGCCATGTGTTGCAATGTGTTCTGATGTACCAGCAACATGTTGTGGAAGTCCAGGAAGTTGCAGTTATGATGCATGTGTTGCACAATCCACACCTCACCCCAACCCATGGATGACATCCCCATCTGTAAAATGCTGGTGCCACTGTACACCTGCATTGGCAGGGAATATGCCAGTACACATGTTGTTCTTAATTTGGGATACTGCAATATGACACACATGTGCAGGCCACAGATGTCAAGCATTTGCAATGTAGCAGGAGATGGTGAGGGTGTGTCATCCTGAAACACAACAGTGCACTGGAGGGGAGAGAGAAACCCACTGAAAATGGCTGTATCTGCACACAGTCAAGGTCATGAAGTGTGGCAGACATAACCCTGACTCTACAGCACTAGTGATGGTACTGTATGACCTCCAACAGCTGTGCACATGTTTAGCATGCAAACCTGCAGATTTGGGGAACATTTGCAGGCCTGACTGAACCAACTACTGGCTCATGATGATGGCCCATGCTGCTATACCCCTGCCAGGTATTGTGACCGCAGCAGTACACATAGCAGTTATTGCTACACACCATCATGATATGTGTGTGTACACATACGCACCCAGAAATGGTATGCATCCCAATCAGCATCTGCAGAACTGACACATATGGCTTGTAATGCAATTGATTGCCTAGGTCATATGCCACATATCAGGTATGTGTAGTGTTGCCATATGCAGTAGTGTTGCACCATGGCATGTCATGGAAGAGAGTGCCATGTCAATAATGGTCTATACACTCACCATAGGTACAGTACATTGTGTTTGTGGTCAGTCTAATGGTATTCTATCACTCAAACATGCACCACTGATGATGACATCTGTGAATATACATCAGGCATTCACAAAACACATGTCCACATATAATCCAGAAACACACAAAGGCTGTGAGCAGCAGAGGAAACATAAATGACACACAGATACACATCCTGCAATGGTGTGTACACCTGTGAGGTATGGTGCACAGTACATGCCAGGGTGCTGAATAGATGCACAGCAATGCTGTGGACATGGGTGCAGTGTGTTCAAGGGGGAGGGCCATCACCTACTAACAGAAGCCATGCTTCTCAGCCATGTATAAAGTTGTTAACGGGGATTGACTACACATGCACTGCATGCTGTTGAAAACCACACGCCCTGCATGCTGACATGTGTATAATTACAAATTTGTGTGTGATACTGTACTGCACCATCACCTGCTATTGTGTGTGTTATGGGGGTGCTGGAGTCGTCTGTAGGTGCCGTGTGGTGGAGTTTATGAGTTGTCATGTATGTCAACTGCATGTGTGTATGTCTGTGTGTGTGGCCATGTCTGCACACTTGTGTGTGTGTGTATGTGTATGTACTGTTTAGCGGTGATGTACAAGTCTTACAGTCTGTTCCCTGTTTCCCCTCACAGGTGGTGATGTGGGGCTGAGTCCTTACTCCAGGGAATCTGATGTCACTGATACAGACAGTGACCATGAGGATAGGTGTGCTGAGGCACAGGCAGGGTCATCAGGGGCTGCCGCTGGGCCACCAATTGACATCCCACAAGTATCCACCCCATCCAGGCACACAGTCACACTGCCTCTACCTAGCTCATCACTGTTGGCCTTAGCTGAGGGACAGTCTATGGTTGGCATTGGCCAGGACAGTGTGGTATCTATGGCATTTGTGTCAGGACAAAGCAGCCATAGCCGGTTGTGCAGTGGGATACCACATAGGCAGATGTTCAGGGGTGCTTATCGAAGCACTGCTGGTCATTATGCCCCTGGCAGACATGCCACATCTATATCTACCACAAGCATGTTCCAGGCTGTCATGGAGGCACAGGCATGAAGGAAACGGTACACCAGACAGGGTCTAAGGGCGCAGAAGGCTCATCACACCTCTGCATCCATGACCTAGCAGGTGCCATTCGTAATTACACTGAGGACATGGATAGACAGTGAGGTGAGACATTGGATCTCATCAACAATATCATGTTCATGCGTCAGGACAGGGCAGGACTGTTGTGATGGCCATGTAAACGTGTGCCAGCGACATCAGCAGCCGGAGGTCACCGGTGACGTCCCACCAGTCACAGCCACTCCCATAGTGTCAGTACCAGCCCCAGCACTGTGGGGGTGGTACTGTCCACAGACTGTTGTAGCAGACCATGTGCACGTGACCCTGGCCAGTGCCAGGAGGGACCTGAATCCAGTGGACATTTGTCAACCTTGGGGGACAGTACCCTATCTGGCTTTGTACCTGATACTGCCTGTGGCACCCCTGACAGGCACAGATACCATGTCCATGGCCAGAGATGGTGAACTGCAAACCCTTGCACATTCAATGCATTTATTCCAAGATTGTGCAAAGTTGTAGAGTAATGAAACCGGACAAAGGGGGAGGGTGATCCTGATGTATAATAACGAGTATGATACTTACATACATAACATTTTACAGGACTTAGAACATTATATCATTGTTTCTCGGAATGAAATTAACATTTCCTATTCCAAAATTAAATATTATTTGTCAAATCATTTACTATAAGGGAGTATTAATGAGAAATTATTTAACTTTTTTGTATGTAGAGAATCCCAGGGTCCCTGCTATATTTGGGATCCCTAAAGTGCATAAAGGGTTTAATTAACTTAAATTTAGACCTATAGTAGCAGGGGCTGGTAGTATTACTGAACCTTTAACGATTTTTGTTGACTCCCAGTTGAAAAAATTCATTAACTCTGTGCCTCACATAACAAAAGGCTCCTGGGACTATTTAAGGAGAATAACTAATGATAAATATGACGCTGACATATTTTTTGCTACTGTAGATGTGGTGCAGTTATTCCCAAGTATTCCTCATGAAACAGGTTTAGAGTGGTTTGGAAAAATTTTGAGTACAGGAACAGGATTAGGCAGCAACACAATTAATTTGATATTGGATTTTACTGAAACTATTTTGAAAAACAATTTTGTTTATTTTAATGGTGATTTTTACCAACAAAGAAAGGGAGTAGCTATGGGGCAGCATGTGCCCCCTTATATGCTAATTGTGTTCTATACTTTTGGGAACAGAAGTTTGTCCTTAACACTGACTGGTGAAGAGATATTACCTTTTACACCCATTACCTGGATGACATTTGTTTATTATGGAAGGGCTCCAAAGGAGAATATGAGGAATTTATTGATTATTTGAATAACTCCACTGATTTTTGACCTTTACTTACACTATTGATGATTCTAGTATAAATTATTTGGATGTTACGATATACAAGGACACAATAAACAAATGTTTTCAGTGTAGGTTATTCAGGAAACCCACTTTCTCTAACACTTATTTACATTTTGAGAGTGGGCATCCATATTACCAGAAGAAAGGGATTGTAAAAGGCCAGCTGATAAGGGCATCAAGAATGACTAGTATGCTTTCTGTATTTTTAAAAGAGATCAAGACTGTAAGTTCCTTTTTCTTAGAAAGAGAATACCCTGAACCTATGTTAAAGTATTTAGCTGAGAAAGTTATTAAAAATAGGGATAGTAAGTTTTTTTCCATTATTAGGTTTAGGATATACGGAAGATGCTACATGTTGTGAGAACTGAGTTGAATATAAAGTGGCCTTTACACACACCTTTTCTGCTACATCAGGTAGAGTGGAAGAGACTATTAAAAAATATTGGCCCATACTGAAAGTAAATAAGGATACAGGGGCCTATATTCCAGCATAATTAAAAAATATTGGCCCATACTGAAAGTAAATAAGGATACAGGGGCCTATATTCCAGCATACCCTTCCTTTATAAGGAGGAGCGGTATGAATTTAAAGGATATATCCGAGAAGAAGAATGATAATCAGGGTAGAACTGTGAGGTCAAGAAGAGGCACTTTTAAATGTGGTGCTTGCCATCAATGTGAGTTTATTCTCGAGGGCAGTGACATACAGATTCTCTCTAGAGGCATTAGGTTAACAGCTTTTAAACACTATAATTGTGGTATCAGAGGATTAATATACATAGGAATTTGTGTAGTTTGTAACAGTTTTTATATTGGAAAAACTACACGTACCCTTAGGAAAAGGATTTATGAGCACTTTTATGAAATTAGTAAAGGTAAGGAATCTAATGCCTTTTACAAACACTCTTTAGTTTGTAAAAACATGAACATCAAGTCTGCAGTATTGGAACAAGTCGTCACTGACCCCCCGTGAAGGAAACTGGGAGTCTAGGGTTGAATTCAGAGAGTTATTTTGGCAGTTAAAAACTGATGCTGGTCGACTCCCTGGTCTTAATGATTGCATTAGTATCAACAGTGTGTTGAAGTTAAGGCAGGCTAAGTTATGAAGGTACTGCCAAGCTATGTTTTACACAGTATGTAACATTTCCCATTAGTTCTAATAAGAAAAATAATAGAAGGGGGGGTTAGTTAGTTAGTTAGTTATTTATTACATTAACTGGTATTTATTTTAAATATTTTCTAATATATGTTTTAGTATTATTTATGTATTATATTATGAATTCTGTTATTACGGACTTATTCAGAGGGATTAAAATTTAAAAAGTTCTGTAACATGAATTTAATCAACTTTTAAAGTTGTCTGTATTTTTAAAGTGGTTATGAATTTTGAATAACTTGAGGCATTAAGGGGACGAATGGTCTCTTTAAGAAACAATTATTCAATTTAAATGAGAGTATTTAATGCACCTGGCATATTGACTTTCTTGTACTGATGAAGCTTTGTATTTTACGAAGTGAAAGCACGCTTAACATTGACTGTGTGAGGCTTGTGAAGAGCTTTTTATTGCACTTGGATTAATTAAAAGATATTTATTCATCTCAACTATGTGGTTCTGTTCGGATTACTGCCTTGGAACTTGTGGTGTGAACTGCAAACCCTGCCAGGTACAGTCTGCAGCTGTCTCACAAATCCCCGTATAGGGAAGCCACATAGTGGAACTGTGTGCATGCAGTCACACACATAAACAACAAACCTATGGCAACCACATACCTGCACACACAACATCACCATTGGCACATAACACTACTCAGCCCCCTCACACACACACACACACACACACACACACACACACACACACACACACACACACACACACACACACACACACACACACACAAGTTGGGGTTGGGGTTGTCCATGTGCCACACGGCTGATGGGTGTAGTGGTGTCAGCAGGCCTTCTACAGTGGACACCAGTAAGTGTAGTGGGTGGTGCACATAACATGACTGGGTACAACACACCGATCCTTTGGTTTGGATGCAGTACAGATGCAAGACTGTATACATGGAGGTATGTCCCCATGCAGGTAACACATCTGTTGCCCATGTAATCCCACCAAGGGAGGATAGGCACAACCACACATTGGTATATATGCAGTCTGCTATTCGAATGACATTGAACATGTCAATAGCAGGGTGTATGTCCCTTTCCCCACTGTGATCCTCACCTCAGTAACATGGGTGTGCCAATGCCGTTGGCATAGCCCTACCCTTAGGAGGGTGTGGGGTGCTCTACTACTGTGAATGGTGTAAACAACAACTAACCAACCTGATAACATACACTGCACAGTCTTACAGACAGCTATGTGGGGAGATAGATGCAACAGTAACTGCAATGATGGTGGATGTGTCCACAACAGCCACACCCAGTGAGTTATAGCAACCCCAGTATTACTGCACACCTCTACAGTGTAGAGGAGGGCATTAACATATCTATGACCTGTGAAGGATTGTATGTCCACAGGATGGCACCTGTGGAATGTTGGCATATGCCAAGCAGTCCTGAGGGAAACATATTCTGTGAATGGAGGTAGAGCCCTTAACATCTACACACATTCCTACATGTGGGATGGTGTACAAAAGCCTGCTATGATCTACATAGGCTGTGTGCACCTCCTAATCCTCATCTGCCCCTGTCATAATTGCGTCAAGGAGGTATACCAGATTCAGGTTGTATTCGCTACCTTTGACAAGTCCAACATTGGTGGGGTCAAGGGTTTTAAGATTACCAGTGACATTGGCCATGGGTTCATTGTTGATATATTCCATGTCCCTGCAGTCCAGGCTCATCAGGCTACTGGGTGGTAGTTTCCAGCTGACATGGTGGACTTGTAGTTGTCCTTGCCAACTTTGATGAATCCATTATCAGGTGTAGGCCTGTTGGATCATATGAGGGATCCCAGCTACTTACTGCACCTGCCCAGGGGATTCCCCCAAGCATGACACTTTCCTTGACTACTGCATGGTATGTTAGTAATGCCAGCCTGATATCCTACTAGTGGGATGGAGTACTATTAACATGTACTGCCCTTGTCATGTAGGGTCCTGGTTATGGGATCTGCTAAGGTTGGTAGTGTGTTGCAGGCCAGACATGTTTGGTTGTGGGGGGGGGGGATACCTATCTGTGCCAGACATATGCTGTTTGGGTTTCTCAAACCCATTAATGGTGCATGTGGACATATACGTATTGGTTATGTTCCCATTTCAGCTACAGATGTATGTCCATATATACCTATATAGATATATATGAGTTTACCTTAGAAAGGGAGGCAATGATTTCTCCGAACGGCCCTTTCTGCAAACTGAAAGGATGAATACGTCATTTCTAATTGCACCGAAGTTCAAAACTCAGCAAATCGAAAAGCAGATTCGATGATTTTCGAACTACAAGTTGGAATACATATCGTAATGCAGGGGGGCAAGCCCCACTGCACCCCCCATCTTGGGGGCTGCGCCCCTCACACCTCCCCTACTGTAATATTCTAACTCCGAGATCGCACTACAGTCAGGAATGGGACATTTTCCCGATCTCTGCTATAGTGCAATCCGTACACAAAATACCAAATCTGCAATGAGCAAATGCATAGTGACATTCGCTCATTGCACATTCAATGCATTTATTCCAAGACTGTACAATGTTGAAAACCTACTTTCAACCTTCCAGCTTTCAGAGAACTGATTTTCTCCCTTTGAAAGGTGAACCATATATATGCTTACACACACACACACACACACACACACACATATATATATATATATATATATATATATATATATATATATAGATATATATATATATATATATATAGATATATATATATGGATATATACATATATATATCTATAGATGCATGCATATCTATGTATTATATGTATGCACTGGCATACATATATGTATATATTTTTCTATATCTATATCTACATATATAGATATTTTATATCCATTTAAATATAAATATATACACACACACACACACATAAATCTACATGGTGGAATACATTCCCCGTAGTGTTGAATACCTGCGCTGGATGATATGTTTGTGAAAACATCATGATTTTGCATATCTGCCATGGCTTAAAGGTAAACCACTTTGTGTAAGGTGTGCAGGGTACTTGTTTCGTGCCTTGCAAGAGCTGTTAATTTTGTTGCTGGGCAGAACATGGGCCAGGGGATACAGATTAAGGCACTTTAAAGCAGTTGTAAGTGGGTTTGCATGGAGCTAAGCACTGCCAACTGCCGGTTACAGTTTCTTACAGTCAGTTAGCTTCTATATTGCTTAACCTGTGTAGGCAGTGCTTACCGTCATGCACGCCTGCTTACAACTGCTAAGCATTGTCTTAAGCTGTCTGTATCTAATGGGCTGTGTTCTGCCCGGCAGCAAAAAAAACCTGCTCCTGCAAGTCTTGAACCAAGGACCCTGCAAACCATACACAAAGTGATTTTCCACTAAGCCATGGCAGACGTGCATAATCCTGATGTTTTCACAAGCATATCATCCAGTTCAGTAATGCAACAGTGCAGAGAATGTATACCATCATCTACATGTATGTGTGGAACTATATTTATCTGTAAACAGATACAGCATACCTATCTATGCAGATATATATCATTTCTAAATCTCTATACATTGATATAAATATATATGAACATATATACATGCAAATGGCTACATCATCACATATATGTGTCTACACCTATATGTCTACATATACACAGCAAGTTACATATGTGTATGCAGATATACATCTATGTAGGTATATACGGACATAGTTATTTATATGTAACCAGATATATATTTCTATATCGGTATATATGGCCATACATCTGTAGATAGCAATGGCAGAGTAACAAACACACAAATGTCCACATTGACTGTTAATGGTGTTGGGAGGCCCCACACAATATACATCTTTTACAAATAGCCCCCCCTCCACAGCTATACACATCCACCCTGCGATACACTACCAAGTGTTGCAGAACCCATAACCAGGACCTGACACAACATGGGCACGAGATGTTAAAAGTACTACATGCCACCTGAATGATGTCAGGCTGGTATTGGTGATATATCATGCAGTGCAGTCTGCCTCCCATAGGAGATTTAAACTGTGGAAGCCATCAACATCCTCGGGATATGGATACACAGATATGCAGATACATATATACATATGTACATATTGTATGTATATATATATATATATATATATATATATATATATATATATATATATATATATATGTGTGTGTGTGTGTGTGTGTGTGTGTGTGTGTGTGTGTGTGTGTGTGTGTGTGTGTGTATATGTATATATATATATATATATATATATATATATATATATATATATACATACATACATATATATGGATACATATATATATATATATATATATATATATATGTGTGTGTGTGTGTGTGTGTGTGTATACATGTGACTGCACATGCACTTGCAGATATATGTACAGTATGATACATATGTAGAAGCTGCACACAATATGGAACAGCCACTATGCCTACAGTTAACACCTGAACAACTGGACACTGTATGGGCCACCCATACAAATTACATTTGTTGCCTGCAACATATACCCACAGAGAGGTCATAGGGAAAACACCACACACGGGTCTGCAGAAATGTACTACCTTTCATTGTGTACTATTAATGTTCTATATGCCATGTCATATAGCTGTTCAGACACTGACATCCATATACACAGAGGAATGCAACTGTGTAACAGTTATACTTCTACAGTAGTTTGGAAAGGTTCACAACTGTTGCTGTCCAGGCCAAGCCCTTCAATTTGTACAATAGTGAGGGCAGACTGTTCCACAATATACCAAATGATCAACAGTATGTAATGCAGGTGTATAGTTCAGCAGCCTCTATCTACACTCTGTACAACATAAGTAGGTGGTAAAGATGTCATGTGATCAAATGGGTTGTAACTGTTACATAATAAGGCATAACTGATACCATCACATGCACGCTGACAAACAGAACAGTCTGTATGTCAGGAGGCGGTAGGCTTCTATTAACCAAGGATATGTAAGTAATGTAAATATTGGTTAAGTATACATTACTGTACATCCAAATACCTTAAGACAGCTCACCCCTGATACCCCTACATATTTTAACAGACTAGGTAATTTATGGTGCTCCCCCTGACTCATTAATACAGGGTCATATACCACTGTTACATACACTGGCCTCTTGAGTGCATAGTAGCACACGTGTATTGTTTCGGTGATGACCACACATATATGGCCCCAGCCCTACCATATGTGTGGGGGATACAACAGATATGGACTGCTGGCAGCAATGGTGGTGTGATGTACTCACAGCCCACTATGGAACAACTGCCTACAGCATGTAATATGTGCAAAGCCTGATATGTAGGTGGTGAACAGAGGCTGGGACACAGGTACACATGTGGAGAATTGTTGCCATACACTAAGCAGGTTGCTGGTGTTACAGGATAATTTGCAACATACCCTTAGTCAGGGTATGGAGTTCAGAATTAGAAATGGATGTAGCCATGTACTGATAGCACTCAACACGCACACTGCCAGTGACATATCTGACACAGGACCTGTGTGGTGGACAATCAACACATGATAGGCCCACCTCTGGCCACCAAGAGGATAGGCCCACAGTTGAGAGCTATGCAGACAGACTGCATTCCAATGTATAGTTGTTTGTACACACACACCGTGTAACACCAGTACTAAACAAAGCATAACACAACTCTACTCACACTCTGTCTGTAGTACCTGAACCTCCTACGGATATGTAGCTGCCCTGAGTGTGCAGGCTTTGCTGTAAGAGGTATTGCTACCTGCTGTCTGTAACACTGATGCCCACACACAGGAAATGTGAAGGGACCACACCCACATGACATAGGGATTTATAGTGGGTGGTTGCCATGACAGTGGTAATTGGGAGTACTACACATGTGTAATCATATATATATGGTTATCTGGATAAGTATATGTAAATATATTTCCACCATATGTCCTGGACATGGCGTGTAGCCCTACCCCAGCCCCTATAGTCCCAGAGTCATAGTGCAAGGGGATGTCAGGTATGTATCGCAGGAATATTAGTACACTATTGCTACTGTCATTGGTATTGTATTCGCAGACATGGTGTGTGTGGAAGGTGACATCTGCTTCTAACATGTGTGCCATTGGCCACTGACAGCCATCCTAAGGAAATCATTGTAATGTACCGCTGCTAGCATGTAATGGCCCTGTCAACTGCAGCAGAGATATTGGCCAATATATGTGGAAATTCTGACACACCCTCTACAGTCCAGAGGTATACACATAAGCCCTTAGTGCACAACATGTGTAACATGCCTGCCAGTATGGATGCAGACAGCCATGTAGATGGGTATAACACATAACAGCTGGTATAAATTTGCCACCAGGCGTATGCATTTACACACTCCTGTCTGGCCTGCCACATAATGACTGCTGGTGCAGGAGTGTCATGGCCACATACTACCCACTAGATTTTGACTTGCATCTGTACAGCATCCCACTGCTCTGCCTGACGTACATGACTTTTAAGGGAGGCACAGCAGCAGTACATCTGGCAAGTATCTGCACATGACATCTCACTGGGTAAGTACACTAAGCTGCTAGGCATGTAACAATGCACTGTGCAGGCTACAGGCAGACTGGCTCAACACTGGTCTACATCCCTTATGGGAGAATGCATATGTACCTGCATATATAGCAGGCTCCACAGGCATGTCACAACATAGGGTAAGATACACCTGTGTGAAAGTGCATAACCACAACCAATGTGAACACAGCCACAGCCTCATATGGTATGCTAGCATAATTTTCAAGTATATGGACTATCTGTTCAACACCATCCTCATATGTGCGACTCACAGAATGACCCTACATATACTGGGCTGCTACACAGTTTGGGCTGATGGCTGTTTGTGGTATGGGACATGTGTGTGTATGGCCATATGAACATGTATGTCAATACGGTACCATGCAGTGGGGTAGCATATAACATCAGATAGGAGGGGAGCTAAAACAATGACATCTACCACAGTCTGTACACAGGCTAATGTACATGTTATCAATACACACACTGCCAACATTCACCATAAGTACACAGACCTCAGTACTGTACAATCATCCACAGAATATCCAGGTTATGTCATGAAATATAACTCCTACTGTACATAACATGTGTAGCAGTCTGATATATCACTGGCTTGTTATCATGCACAACATATCTACAAAGGTTGACATAGGTGTGGCTGGAAGCACATACAGAGGGCCAATGTTGACATGTTGCTGTGATACCCTCATACATTTACTGTTGTAACAGGGTTTGTTGCAATATATGTCCTATGAGGGATATGAAGTCAGTAACTGTCACAGCCTTCATCATCTACAGACTGCAATCATAACACTCCCTTCTGCAGTTCACAGATAGATTCTCCATGGCTAACACATGAAACCAAAGGCACAATACTGGCCAGTCTGCAGATGACCCTGCAGATGGGGACTCCTCATAAACATGGAACTGACATGGCAGGTATTGCAACATGTACGACAGCTATATCCAGACAAATACTGTTAAACCAACTTTACTCCAAATGCAGTATAGCAACACTTACAGTCTGTAGTCAAGTCAGGCACATCCCCCTCCTGTTTGTTGCCCTCTTTTGACAGTTTATGTTGTTAGAGGTAAATCCCCAATCCATCTGAGATGTTGTTTGCCAAACAACACATCAACTTCCTGCTCACAGTGAATGAAAAGTGCCAACACCACCATGATGTTCCTAGATATTGGAGTGTGTTTCCATGCAATTGGCTATGGGAATGTTACCACAGCTGTTACACATGCAATCAGCTAGGGGAGAGCTGCAATTCATGCATAGGCCATCAGCTGATCATGAGCATCACTTAAAATATACAGGGTGCTGCCAAAGCATAGCAGGTATGGGTCTCCACATCCACCAGAGAGGGGGTCGGAGAGGCAAACAGAGGCAAACACCTGTCAGAGAGGAGTGAGAGAGTAAAACTGTAGCATGTTCATGTCACACACCTACCAGCACAGAGTATCAAACCCCTGACACCTTGTAGTGCTATCACAGTTAGATGCAGTTATTGGATGCACCACATGGGCTACCTGTTGTGGAGCACTCAGAACATATATGTGATGGTGAGTGACATCTGCAACAGGGATACAGTACATATAAGGTAGGCGATGTACACATGCCTGTCTGCATGGACAGGTGCCAGTGTCAACACAGCCACAGTCTCACAGGGATGCACACACATTGACACACTTGGCATGACCAGGAGTACAAATCATCAGTAGTGGGATTGCCACAACACATCACTGTGCAGGTATCACATGCACCAAATGGGTCAAACAGAGGTCGTAAGGGCAAAGATTATGAGGAGGTGTCAGAGATTGGACAGCATGCTTCAGTATGCCCATGGGGGTTGTGATGAGTGTGGATGTGGCCATATGCATCATACAACACACACACACAAACACACTGGGTGCCAGCACTGACATGCATGGGTGCATGTCTGCATGTGTGTGTGGTAGTCAACTATGCCAGCAAGGGTAGGTGATGGGTATATCTTGGCATCAGGCCACATGACAATGGTCTGCATTCTGGCTTAGGGCTGTAGTTTCTGCATTTGCCCACACAGGTGGGTATTGTATCCCCCATCCAGTCACCTGAGTGACTATTGTCTGTTTCCAATGTTGTGTATCACCTGCCATGTATGTGTTCCTTAGTCCATGAAATGGATGGTGTCTAGGATGTGCACACCCCCCACATGCATGTACAGTGACATGTGGAACTGTTCCTGGTGTGTCTGGCCCATGTTGTGAACATGGATTATCATCAGATGTGCCTGCCAGTCTTGCCCATCTGTGGCAGGAACTGGTAATGGACATCAGGTTTACCCTGCATCTACATTGATAGCACTCTAACAGCATTCCTTGGTGTCAATGGCATCTGTCCATACAGGGTATGTTGTCAGGCATGGTATGTCCATTGTGGGTCACATGTGAAGGCACCACAGGTGATGCAGGTGTCCATTGGGGAACATGGGGCAGGTGCACTGTCTGCATGTACGTGCATATTGGACAGATGGGCAAGGTGACATGCCCTCTGTAGCCCACTGCTATCACTCCATAGTCACTATCGGTGGCCAATATGCAGTGTACTACCCACATATTGGCTGTTGCCTAGGCATGTGTGTGTATGACACATGGGTAGAGAGTGTGATCTGGGTAATACTGAGGTTGCCAACTGTCATTGCCTGGCCTTGATGTCACATGTATGGGTATGGCTTTGCACACCAGCCTCTCAGATATTTTACATCTGTTATCCCAGCACAGTTGACATTGTAATATATAGCAGGGCCACCATATAAGAAATATGCAAAACCCACTCTACATTGGCCATGGGTGTTACACACTCAACCCCACCTCTACACAGGATATGAGTTACAAACACACACACACACACACACACACACACACACACACACACACACACACACACACACACACACACACCTGCCATGTTTTGGAGTAGAAACCCTACCTAACTAGTTTATTACACTACAGCAGTACGCAGTTATAGTACATGCCCCAGACATTACTGGAGTATTCCTTCCCCAAAGGTGTATTTCACAATGGATGACATCAGCAGGATTACCAAAGTAGGACATTTCAAATGCACTACAAGTGAGTAGCATAAAATGCATTGCTCCCTACACAGGCAGTGAGACACACACAAAACATCCACAACCGACATCTGTGGGAATAGAACCCCTGACTAGGGTCTATATCACACTACAGTATGGAGCTGTTATAGGATGAACCATGGAGATTACTAGAGAAGTTACTCCTCAAAGGTGTATTTCACAACAGATAACATTAGCAGGATTACCAAAGTAGAGCATTTCAAATGTACTGCACGTAACTAGCCTATATGGCATTGCTTCATACACAGACATTGGAACACACACAAAACATCTAGATCTGCCACACTCAAGCAGTATGCAGTTACCAGACGTGCTACAGGAATTACTGGGCTACAACCTTCCCAGAGATGTATTTCTAGGTTGGTGAAATCAGCAGCCTTAACAAAGTTGAGTATATGAATTGTAAGGAGTGTGAGTACCCTAAAAAGCATTGCTTTCTTCACAGTCAGAGACAAGCATTGTTTCCTACACAATCAGAGGCACACACACACACACACACAAACACACACACACACACACACACACACACACACACACACACACACACACACACACACACACAAAATTGCTATATCTGGAGTTAGAACACCTACCTATCGACTTTATCACACTACAGCAGTACGCAGTTACAGGACATGCTACAGAGATTACTGGGCTACAGCCTTCTCAGAGGTGTATTTCTTGATTGGTGACATCAGCAGCCTTGGCAAAGTTGAGTATCTGAATTGTAAGGAGTGTGAGTATCCTAAACATTGATCTCTACACAGTCAGAGACAGACAGACACACACACACAATTGCTATGTCTGGGGTTTGAACACCTAACTACTTTATCACACTACAGTATTATGCAGTTATAGCACGCGCCTTGGAGATTACTGGGATTTTTTTTACCTTAAAGGTGTTTTTCACAGTTGATGATATCAGCAGACATGCCAAAGTAGGGAAATGGAGGTTGTTATGCCTGTGAATGGCCTCAAAAACATTGCTCCCTACTCTGACAAAGGAAATCACACCAAAATTCACACTTACAATGTCTGAGAATAGAACCCCTATCTAACTAGTTTATTACACTACAGCACTATGCAGTTAGAGCATGCATCATGAAGATTACTGGAGCACTCCTTCCTCAAAGGTGTATATCACATTGGATGACACCAGCAGCCTTGAGTATATGAATTGTAAGGTGTGTGAGAACCCTAAAAAGCATTGCTCTCTACACAGTCAGAGACAGACACACACATACACACACACTTACAGTTGCCAAATCTGAGGTTAAAATTCCTATCAAAGTACTTTATCACACTACAGCAGTACGCAGTTACAGGGCATGCTATGGAGATTATTGGGCTACTACTCCCCCAAAGGTGTATTTCACATTGGAAGACTTCAGCAGGCTTGTCATAGTAGGGCTATGGGGACAGCGGTGTGCGCATGGGCCAGAACCCATTCATCTAGGGGTTGACATGCCACATGTGGGCACACACAGGGTCATATGTCACAGGTACATGTATACAGCTGCTAGATGACTACTTCCTTGTACAGTTATGTTGCACAGCTGACACGTGCACCACATTGTCTGTAATGCTGACAGATACTGGTGGCTAGTATCTGCAGTGAATGACATCTGAACCTCATGTGTTTGGGGCCCTGTGGCTGTGTGCTGGGTGGGACAGGCCTGGATGGCTCCTTGTCACAGTCAGCCTCTTCCACACATCTATGTACATCTACCTTTGCCTTATTATAGTGTGTTGCCCTGACATATATGTCTGCATTTCTATCCACTGTGTGTGGAAGGCATGAGTGGTGCATACTGATGAGTGTCCACATTAACAACTGCAACTGCCAGATATGTCTGGTCCACTGGTGTTTGCAGTCATGGCCTTCATATGTTTAAGTGTGTGAGCATGCCCAGTATGTCCTTTCAGTATGCTGTTGACTGACATTGCCTTCATTTCTCTGTGTGTGAGCATGCCCAGTATGACCTTTCAGTATGTTATTGACTGACATTGCCTTCATTTCTCTAAGTGTGTGAGCATGTCCAGTATGGCCATCTGTACTGAATGTGTGGATCATGTCCAGTTAGTTTGTGCTGACCTTTGTGTTGTACACCGACAGGTAGCATGCTGTCTCTGCAGGGTATCCATCAATCATTTGGCTTTGCTGTTACTACATTTCAGCATAGTGGGGTGGCACACCTGACTGTTTCTACATTTCTACACAGGAGTGGTGGGGGCACACCTGACTGTTATTACATTACTATGTAGGATGGGGGGGGGCACACCTGACTATTTCTACATTTATACAGGGTTGGGGTGCACACCTGACTGTTATTACATTACTATGTAGGATGTGGGGGGCACATGTGACACTTGTACACATTTGCCATGACTGTACTGGTATGTCAGGTAATCCATTTCATTCTGTATTGCTAACTATCATGCTGACTAGAGGCATACCAGTGTATTACAGATCGTGCCTTTGGTTGCTCTACATATTATTGTCTGACGTCCTACCCTTCAGAACTAACATCCCACTGCATACCCTGTTGTGGTCTGTCTGTGTAGGCCTGGGGGGAGGTTAACCATAGCCATCATTCTGGGGCCATGGTACAGGCTCTGTTTGGGTTTGTCTACACCTTTCCTGCTGGCTGAGACTGTTGTTGGGTATGTGAACCTTCATGACTTGCATGTATGGGTCTTATGGACACACATGTTGCTCAGCTCATTTTCTGTAGTGGGTTTTGTCACCCTGTGTAGTACTGGCTACTATGGTGACTCCAGTATTTGTTACAGATGTCATGGTGCCACTTTGGGTGTCTACTGTCTACTGCCATAACATTCGGTCACCCAATTCCCTTGCATGCTCACATCCATACCATAGCTACAGGTAACAACACATTCTACTCCATTTGGCAATTGGTAGGTTGATTGACTTACCTTGAGGTTGTGCCAATCTTGTGGATGGTGCTGGAGGGCTGCCTATGTCAGATGCATATAGTACACTCCCTTACATGGTTGAGCACAGGTAGTGTCATGTTTGGCATACCTTTTACTGTATGTACAAGTCAGAGAGAGGTGTCATTCCCTGAGTCCCTACTGTGTCAGTGCATGTGCTCTGCGTTGCCTCTTTGGCAAGGCCAGAACATACTGGGCATGCCTCCTTTTGCCTACTGGGGCAGGCTCAGATTGTTCCTCCTCTGAGTCACTCTGTACCTGTGCAGGCCTTGGCATTGATGGGGGGCAGTGTGGCCCTTTCCCATGCTGTTCCTGCTGCAGTTGTTTCCACAGGATCATATTGAGTAGCATAGCACATACCATAACAATTTGGGTACATGTAGCTGGTGAATACTGCTAGGCTCCATTGGATGTGTCCAGACACCAGAACCATGACCTGAGCATCCCAATCACATGCTCTATTATATGTTTGGCCTGTGTGTGTGCCTCATTATGGAGTTGTTGTTCAGGTGTGTGTGCATTTCTGATGGGTGTCATCAGCCATGGCTCCAGTGTGTATGCAGCATCCCCCACTAGGTTACTGTAGAGGATGTCCACATTGGAAAATCTCTGGTACAGCTGTGTTAGATGTCATATGTGTGAATCGTCATAGCTTCCAGGGAAGACAGCACACACATTCATTATAATGCCCTGGGCATAACATACAACCTGGCAGTTGATGGAAGGGATGCCCTTGTGGTTGATGTAGGCCCTACCGTGCTCACCGGGTATTGCTTTGATGAATCTGTGCATGCAGTCTATAGCACCCACTACACCAGGCTATTCTGCTATTTGGTGGAAGAGACGCATATTGCTGGTCAACACCTCACGTGTGTTGATGAAATATACGTGCTCACTGGCATGTGCTGACATGGCATCCAGGAACTTGTGGAATACTCTGGATGCTGATGCCTGTGAGATCCCCATGATATCACCAGTTGTGCTTTGGGAGATACCTGTGGTTAGTATATCTAGGCTTACACATACCTTGGTATCCACTGGGATGGGTTCCCCTCGGTCGGTTTGGTGTGTCAGGTGTGGCTGGCACAGCTCTACAATTTGCTGTAGGAGGTTTCTGTTCACCCTATAGCACTCCACTATCTCCAGATCATGTAGCCCCTGGTAGGTTACCCTGGGTGCATACACTCTTCTCCGTCTCCTCACTGTGGGTTGTTTGACAGCATTCACATCCTCACCACCCTCAGCCTCTTGCACATGTTGTTCTATGTTGCCTGCTGCAGCCCTTTTCATTTTGTAGGTTTGTTTGTTAAAATTTCCCCACTTGTATACACCGGTGGTGTAGAGTGTGGGAAAAACCAGGGGTGAAGGTGTTTGCTTAGTTTATAGTAGTGTTCTGAGCTGGGCTCATTTGCTGCCTGTGTAATTGGCTGACTCTGATACATTTCACCTGCCAGCTAAGCTAGTTCTCCTTGATTACCTTCCTACTGCTGTTTTCCCTTCCCATTGCCTTTCTGTTTAAGCCCGGAGGTGCGCCATGCAAACAGAGTGCTTAAATGTGCACAGAGCTGCTATTTCCTGATTTACTTTCTTTTTTTTTTCCTTTAAAACCCGGTGCACAGTGCGCATACCTGCTTAGGCTATGTGAAGAGTGCTAGGCAGGTTTAGACATTAGCTATGCTAAGCTAGGATTAATCCCAAGCCACAAGGCTCCAATCCACTTACAGTATGACTGACACCCCCCCCCCATGATGTCACCTATAGCTTAGTCTTACACCCAGCTATTCATACTTTTACCCTGTTCGGACCGGCCGCACATGCTGGGGAAAACTGGAATTCACTATCCTACCCCTCATTTGCATAGGATTGCCTGCTAATGCATAGTTACGTCTCACACTGAGCCTCCCCTCTTGGCAACCATTACTCACTGGCCAATTTGTCTTCTGCCTGCCATTGACTTGCATGGCAGAATACTGATTTTAGTTAGAATGCTTACTTTACATTTATTTTATTATTTTTCCCCATTTACTGTTGGCGCACTACTGCACTATGCTTAAACAGCTGAGATCGGTGAAAAAAAAAGTTGTTTTTCTTTTTTTTTTTGTATTGTTTGCAATGCCAATGCCTTATACTTGGCTACTGGCATGCTTCCTCAATGATATGAAGCCTTTATTTGGAGCTGTCATAGCTCCAATTTGGATTTTGCAGAAATGTACTCGGTTACTATCGGAGTACATTTCTGCAGATAGTACTAGTCTTGCAGGGACTATTGCAAGCTTCCTGGATTGCAAAATCACCTCATTTGCATGAGTTTCTCCTGTAAATTAGATGAATTGTATACCAGGGCTTAGTTCATGCATGATTAGTGCAGGAGCTCTCATGCATGCTCTGCTGGCTGTTTCTGGATTGCACAGCAGACATATTGTCTGTCAGAGCTCCTGCATTAATCATGCACGCCATGCAGGGCATAGAGAATCCGGGGGATTGTTTGTATTCCTAAAGAAATTACTGTTACTTCAAGTCAAGTTTTATCACCATTGATGTGCAGTGATCATGGGGTTATAAAGCTTAATTTGTTGCTAGATAATTCTGCCAAATTGAAGTCTAAACCAATGCACAGAAGGTTAATTACAGATTATATGGAAACAAAACAGTCAATATGTAAAACTAATGGTAGTGATGTGTTCAATGGAAAAACTGCAGATAGAATGTAAAAGATTTTGAAATAGAAACTGTTTGAGTGCAAAAAATAAAAATGTTTAAGACCAGGATCTAGGCATAAAGCGCCAGAGGACATATTTCCATAAGAACAAGATACCTGATTAAGGTGAGAGACAAAAAATATAAAAAATAGAAGAGTGGTCAAACTGCAGCCTTGAAAACTGAAATAAACAAGCTTGCAAGCAAACTAAGCACAGTATGAAACAAGATCAAGAAAAATTTGAAGAGAATTTATGTAAAGATTTTGAGCATAATAGGAAACCTTTTATAGATACTTAAGATGTGGAAGGAGTAAACACATACAAACTGCTAAACTGTGTGTAGATTCCAAAATTCATTCCCAGACACAAAAAAAAAATTATAGATAGATTTACAAAATCTTATGCAAAATAGTTTGACTCCACAAAGGGGGTGATAAGTTGTCCTAGTGACATCCAGGTAACCGCAGAGACTGGAATCAAATTAAATTATATTGAAAAAAAACTACGCAAACTGGATCCAAACAAAGCGCAGGGAGAAGACAGGATTAGTAATAATGACCTGAGAACACTTCAGCAAGAACTTACAGTACTATTATATTTATTACTCACTAGATCATATAAATATGGGGAGATTCCTCAAGATTGGAGACATGCACTTATTAAACCTGTCCTTAAGGAAAAGTGGAGTAGGACAAACCCAGAGTTATATAGACCCTTACGTCTACTTTCATGTTGTGGAAAAATAATGGAGTAAGTAGTATTGGATAAGTTATTGTCAGAATTAGACAGCTGGGGACTTGAAACTATACATCAGCATGCATATGTTGAAAATAGATCTATTACTACCTGTAACATGATGTTCTATAACAATATAAGCTGTGAATGAAAAAGCTGATTTGATGTAATTTATATAGATTTAACTTCAGCATTTGACAGGGTCATACACAAAACACTGATTGATAAATTAGAATAACTAAGCATTGATGTACTCTTGATAAGATGGTAGCTGCATGGTTTACAAATAGGGCATGGCAAATATCATACAGCAACTGGACAGGTGACATTCTTGGTTACAGTCAGGGTGTCCCACAGGGCTCTGTCTGAGGTCCTTACCTTTTTAGATTGTATCTTTCAGACCTAACTTGTTCAACTGAGCTACTTTACAGTCTAATTGCATACAGCACACAGTGATTGAAACTGTAGATTAATTTAAGGAGCTGGGTAGATCCAGGTATGAGATTTTCTAATCATATCAACCAATTGGTTAATGATAGTTATAGAACTATAGTTTGTATAAAAAGATTTATAAAGTCTAGAAAATCAGAAAAGGTGAAGTTATTGTTTGTTGATTATGAAATAACAATGTGGAAACTTTATAAAAAAAACAAGCATGAGTAACCTGGAAAGAGCACTGCGGAAATATACCAAGAGCATCCATGGATGTGAAAATGTAAGTTATTACGAAAGACCAAAATATCTGAACTTGTACAGTATCTCTTACAGATGTCTAAGAGGAGATCTTATTCAGGTATATAGGGGCATTTAAAGGCAACTACCTCTGGGAAACTTTGGGGTTATCAAAACTTAGTAGAGAGTCATCAAGCAACCTATGTAGAGGATTCTGTAGGACAGAGAATTGTACTAATAGGTTTTCTGAGAAAGCAGCTATACATACATTAATGCAAGTATTATTTTAGGTATTTTTAAGAACAGCCTGGACGTGTATTATGGGAACAAGTAATGTGGTATTGAAAAGCTAGAAGTGCATTAATTCCCTTGCTTGAAATATTTGTATGTGTGTATTTATAGAGGTTCTGTGGTTCAGTTCTCACTTGCCCTCTGTATGGAGTCTGCATGTCTTCCCTGTCTTGAGGTGGGTTTCCTCTGGGTGTTTCACTTTCCTTCCACATTCCAAAGACATGCGTGTGTGTGGTACAGGTGAACAACTGTGGCTGGACTAGCCACCCAGTGGTATAAACATTAGCTCTAGGTGATTGTCTAGATGATTGTTACTGTTGGAATGACACTCCACCCCATGTGCAAAAATGGGAAAAGGGGTTGATATTGGATGGAGGGATGGATGGAAGTAGCATCTGATGTCGATATGGATATTTTCCATTTCATGTCGCCTAACAAAACTGTTATAAACATCCGTGTTGCTCTTAAGAATATGTCTTCAGTGATGATTGTGTACTAAGCTATCATCAGTAAAGTCTCAATATAGTATGTATCATTGCAGTCTGTGGACTGACTATGGATTCTGAGGCTTCCTTACATGTTCTGTAAGTTTTTCTGATTATTTGTTATAGTATTTGAATGTGACCTGCAACAAGGCTTATGTGGCATAATGCTGTTGACTTTTGACCTCCATGAAATATTGATGCATTGTCTAGGAGTTCTAATCCCACTCACAAACTGAAAATATATTATGTATTAATTTCTATTACAGGGATGTGTATTGTGACAACCACTGCTTATTGTTGTAGTATGCATATTTATTTATTGCTGTGTTTAATTTACAGCAGCAGAGTTGCGCCATGAACACATGTCAGCATAGGGTGGGAATGATGAATCTAAGCATAAGTACATGTGTTGGTACATCTGAGTTACAGACAGAGCAGACTGAACAACATTTATAATGCTGTTTGCATTATTGCCTGCATTACAAACTATACCTATTTACTCCAAAATACCTATGTTTTAATTTCATTCAATGCTTTGTTACAACACCTTGCTCAAATGTTATTATTCTGTCTTCTATATTACCATGTTTTTGTAGTTTTGAAAATTGTTTTGTACTTAACTTTGTTGATATTAGCTTTGTAATAATTGTTATGGAGCTTTTCTCCCCGGGCCTCCATTGAAAACGGGCTCATCTTGGAACAATGGACTTTCTGGGTTAACAAACTACAAATAAATAAAATAAAATTATTCACAGGTCCATCTACTTCAGGCCTACAGCAGGGATCAGCAGGTGAGTGTCTCTAAACCTTTGCTGTTAACACACCTTTTTATTTCCTCCACCTAATTTTGTGGCACTGTTGTTTATTGTTATATTGTTATTTCCTTGCCATTTGACACTACAGGTACATCAAGTGAAGAGGCAAACCGTGCATTTGCATAGGCAGACAGACCACGTATCTTACAGCAACATTGCCATAGCTGTCAACAATGTGCAGTACACATGATACCTGAAATTTTTGGCAATATTTGTCAATACAGGCCCATCTGGTGTACACATTTGCAAAATCCATCACCTGAGTATTTGTGGACAACATTACTGTGTTGTACATGTGATACTGCCTGTATTTTTTTTTTTTGTTCAACACATGGCTGTGCTGTGTTTCTCTTTACTTTCTCATTGCAGGATCCACAGTACAACCCACAACCTTAACACAGCCGGAGTCTCTCAATAATATGCTGTTACATATGTTTCATGTCTGTCCTCGCTTAAAATCCTCTAGTTAACTTTCATTAATA
The DNA here is from genome assembly GCF_019279795.1 of Protopterus annectens. Taxonomy (NCBI): domain Eukaryota; kingdom Metazoa; phylum Chordata; order Ceratodontiformes; family Protopteridae; genus Protopterus; species Protopterus annectens. The sequence continues at coordinate 1,498,133,425 of NC_056735.1, forward strand.
CTGTGTCCTTCTTACCATTCTTAGGTCAGTTTGCATCCATGTCCTCAACTGCACAAATGAGTGTTATGTGTATGTCACACATTCTGTATGTTTAACTGTGTTGACCTGGTTAATGGTGAAAAATGATGTGATCGTTAATTCTGTTTTTTGTTCCCTACACTATTTGAAGTTCATTCTGGTGCAACACCACCATTGTCTCATGAGTGTTTACCAGGTGTGGTTTTTTTTGCTGTTTATGTATCACATATGTCATATATGTTGGTCATTAAACAGATTACATACTTATTTTTTGTACATTCCATGAAACATACATATAACTGCAAGTGAAGTAATTAGTATTTGCAGCATTGCAGTGAGATAGATATGTCATATGTCTTTGATATCCATCCTGTCTTGTAGGCACACTGTCCTAATATGTGTCTTTGTATCTTGTTGCACATCAACTATCTGTACCATCCAGCAGCCTATCCAGTGATCATGTCATTGTTCATGATGTGTCTCAGCATTGTAGTAAGGCCCCTGGCACAGAAGACCTTGAGCTGTTTTGGAGAGTCCATCCATGAGATTGACAGTGATGTTGCAGCAAATGTAGCCTCAAATGTGAAGCTCCACTTGTCTAGCCATTCATAGGATGCTGCCACAGTGGATGTTGAACATGTTGAAGCCATTGGCCATCACATCACAGTTGAAAGCACTGCTGCTGGCAAATGAATGGTCACAGCAACAGCATCATTTAAACGTCCATGCACTTGCCCATGCCACAGATTGCATAGGACCCCAGCTAAGTGTCTTGCATAAAGGGCAAGAGTGGAGACATGGTGAGATTATGGCTGTATTGGCGACTCAGAATGAGAGTCTGCTAGCTGTGGCATGATCCTTGGAAACCCTGGCCTCTACAGTACTGCAGCAGTGTCATACTACTACCAGGATTCTTTGTGCCGTGACTGTGCTCAGGAGATTGCAACCTGGTAGTGGCAGGCCACCTATCTGAAGAACCACCACTGGCCATCAGAAATGACTGTCTGTGTTCCAAACTCCATAGAGTTTGAATGCTGGTCCATTGCTGGGGTCACTCCAGTCAAAAGGCCTTCAAAACAGAATCATGCTCCTTCATCTCAACATGGTGTTTTACCCCCATCCATATCTGCTATGGGGCAACATCAGCAATCTGTATTTGTACATGGTCAGGACAGGGTGGACAGTGGTATGAGACATCAACGAGGTCAACTAAGACTGCTTTAGTGTATCCAAATGAGTTGTACACATAGATGGCCCATATCATTGCACTACCACTGTACTGTGATATGTGTTTTCTAAAGTTAAAATTTCTGCATTATGTCCAGCTAGATGGGAAAAAAGTGGTTGAGGATGGATGGACAGATGGATGGATGTCCTGTGAGAAGTTTTTGTTTTCATGTTATCGTATGGTACAGATATGTATGTGTAGCACTGATGTGTGACACGTATTGTTTATCATACAGTGTATATGCATACTTGTGTTAGTTGTGCCTTGAGTTGATGATCTGTGTTTTGACACATGTATATATTCATGTTGGAATATGTTATCCTTGTGTTATGTGTGATGCTCACTGTGTACATCTAGTGGGTACTTGCCATTAGATGCAATGTGTGTTGATGTAGTGGGGCAAAATATGAACATCAATGTTCAATCTGTATACTTATGTACATGTAGCTTGTTATGACTTAACTCATTCACTCCAATGGAGCTCAGGAAGTTTGCGGTGTAACTTCCATTCAGCGGATCCTAAGCCTTTTGACAGAATCAAATTGTGTACTCACATTTCAAACAAATGTTCATACCTCTGGAACCACAGGGATTATAAAGGAAGTATAAATGGAAGGCAAACTCTTCAGCACAAACAGTTTTTATAGTGGCATTATTCTTTAGGTTCTAAGTCTTAAACCAAATTTTATAAGTCGCAGTAAACACAGTAACTATTACATTTGTAATATTTTGTAAACAACTTACAGTATCTCAGCCACCACCAATATCTCATCAACCACTCAAGTTACACACATACCATTAGCAGTATTTTATTAATCTAGCTGAGAGCTTTCATATGAGGTTAAAGAGTTTTGTCTGTGTTACTTGGTTGCTGAGATATTTAGAAAAATGTGAAAATTATACCTGTATAAATTAATATAATAAAAACAACCATTAATATCTGTTTACCTGCACTACACAGAGATCAAATGTTAATACAGTTGAGTTTGCCATTGTGTAGGCTTTAAGATGAAATCTTTTAAGAACTTATACATAGCTTGGTTTTGGAATTATTTATGTAAATATGAACAAACAATATTTGACGCCTGGAGACGTCAGTAGGATTTAACTGGAGATGCACCTGGAGGCAGCATTCGGATGTAATGAGTTAAATATTTGGATCAGTTGCTGCCGTGATATCTGGGCCTGCACTTGTGGTCACACTGTACATTGCCTGTGCCTGTGACTTATTTCCCCATTGTTTGCCTACTCTTCCTTCAATATCTGAGGGATATCCTCTTCAGACATTTGGGGTTCATAGGATAGTTCACCCACACCTGCAGCTGGAAGACTGCCGTATGCTCTAGTTAGCATGTTGAGCAGCATGGCACATAATGTTATCATCTGTACTGCCTTCTCAGGTGTGTATTGCACTGCACTCCGTAATGTGTCCAGACATCTGAACCTAGCTTTGAGTACACCAAACTCATGCTCCATGGTGTTTCTCATTGTTGTGTGTGCTCTGTTGTAGGTCTCCTGTGCAGAGTTTGATGGTTCATGGTACAGGATCATTAGCCGTGGCTCAAGTGGATAGCCACAGTCATTGGCTGTGGGGAATAAAAACACTTGTGACTTTTGGTGAGAATGGATATTGTTGAGAGAGAGTATCCTTGCATCTTAGCTGTGTTCCTGTACTTACACAGTAGCAATGTACTTACACAGCAGCAGTCCCTCAAGTATTTCTTCTTGCTGGAATGGAGCCCTGAATCCACTTTCACTCCAAATGGCAGCATCATGGACACTTCCAGGGAGTGTTGCCATAATGTTTGTTATGCTGCCATCTGCTGCACACACAACTTGGCAATTAATCGATGGACATCCCTTTTTGTTTATGTTTCAGTCTGCTTTTGGATGTACTGGTGTCTTGAAAGGTATATATGTGAGATCTATTGCAGTGAGTGCATGTGGGATGTTTGCAACGTTATTGAAATGATGTTTTATAGTTCACCACTCCATGGGGGTGGATAGAAAGTGTATTAGTCATCCACCTTGCTGCACATTCCTTCCAAAATTTTTACTAGGCTATAGCTGGAAACTGTCTCTGACACTCCAATAGTGACCCTCATGTGTCTCTGGAGCGTTCCAAATGCAAATATACCCAGGCTGAGGCACACTTTCATGTCACTGCACAGACAAGTGTGAGGCAAACATGCTGCAAACAGCCTACACCACTTGTCTGTCTAGCTGGTATCTGTTGATTATTTGCTAGTCAGTCAACTGTTTTAGTTGCAACCTTGCTCTCTCTCTAGTTAGCTGCCTTCTAGGATTCACAGACAAAGCCGCATTTATGGCTTGGATCACTGCAACCTTTTGCAGTATATTAACAGCAGGCTGAATTTTTGATTTTTTTTTTCAGTTTTGCTATGAATTTTGACGTACTACACAGTATTTGTGTGAACTCTTTGATGTACAGAAATTATGGACTGAGGATTTTAGAAATGGAGTCAGCATGGGTGTTTGTCACATTTGAATCCTGTTGTGTGCACATGATGCATTTTGGAATCAGAATTGCATATGCAGAATGCATAATTATCCTACACTGAATACTTAGCTACTCAGTCCACCTTCAACATGGCTTCTAGAATCATGTTTGCAGCAGGTGCACTGTAGTCTTCATTTGGTGTGCTGTGCGGCCTGCAAATAGCTTCCGTGAACTTTACGGAATCTGGCCCAAAGTGTTTAAATAATATTTCCTAACACTGCTGAACATGTAATGTCAGAAACTGAGTTTTCACTTACTCTGGTCACTAGTGGACCACAGTAATGACACAGATATTTGTCATTTCACTACATATGGTTGCAGTGTTATTGAAGGTTTGTTTGTGTCTTTCGGTTTTTCCCGGTTAGGGGTCGCCACAGTGGAACTCCGGTCCGCTAATGATTAGCAGTAGATCTTTACATGCCGAGTTGCCAGCCCTGATGCACAACCTTCAACGAAGGTACGCCCATTCATGCACATCTACACACAGAAGACACTCTAGCTGAGAATCGAACAGGACAACATCTTACTGTGAGGTGACAACTCTACCGCAGCACCACCACCGCAGTGTTGCAGTATTATTGAAGGTAATGATTAAAAAAAAAACACTTACTAAAACAATCAAAAGAAACAAAACTTCATTCTTGGTAAATCTTACAGTCAGGATTGGTGACAAAAATAAGGCCTTCTACAGCCACGTGTGAAAAATGAAAGGGAAGAACCAAGAATGCAGTGTTAGAAAAAAATGAAGTGTCAGAAAAATATGGTATCTCTGCAAAAAAAGATAGAGCTAATGCACTTGCATTTCAGATTTGGAACAAGCTTTACAAAATGGAGTCCCATTTTATCTTCCACCCTGAAATATAACCCCACCAAAATTACTTACAAAATGGTCAAATCTGCCTCATTAAGATTAGGAATTCCAAATCCATGTTATCAGACAACATAACAGAAAGGATAGTTTGCATAGTTAAGATAGCCTAGTAGACTGTCTTATGCACATTTTTTACAAGAACATTAAAAGCATAGCATGTATCTGATATCTACACGCAGGCTGCTGCTGTCTCAGCCCATAAGAGAGGACAGTGATTACAGACTGATCAGACTCACAAGGATTTTACACAAGGTCATGAAGAAAATCATCATGTGACTTATTCATGAAGATAGGGAAATTCATTTTCCTAGACCTAACTCAGTATGGTTTTGTTAAAGACTGCTCTTATATGTTTGACCACATACATTTTTCAAAAGTGTGACCAGAACCCTGCATGATGGTTTATCTGGCTGTGCAGTCTAGATCAGTCTAGCTAATGTGTTTGATACTATACTCTGTATCTGTATTATACAAACACTCAAGTATCTAAAGATAAGAGAAACTGTATTACCTTGGGTCCTCAACTGGCTACATGTTCATGCTTACTGGTTAAGACTTTGCAGACTTTTATGTTCACCACCCATCTCCAGTGGCATCCCTCAAGTCTCTGCCCTAGGACAAATCTTTTTGGTATTTTTTTTAGACATTCCCGTTCCTGACTCATAACCTTTGCAGATCACTGCAAATATGACAGAAGCCTCCTTAACCCCATTGACATTACCCTCTTTCAAGCATCTCTTAACATTACATGCAGATGAAGCAATAACAATGGCATTGCCATCATTGTAAAAAAAAAAGTGCAGCATTTGGGCATTTGAAATCTCACCCCCTTAACTTTACATTATAACTTATGGGCAAAAACTAAAAGCTTATAAAAACAGGAAAGGACATTGACATCCTTCCAGTTGATGACAATTTACTTAATACCCATGTAGCTGCTGTACAAAGCCTATAAAGTAACATGCCTGAGGATCTATGGGTCAAGATCCATATCAGGAAAAGAACTGTTCCCCCTGTTTATATTGTCTTACAAGTTACAGAATAATGCACCAGTTTTGTAACCTGCTTACATGCCATCTAGTAGAATTAGAGAAGGTGCAAACACTCCTCTCAAACCAAATCAAAGGGCTTCAAAGTTTGTTTTATAGGGAATCCAAAAACAAAAACTACCAAAGTCCAGAGAAATCACTGTTTCCAGGCAGACCAACACACAAAGGTCCAGAAACACCCAGTATTGATACAATTGCGGACCTTTGTGTGTTGGTCTCCTTGGAAGCAAGGTTTGTTTTATAGACAGATTAGAACAACTCTCGCTTTTTTCTATATCTTATAGCCTTCTTAATGGACACATAATTACCTCACATACAGAATTGTTTGCTTTAAATATCATCTGTCCAGTGATCTGAATATAACAGAACACTCAGATTCAGTAAAAAGCTAATATCTATCATACTGGGAAACATGACCGTTTCATATCTCAGAGATTACTACAGCTATGTTATAACCCCTACTCCAAATAAATTTAGACAATCAAGCTGTGTGTTCAAGAAGGAAATGGATGACTATGAGAGGATCTGAGGCATCAAGATCCTTGATTGCTAATATAACTTGAGCTTGTTTTTCTAACCTATAAACCCATGCATGTATACATTTGGTACTGGAAAATTCATGTCTAATACTACAATGACAGAAGCTTGACATGAAAGACATCACTTCAGAATTAATCAGCATTGATCATGGGTGAATCATATTGGTACTGCATGAACTGTGCTTGCAAAGGTGGCTGGGGATGGAACCAAAGTCCCAAATAGAGTACACACTATTTTTTTTATAATAATAATAATAATAATAATAACTTTAAAGACCACAATAAATGACATAATATTATGAAATTTCATTTAATTGCATAATTTATTTACCTACTTTTGGTTTCTTGACTGACACAGTCCAACTAGGCTAATGGCCTCTTTTTATGGAAGACCCTATTTTGTATTCATACCAATTAGGAGAAATTTGGCTATGGCACCAAGGAACTTCCTCTACTCTTGGTAGTCGGGGAAGTATTTGTGTGTTACACATCCTGACTTCCTGTTTCCTGTCCAGACATGGAGGCATCCAGAAGGAACAGGAAGAAAATATGGCTGATTCAGTTTTAGCTGAAAATAAAGTGAAGGTTGATGAAAATCAGGAGGGTTGCAGGATGATTATTTTGAAGAAATGGTAAACCAAAGTAAACCAGAAAGTGGAGCGCAATTTCATGGAGTGACATCAAGGCAAAAATGGAAGACGAAAAAGGAGAAAAAGAGACTGTGCCAGAAAACGTTCAGGAGACAAAAACTTATAAACAAACTGTGGGAGAAGGAGCAAAGAAGAAAGAAGAAATAAAATAAACAAAAAATAAGTATACAGTATTTGTGAGCTGTAAAGAAGAAGAAAGTTTGGACAGGTATAAGGCTTGGGACTCTGTCATAGCACCTCTGGGTGTCAAAGCAAAAGAGATAAGAGCATTCATTTTAATTAATAAAGAAACTTTTTATGACTTGATATTTGAGTCTGGGCAGGCCATGAAAATTATTTGGGGTGCATATGAACAAAAGAAAAATATTTATTCATGGTCAGAATATGTTGTGTAAGCTTTTTACAGACAAACAAAAAAGAATAATGATCCAGTTTAGAACTAAAGTTGAAGCAAAAGAACTGAAAGAACATTTGTTAACTATATGTAAAGAAGTAATGGACACTACAACAATATATGATGAAAGAGGACTATGGACTAGGGGATGGAAATGTGGAGTAATACTGAAAATGGAAAATAATAATGTTAGGCATGTACCTGGTACTGATGTTCATGGTAATATGGGGTTTTGTGAAATACAGGGGTCAACTAAAAACTTGTTATTTTTGTGGAATAAAGGATCGTTTAATCAATGAATGTGATAAAAAATGTTATTTATATGGTAAGACATGGCATAATGCAAAAAAATGTGATTTAAAGTGCAAAAAATGTGGCAATGCTGGTCATTCATGGCTAGAATGTGAAATGAATGTGCAAGAAAAATGAAAATGAAGTTATACAGGATAAAGAAATAGTAAAATGTGTTATACAAGAAAATGTCCAAAAAGATGTAACTGCTAAAGAGGTTATACATGAAGTTAAAAAAAAACAAGGAAAAGGAAACAGAGGAGACAAGTAGGGAACAAGCTGATTGGTACACAGTAAGAAATAAAAATAATTTGATTGGAAAAAGAGTGAAAGAAAGGAAGAGACTACTCAAAAATATTATGCTTAGAGAAAATAAGAAAGGAAAGGGATAAACATTTAATTATACTAAATGTTTTTAAAAGCTGAAAATATTAACTTTAAATGTGAACAGTATGAAATGTCTTAAAAAGAGAATAGAAATATTACAATGGTGTGCTGCAGTAGATGCACATATTATTGTTTTAGAAGATAGATTGTTAGCAAAGGAAGAAAAAACACAAACTGAAAAACTTTAGAATGGTATGGTAGTTTGGAACATGGGGAAAGAAACATGCTCGGGCATATGTATATTATGTCAAGAAAGCATTAAAATATTAGATGTAACCATAGTGGAACTAGGCTGAACTACAGTAATAGATATAAGATGGAAAAATATGTATATAGAATTATAGCTTTATATGCATATGTAACAAAAAATAAGATAGAGAAATGATCTTTAAAAATATTCTTGAATATGTTTGTGTAAATATGAACATTATAGTGGTGGGTGATTTTAATTGTAATTTCAGGAAAAATAAGAGCAATTGTGATGTTAAAATGGCTAAAGAAATTATGAGAAGTGGAAAGTTAGGTGTATGGGGGAATAACCACTGGACCTATAAAAGGAATGAAATCCGGGCAGAAATTGATTATTTTTTAATATCTGATAGTTTAAAAGTTAGAACAAAGGAATTAAGTATGCTGGATTTTCAGATTATCTGGCAATATGGGTTAAAGTACAGGAACATGAAGAGTATATAAGAATAGGAAAAGGAAAAAAGAATTAATGAAAGTGAATTAGATTTAGAAAAGAAAAATGAACGTGTGGAATTATGGAAAAATCATGAGTGTGATTGAGTTTTATGAGAATTGGACTGTTTGGTGGCTTAATTTTAAAGAAAAATATAAAAAAAGTATAAGAACTGTGGTGGTGGTGCTGCAGTAGCGTTGTCGCCTCACAGTAAGACGCTGTCCGGTTCGATTCTCAGCTAGAGCGTCTTCTGCGTGGAGACATAAGTGAATGGGCGTACCTTCGTTTAAGGTTGTGCGTCAGGGCTGGTAACTTGGCACGTAAAAATCAACTACCAATCATTAGTGGACCAGAGTTCTGCTGTGGCGAACCCTAACCGAGAAAAGCCGAAAGACACAAACAAACAATAAAGAAGAAAAGAAGAAAAGAAAAAAATAGTAATATAAGATATTAAGTCAAGAAACGTTTACAGGCTTAATAGAGAAGAACAATTCATTTTCTGAAAAAAAAGGAGAAATATGTAAATTGAATCAAATTAAAATTTACAACATGTTATATAAGCAAACATGTTGCTTACAAGGAAAGAAAAAAGAGGTAGCACCATATTTGAGTAAAGTAATAAAAGAAGGAAAAATAAGAAGAGAATTAAAAAATAAGAAGGTAAGCAAATAAGACAGCAAGAAGGAATACATAAAATATTTAAAGAATATGTAATGGAATTATTTGTTAAGAAAGAAGAAAACATAGAACAAATTTATAAAGCTGAAAAATTAAATAAGGGAGATAATGAGTACTTAGAACAAAAAATAACCATGAAAGAATTGAATGAAATTCTAAAAGATATTAACATGAATTCTGCAACAGAACTGGATGGACTTGAATATGGCATGTATAAAGAAATGAAAGAGTGGCAAAAAATAATTTTTATAGAAATTATGAATGAATGGTTAGAAACCAGAATTAAAGAGAAACAGATATGTACAGGAGTTATAAAATTTATATGTAAAAAGGAAATAAAACATTGGAGATCTATAACACTGAATAATACAGATTATATTTTTTGTGAGAATAATAGGTTACAGAAAAAAATGGATAGGATATATGAGCAAAATGTATTTGGAAGAAAAGGAAAAGGAAGTCAAGAGATTTTATGGCTAAAATAAATAATTGATGATATCATAAATAAAAAAGTAGAAATGAAGATTATGATAGGGGATTTAAGTAAAGCTTATGATAATATTCAATATAAATCATTATGGTGAATTTTGCAGGCATATAATGTAAGGAAAAATATTAAAAGTAATAAAATATGTTTATGAAAGGAACTATTTGAAACTAAATGTAAATCACTGGATTGGGGAAGACATAAAAATAGAATGTGGATTAAAGCAGGGTTGCCCAACTAGTGGTGTAATGTTCTCATTAGTCATGAATGTAATAGTGAAGGAAATTAATAAAATGTCAAGTATGGGTGGGTACAAAATGATGAAGGAAGTACAATTTCCGATAATGTATAATTATGTGGATGATATTGCATTAATTGCTAAAAATAAACTATGGATGGAAAAAAAGTAAATGAAAAATTTAGTATAAATTTAAAAAAATGGTTTAAGTATAAATAAGGAGAAAAGTAAAGGCTTTGATTTTAAAGGTATGATAGGAGGTGTTGAGTTCAATGAAAAATATATAGATATATTAGGAATAACATTTGGAAGGAATGAATGCAGACAACAACAACGGAATAATGTACTCAAAGAAGTAAAAGGATATGACTAATTTTTGGAAATCATATAGATTTTCATATAGAAAAAAGCATACTTGTTGAACACCATGGTAATAGGAAATAATTGCTTATGTTGCTAACATCTATATGATTCCTATTAAGTATGAAAAGGAATTAATGATGATTATATTCTCTTTGATGTGCGGCTCTAGACTGAATCCAGTCAAAAGAGGGATTCTGAATATGAAACAAGAGCAAGGTGGTTTAGGTTTAACAAGCCCAATAGTACATGCAGTATCTTTAATTTTATATAAGGTATTAAAAGGAATTATGAAGGAAAATAAAAGCTTGATAAAAATTATACCATACTATAAATACAAAGAACCATGGGAAGGAATGAAAGTTAAAAAATTAAGTAAATGAATTGTGAATGAAAAAAATGCAACAGTACCAAAACAAAATTGTGTTGTGGAAAATAAAAAAGAATATATGTGAGAAAAATAGAAAGGAATGGTACTTAAGTATTATGAAAGCATTTTATTGTATTGAGCCATGTAAAGATTTATAACTAGATAAGAAAAAAAGCCATAATGATGAGATATAATAACTATAAAAAGATTAAAGAATGTAATGATTTTTATAGAGATTATCTATTAGAAAATTGCCGGTTAAGGCAAATATGCCATACAAAGAAAAGCAAGATAGAATATGCAATAAAAGTGGAGTGTTTGAGGCTACTGAGCATGTGTTTTTGAAATGTGAAAGTTAATAATTTTTGGAAGGAAATTTAAATATAATATAGTGAAAAGTTTATTAAAATGTGAACAAATAAATACGGACATAATAGAATTTTGTTATTATGGTGCACATAAATAGGAAGAAGTGAAGAAAATGGACAGAGTAATATTTTATATTTCATGAACTATATGGAACGAGAGACTAAATTAAATACAAAGGAAAATGGACTTTGACAAAAATTTTGGGAAAAATGTTTTGTTTGTGGATAAAAGTGTGAGGGGGAATGCTTAAATTGAAGTTTATAATGTATGGAGATTTATAAATAGATGTAAATAATGTAAATATGTAAATAATATGTAATGTATGTATCAATAAAGAAATCCTACTCTTTTTTCACAAGAGAGTGAGTTATGCAAGTGCACATAACTCTCATTCCTAGCACAAAGGTGGTTGGGAGGAATGTGATACTATGGAGGATAGAGCAGAGGAGAGGAAAGGAGTGAAACTGAGCATGAAGTGGTAGCAGAAATGGCAACAATGTTCATCCAAAAATCATACTATTTTTCCATGGATTTGTCAGATTTGATTAATGAATTCTGTAAAGTGAACTGTATTTGGTGTGGCAAAAAAGAACATAGTATGAACAGATATAACCAGAATGCAGTGATTGTAACAAGTCGGGTCATTTTTGTTTTGACTGCACAGAATAAAGACAACATCAAGCCCATTTTGAAAATAATAATGAAAAAGGTGATGATGTTATAGACAATATATAAACACATAAGGAAGGTGAGGAAGAGAATCAAGAAGTGACAAAACAAAACATGCAAACAAATGGAAAAAAATAAAAATTCTGCTATACAAAAACAACAGAAAGAGCATAATTATATGCAAGATGGGGATGGGGAGACAGACGACCAGTCAGAAGAAGAAAGTGAAAAAGATGATATACCATTTAAAAGAAATTCAATAGTAGAGCAGTTTAAAATAAGAATAACAAATATAAAAATTCTCTCATCAATTAAAAAAAGAAAAGGAAAATATAAGGATAAATTAAGTAAATGTGAATAGCAATATCAATGACGAAAAGAAAGTATATGTACTAAAAGTATGTAATAATTAAAATGCAGAGATAATAGCTTTGCAGGATACAAGGCATACAAATGAAAATAGAAGATTTAAGATAGAAAGTTTGGGGGCAATGAATATTGTATGGCATTTAGGGAAAGAAGCATCTTTCAAAGTAACTTTTTTATGTAATAACAAAGTTTAAATACTGGGAGGAATTTAATAAAGTCTATATGGAGTGATGCTCCATGTAGGCATAGTGTCACAGAGCTTACTTGGAAGCAAGCAGCTGTGCGATCCAGTAAAAAGAGCACAGGGGCATGTACGAGCGTGCGGCCATGGAACTGTCTATGGCATGCAAATCACCTCATAAGCAGGTGAATTGCATGCAAATGAGGGTGCTGGAGTGATACAGCAAGCAGATAGGCAGTCATGCAGACCCCGTGTTTGTGTCAGAAGTGTGCCTGGAAAATGTCTGTGTACAAGAAAATAAAAATTGAACATGGGCTGTAAAATTCCATTTAGAAGGTCAGAAATTGCTTAACAGGCACAGATATGTGCAAATCTATGCTCTTTGTGTCCAAAAGGTAATGCAAAATAATGTAATATAAGTTTTTTTATTACCCTTGTTATGTTTATGCAGCATGCAGCAGTGCGTAAACATGCTGTTATGCAAAAAGAAATATTTAAAAATTTAACAATGAAAAATAAGAAATATGTGAAAATAATGCATTATAGGGCAAGCATTGGAGCATGTACAATGGTAGATTTTATGCAGTTGCTAAGGAGGCAGGCCCTGGAATAGTGTAGTATCCAGGTTGTGTGCACAGATGTGCATGCAAATGAGCTGGGGTTACTGAATAGCAAAAATGGCCTACTGTGTCTGCAGATAAAATATGTATCGCCCCAGAGCCATGTTGATGTCCACAGAACAGCTAGCTGACATCAAAAGGAGGTGTGTCACTATATGTTTAAGCAGATTGGAGTAGCAGCACCTGTTTACGTGGATCACCACTCAGCTAAGTAGGGGGGGGGGTCTAGTGCTGCTAAGCCTTATTTAGCTTCTAGGTGCTTGTTTTTGCTGGTTTGAGCATGTTTGTGTGCTGCGCCACTGTGCTAAGCAGGAAAGGCAGTTAAATAAAACATGTATAAATTACTGGTAACCCCTGTTCCATTTACACTGGTACATTCAAGCCTCAGGTACCTTACAGTTGGAATGCATCACAGTTAGCCAATGACACAGGCTGCATCTACAGTAGACCATTATAATATAGGCATACACCCTATCATCTGATTTCACTCCCATACTGTGCACCATTGAGGTACAGACCTCGGAATTTTAACTGACAGAATGCTATGGGCAGCTGCTGCTCTGCTACATCTGTATGTGCTAGATGCTGAGATCAATGCTGATGCTGCTGCTGACAATAGACCTAGACTGAGAAGGACAAAAGTGTTCAAGCCCATGGTAACCTTCCAGGAGCTACATGAGCTGGAGATTGTAGAGCACTGCATGGTAGAAAGAGACATACTACTAAAACTCACCAACCTCTGCCGCCCTCAATTCAGACCCAGAGCCAAAAGAGGGGAACACATCCCAGTGGAAACAAAGGTATTTGTAGCCCTTAGAATATTAGCTACAGGTACTTTTCAAAGAACAACTGGGGACATGCTGGGGGATCTTACAGGCATCAGCATCCAGGGTACTCCACCAGTTCCTGGCTGCCATGCAAACACATGCCAGTGAGAACATTTATTTACCCCCCCCCCGAGGAGAGAGCCAGCAGTATGCATCTATTGTACCATGTAGCACACTACACTGAGATACTGGGTACCATAGACTGCAGTCATGTACACATCAAAGCACTACCCAGTGAGGAAGGTAGAATCTATGTCAACAACAAGGATTATCACTCCATCAACTGCCAGGTCATATGCAATGCCCAGGGCATTATCATGAATGTGTGTGTGCTGGCAGCCCTGACAGTTATCATGACTCCCATATCTGGCACGCATCACATCTGTACCAGATTTTTGCTAGGGGATACATCGTATTCGGCCATATACTGGTGGATACTGGCTAAGCACCATACCTTTCAACTGTACAGATTTTTGCAGAATGTCCAGATTTTCTTGTCTCATATTTTTGGTCTGTTTTTCATAAAATTGTGGTTTTCTGGAAAATTAGTGGTAAATCATTAAAGACTGAATTTAGAAAATAATGACAGGTATTTGAGAATCAGACTTCATATTCTTCAGAAAATTCATGCTAAAGCAAAACCTGTTATTCTATCAACTTTCTAAGTTTATAAGAACAATATTTAAAAATTGTCCCTGTTTTGGGCTTGTGTCCCACTTTTATTAATGTCTTTGTCCAGATTTCTTGTTGTAAGGAGTAGAGAGAGGTATGCTAAGCACTGGAATCATGGATGATGTCACCCATCAGAAATGCACACACACCTACTGAAGAACGCAATAATAAGGCACACACAAACTAGGAAAGTCACAGAATGTGTATTTGGGCTGGTAAATCATGGTTCCAGTGACTCAATATATCTGCTGGAGCACTGCAGTACCCTCTAGCCACATATGCTCAGATGTTCACAGTATGTGCCATGCTACACAATATGATCCTGCAGAAACAGCCACAGCAGGATCAGCACAGGGAAGGGGCACACAGCCCCCCACCACTGCCAAGGCTCCCACAGCCACACCCACAGGGGGACTCAGAAAAGGAAGCCCCTGAGGCTGTCCCTGTAGGAAGATATAGGCATGCCTAGTATGCCCTAACCTTGGCCAAGAGGAAACACATAGCACATGCACTGACTACGCAGGGTCCTAGCGACTGACACCTTACTCTGATTCACATACATAGTAAAAAGGATTCCAGCCACACAACACAACCTGTACCTCACCATGTACTGGATGTGTACTGCATGCATTAGCATCAGCCCTAAAACACAGCTATCTCAACTGCTGTATTCACAAGGTAAGTCACTCTCCTTTACAACAAATGTACGGGGTATTTTATGCTCGATTTCTGAGAGACTTGGTTGGCTACAATCACCTGCAGTAGAAGCTGACGTTAAGTGCAAACTTGCAGTACTGTATTTTAGTCTTCTGTTAAATACAAACTTGCAGTTTTAAAAGTACTGTATTTCATTTTTTCCTCTTACCTAATTGTTTCATTGAATAGTGTGCTGTGTGTGTCTCTCTGCTATAAGATAGGGAGGTGGTCTTCTCACTTCTTTGTTATCTGATATTTAACTGTTAGCCTAGAGGGCTTCCTCTGTACTTTAAGTGCTAGCCACAAAGTTTGAGAATTAATTTTATGCTCAATTTCTGAGAGACTTGGTTGGCTACAGTCACCTGCATTAGAAGCTGAATTTAAGTGCAAACTTGCAGTACTGTATTTTAGTCTTTTAAGTATAAACTTACAGTTTTAAAAGTACTGTATTTCATTTTTTCTGTTACCTAATTGTTTTATTGAATAGTGTGCTGTGTGCCTCTCTGCTATAAGAGGGGGTGGTGGTCTTCTCACTTCTTTATTATCTGATATTTAACTGTTAGCCTAGAGGGCTTCATCTGTATTTAAGTGCTAGCCACAAAGTTTGAAAATTCACGTTATGCCCAATTTGTGAGAGACTTGGTTGGCTACAGTCACCTGCATTAGAAGCTGAAGTTAAGTGCAAACTTGCAGTACTGTATTTTAGTTTTCTGTTAAGCACAAACTTGCAGTTTTAAAAGTACTGTATTTCAATTTTTCTGTTACCTAATTGTTTCATTGAATAGTGTGTTGTGTGTCTCTCTGCAGTTAGTTCTCCACCCACCCTCCCTGTTCTCGTCATGGTGTTAGGGTTGGTGGCTCTGGAATTTCCCGCCCCTCCTTTAAGTCTGTATTTGAACATCTCATTTGCTCACTTAACTGAGTATAGTGAGATCATATTCTGAGTCTAGTTTTCACTCTACTTAATACAGAGAGAATATTTGAGAAGGCCAACCCACTTAGTTTCTTCCTTCCTCTCTCCTTGCACTTTACTAACAAAAACATGCATTTTATTCATCTGCTTTTACTGTATTTGTGTTTCCTCCTACTTTATTTTGCTTTTGCCTCATTTTAAAAGTACTGAATTTTATTTATTCTGCTGCATTTATTACTGCTTGGTAGTAGCCTGATTAAATTGTAACTGTTATTCTAAGTCCTTTGGTTTAAGCACTTGGGCCTCATATCGGTTATTTTACATTAAGAAGGGTTGTGGTCTGCACTGTTGTAGCAAGACAGGTAGCTTACATCCTTCTAAGCTGGGAATTGATAATTGAAATCTCAGTGTCTGCAATTCTAAAAGTATATTAGTTCTGGTTTAAGCACTTGTGATTCAGGCCAGTTATTCTACATAAAGAAGGTTTGTGGTCTGCACTCTTGTGAGAGGAGTGTCTGAATTCTGCCCTTCTGAGCTGGGAATTTCTTTTCACATGCTTATTGTGCCTGCTTATTTGAACTGTTTCTTTCTGAAATTGGTGTGCCTTGTTGCTGTAGCATAGACCAGATTCAGGCCTGCAGAATCTATCTTTGTTTGTATAATTTGAGCACTGATCCAGGCCATCATTTTTTGGAGAAGGTTCCCCTGCACCCTAGTGGCTGGAGTGTGCAGTTAGAGCTTGTCTGATTGAAGACTGCTGGAACAGGGCTCAGTTTTGAGCTTTTTTCTGGTTAATTGGGTAACTTGTTTAAATCAGTTCGTTCATTTTCTATTGTTTTATATATATAATGTGTGTTTGTGTGTGTATATATATATATATATATATATATATATATATATATATATATATATATATATATATATATATATATATATATAAATAATTGCACTTTATTCATCTGCTTTTACTGTATTTGTGTTTCTTCCTACTTTATTACTAGGGGCATTGACTACAACTCTGGTCTGAGATATATAACAATAAGTATCCTTTTCTGTGCATGTAAAGTGTTTTTTTTATTGTATCTGCTTTATTTTCTAGAAAAAAAACCCAAAAAAACAAAAAACAAAAAAAATACTTGTTTCTCACCTTTCTAAGCTAGTATAGTCCAGTTTTCAGGTTAGTGCTGAATTCAGGGCTGTGTTACAAATCTCTATGTTTGCCCATACCTTACTTGGACAGAAGGAAGTTTCTTTGTTCACCTGTGAGAGAGGTGAGCTTTGAGCAGCCTATCTGACCCTGGAGGAGTGGTTTCAGTCCAGAAATTAGTAGTTTATTGGCCATTTTGGGCTAACGTCTCTCTCTTTCATTTCCCTGCTATAAAAACTGCATTTGCCCAGTTTTGGGCACCGGGCAGTGCTGGGTTGCTAGGGTGTAACTATTTCCGGCTCCACAAAGTCTCCTCTTCAATTTTTTTTTCTTTAGAACTAGACAAACTTTCAACATAAGCACTCAAGCCATTCATTTCTCAGCCCGGCACTTGCTCAAAACTCATAGCAAGCACTTATAAACCATAGCACTAGACCCCCCCCCATACTGTATAGAAGGACAAGGCTCTATAGTCAACCTTTCCAGCCATTCAGTAAAACAGTTCACTGTACCTATCCAGGTATGTCCAAAGGGCAGTTTCAGGTGTACTCTCCAGTCCAACTGGTGAATCTGGGCATTTTGAGGCAATGTTACAACTGTCTCATGTACCCAGACAACCTTCTCCTCCTACCACCAAATACTGATACATGTGAGAGGTCCAATTATATAGCCAAAATGGAGGCTAAGCTCTCTCAACCAAAGACTGGATCAGACAGTCAAGAGGAGAAGGAAAATACTTGCATCACACCACCAGTCTCACATAGACCCATTAAACCAGCACCAGCAAAAAACACACATAAATACACAAAAACATACTCGGAGGCTCTAAATAAAAATCTGAAGAAGCATCAGAGTCCTCCAAAGCAGACATCCAAGCAAACTCCACCCCCCAACACAAACCATGACACACATACTTCACAAAACCAGTGTGCCATGCAATCACAGCCCTTAAGGCAAAATAACATACCCAGCATACTAGTAATAGGTGACTCTATAGTCAGGCACACTGACGTCCCACTCGCTAGGCTGAATAAATAGAAGGTTACTGTTAGCTGCCTGTCAGGTGCCAGGATCTGCCACATAACACAAGCACTCAGGTCACTCCAGAACAAGTACAAATAAGACTCTGTCATTGTCCATGTTGGTGTGAATGACATAAGCTTTACCTCCCTGGACTACATGAAAAGAGACATGGAAGAGCTCTCTGATCATGTAGCCCAGGCCAGTATGACCTTGATGCTGAGTAGCATCCTACCCTCACCAAGAATGATACCACGGTATAAAGAAAAAAATCATCAATTTCAACAATTGGCTAAGTTTCTGGTGTCATTCAAAGGGGATCCAGTGTCTGTCCTCCTGGGATGACATGCTCGACAAGCAACAATGCTTCACTAGAGATGGCTTGCACCTGTCACCCTTAGGCTTTCGAATACTGGCCAAGGCTCTTACCACACACATAGTGCCTATTTTAGACAAGGCTCAAAAGACAAACCCAGCACCGTAAATAGCACAAGTAACAAAAAACTGAGGGTAATGCTACTCAATGCCAGAAGTCTAAACCTCAAAATGCATGCACTTGAGGCACTCCTCAGTATGGAGAAAATTGATATATGTGCAGTAGCAGAAACCTGGTTTAAGGCTCCAGAGAGCACCCTAGCACTACCAGGCTACAACTCATACCATACATTTCTTCCACTGAACCTGGACCAAAATACAAAAGGCAGGGGCATATCCATATTCATCAAGGATACCCACACCTCCAGGCTAGCGGCACAGCAGAATGCTTCAGAGATCATCCACGTGCAACTAACAACAGGCAAAACTGCAATTCAAATACAGATCACCCACCATGTCCCAGGACCCCCATTCCACGTTTCTGAAAACACTGGGAAACATAAAGGTCCTACCAAACACCCTAATATTGGGCAATTTCAATTACCCAAACATTAACTGGGAGAACTACTCAAGTTCTAACTCCCTTGCCCAACATTTCCTAAAATTTATAGACTCAAACACCCTGGATCAACTGGTCAACACTCCCACCAGAGGTGACAACATACTAGACCTGGTCATCACCAACATGGGTGACCGGTGCTCCACACCAAAGGTCAAGCCCTTGCTGGTTAGATCTGACCATAAACAAATCACTCTGGATATCCACATTCCCCCACCCCCGGACAAGTAAACCACTGTGAAAAACTTTTCAAAACCAAACTTCACATTACTTAAGACCAAGGTGGAAAGTTTCAAAGCCCCCATGCTAAAGGATAATGCTGTCCAAGCTGCAAAATCCTTTACTAATGCATTCTATAGGCACCTACAAGAATGCATGGATCGTGCTATCCCAAGCAAAATCAAGACTCACTCCTCCAAGAAAAGGAAACCTGTCTGGTGGACTCTGGCCATAAACAAGCTATACAATAGATGAAGGAAACTAGTACAGAAAAGAGTAAAATCCCAAGAAGAGAAGACATCCCTGATCAGTATCAATAAGAAACTACGATCCCTCAGAAAATCATCCAAGGCGAGCTTTGAAAGAAACATTGCCAAGGACTCCAAAGATAACCACAAGGCATTCTTTACCTATGTCAAGAATGTAAGTGGCAATGCTCAGATCTGCTTGGAGTTAGTGCAGAATGGCACAAAATACACTGAACCAACTGATATCACCAACATCCTGGCAGACAGGTTCACTGCAAACTTCACCCCTCTCTCACCCCCAAAAGGGCCCGTAACCATACCAGAAGAATGTAGAGCCACTGAAATCACAGACATTCAGGTTAAAACAGCCCTCTCCAAAGCCAAAAACACAGTATCAATAGGACCGGACGGTGTCCCAGACTGTGTCCTACATGAGCTCAAAGACAAACTAACCCCTCACCTAAACACACTGTTCAAACTCAGCCTCTCCACAGGCTATGTACCCATAGAGTGGTGCACAGCAACGGTTATTCTGCTCCACAAAGGTGAAGCCACAACAGACCCCAGGAACTATCACCCTATAAGCCTGACTAGCTTGGTCTGCAAGGCTATGGAGCGCATCATCATGGAACTCATTAACAGAGACATTGGGAACCTCCAAACACTGGACCCTACCAAGTTTGGCTTTGTTAAGAGCAGATCATGCCTCCTGAATCTGTTTGACTTCTTTGAGATGGTTTGCAAGGCTATAGATGAGGGAAAGGTGGTACACACAGTCTACCTAGACCTCGCAAAGCCATTTGACATCATTCCCCATTCTGGTATTATAGACAAGCTCACCAGCCTGAACATAAACCCCTACATCACAAGGTGGGTTGCCAACTGGCTCATGAACAGAACCCACATGGTGAGAGTTGCGGGAGCTGGGTCCAACTCTAAACCGGTTACAAGTGGCGTTCCCAAAGGGTCAGTCCTAGGACCCCTCCTGTTCGGCGTATACTTCTCAGAGGTACAGACAAGTGCAGGACTATGGGTGACCAAGTTCGCAGGTGACTGCAAACTAGGGGCTATAATTGACACTCCGGCTGACACAGACATCCTCCAAAAGGGTCTCACTGATACGGATACCCAGTGTCAAAATTATGGCCTCAAGCTAAATGCCAAAAAGTGCATAGTCATCCCCTTTGGAAAAAACAAAGTACCCACAAACTACCACATAGGTGGTAGTCCCCTAAATACGGAAGATGTAATAAGGGATCTGGGGACCCAAGTAGATAGTAATCTCTTGTTTGATAATCATATTGCCCAAGTGGTTAGAAAATCCTTCTATGTGGCCCATCTAATCAGAAAAGGGTTCACATCCAGATCAAAGAGGTCATTTTGCCCCTCTACTCATCACTCATCAGACCCATCATGGAGTACAACACCCCATTTGGGATGTACCTTACAAGACACCTGCAACAGCTGGAAAGACCACAGAAGTACCTCACCAAGAGGATCACTGGCCTCAAACAGATGCCCTATGCAGCTTGACTGAAGAAACTCCAGCTGTACTCGGTTGCATACCGCCTACTCAGAGGTGATCTCTGCCTGACATACAAGGCCATGTCCAACCCAGAATTGATGGACATGCTCCACCTAAAGAAAACCATATCCCCTCAAGCCACATGCTCTAGGGATCTAAACCTCACCACAATAATAAACAGGACGTGCTGGAGGGATAGATTCCTGTCCCAGAGACTTCCCATGCTTTGGAACAAGATTCCAATCTACATTAGGCAGAACTCCTCGCTAACACTCTTCAAGAGAGACCTTGACAAGTGGATAGGAAACAGAAAGTTTACCCCAGGGATCATTTCAGTGGCTTTGCTGGACAGAGGCACAAGGAACTAATCTAAGGGGGCGGCGAAAGCCAACACATTTTGGCTAGGCTTAAAATGCCTTCGGGCAGATAGCCTAGTACCTACCTATCAACCTATGAACCCACTACCTTATGGTAGCATATGTATGGACCTGCTGCATGTATGCAAGGGAATAGAATGGGCTACTGGGCTACTTGCTGAGAACTAACAGCTATGTGGGACAACAAGTACTCTGTCCAGTACTGACTGCCCCAAAATATTCCTTAGGCTACAATACAGCAAAACCCACTGCAGTATGCAAGTGAAATGCCAAACAGCGGGGGTCACAGGACTGACACATGATTTCCAGTGCTAGAGTCCACTAACCCAAACACATCAGTGTTGCCATGCAACTGCAGTTACAGTATGTTTGCATGGCTATATCAGCAGACCACACAGTCCCATGGCTGTCCCAAACAACCTGGGTACATGTTAGAATTTCCACAATATGGAGGGGTGAAAGTGTTTTGTCTGTCTGCTGTTGATAGTGTGAGGAATTAAACCTCATATTCTGGTGGTTGGTGTGGCTTACTAGGCTAAGTACAGTAGCGTGGTTGAAGGTGTTCATTTTTCGAAACTGGCTGCACCTACAACATTTGCATGTGAGGTACTCCTATTGTAGGAGTCCCCCAGACTGTCAATATGCCCCAATCTATTACTGCAAGACAGCTGGATAAAGCCAGAGACCATGGAGGGACGAAGGGCCAAACCTACAGACATTATATATGCTCAGAGTAACCTAGAAAGGGGCTAGTATAACAGCAGATTGCAACAGGTCAGAGTAGCACCAGGATGTAAAGGCAATCACTTAACAGTGTCAGTACTTAAAACAATTCTATGGGCTCCATTTAGGTTCATAGGTGTGTACTAGGCTAATGGCCCTAGAGCCTTTACAAGCCTTGCCCATAGAAGTGCACTGTCATCATGCCGCCTGACATTACAGTCACTTTCTTGCTCTTTTCCATCATGACAGCATGCTGGCAATCTTTTAAGTTTGACTTTCTGAGTGTTAAGTCACTTATCCCGTGTTAAAGAGTGGGATTTCTCTTAATGGGAAGAGTGTGCTGCATCCATAATCGTGAGCATCCATCTGGTGTTGCATTTAGAACATGCCTGTGCCTCCATGATGGACTGAAACATGCATCGAGTGACCCATGATGTGACACCTGTGACAGGAGGTGGATGGGGAGCAGTCCACCTTTGAGCACCCCTGTCAATCTGTCTGTGTGGGACCTCACCAGCTTGCTGGCTATGGCCATTGTCCACACTCACTGATGCCATAGTTGCTACACTCCCCTGTTCGATGTCACCACATTCAGGCTGTCCGATATCTGTGGTCTCAGGGGACTGAGTACGTGTGGGCATACTGACTGTGTGTGAGGACAATGGGGGAGGAAGAGGTATGTCAACCCATGGGACAGATTATGACCCCAACAAACCCACCTGTGCTTCAGTATGGCCAACATCATCATCAGAGTCCGATGAGATACTGACATCAGATTGTGAGGGGGACAGACTCCAACCCCCACGTTCACCTGTCAGGAGGAAGACAAAATAAGTACATTACTACCTGCACTATTATGTATTGTAAACCACAGATGCACACACACATACATCTGAGGAGCCACAACTGCATTGCACATACCACATCTTATTTTTGATCCCATGCAGAACACACAAACTACAACATACACAAATAAGACAGGCCCTTATAACATGCACTGCACCTATGTCCAGTTAATGATGCCAGTACTATGCACCTGTGAAATAAGCAATATGTCTGTGTATCTGATAGGCCTACACCTAAAACACAGTGTACCCATCTTGAGCATACTATGTCAGTTATAGTATCATTGCCTCTGGTATGTACCATCTCCATATTGTCTGTGAACAGGCATCTGTGAGTGATTGCCTCCTGTATAGCAGACAGCATAGACCTTATCAACAATAACTACAAATGTGTTACTGCATCTGCAAATAAATTGAACATACAAGTATTGTACTCTGGCTAAGCATAACAGTTGTACCTAGGTAAAAATGGCAGCCCTTAACATTCTTAGGGTATGTATGATCAGTAGGACAACAGTATCACACTTACCGGGTACAGGACCTTGGAGTCCGGCTACACCTGATGCAACTATGGAAATTGTCAGAAATACCAAATGTGGCATTGTTACAGGGTAACATGTGCATATATCAACATGTACAGTAGCAAATATGATACTCCCTACATTGCAGACTTACTGAGCATGTGTGCACAACTGTGTCTTAAAACCAACCTTCCCTCCAAGCAGATAAACCTGACACCCATATACAGGTATTCAGAGACTACCACAATCACTGATACAGAAGTACAGTGATGAACAACACAGAAAGCCTACATGAATGCTTCTCTGATATGGATGCTGTGGCACCCACCTCCAAGATGTATGGGGTGATGGATGGTGGGGAGCCAGTGGATGCACCCATGTTTGCCAGGAATTCCTCTGTGGCACAGAGTGGTCATTCTGCTGCAGGTCCTTCAACAGTGGCAGCATGGTCCCTGGCCACAGTGGAAGCCCTTTGCTGTGCAGCATTGACCATATCTGTTGCCTGGTGTCGGACCTGCTCATAGGTTCTTTCCTGTTGCCCTGTTTGGTTGACTGCTGTGACAAGGTCAGCTCACAGTGTTGCACGTTGTCACGATGCTGGTGACTCCTGGACAGCAGAATGTTATGATGCAGTCTGAGGCCATCCAGGATAACATTGTTTTCAGTGTCTGAAACGGTGGGTGCCTTCTTCGATACATCCATCCTGAAAGAGATTCATAGATATTCACTATGTACACAACTTGCACAACCAAAATGGTCTGCACTGTCCACTGCTACCTACCTCGTCATACCTATAGTCTATCAACATACTATAGTATGTGCGTGGCTATCACCAATATAGTAGCAATATTGGTTATATCCCTGTGTGCTGTGACAGAATCTGCTGTATGTCTGCACACCCAGCATTGCCATCTATTGTGGTGTGTCCTCTATGGGCACCCTACTAAGTCATACAGGCACTATCAGACAAATAGGTGTGTGTTATTACAAGTATATGGGGACAGTCCAGCAACACCAGTGTGCCACAATGACAGACAGCAATGCAAAGCTGCTGTAGTATATCTTCCCTGTAGGCACCATACCTGTCCAGTACACAGATGTTTGCAGAATGTGTTTGTGTGCCTGATATATGAGGTCCTTTTGGTACAAACATCTGGATGTGTGGCAAATGGTTGGCTAGAAATTGATGCTTGTTTGCAAAATATAGAGAATCTGTTATATGCCAGAACCATCAGTAAAAATGTATGCTACAATAATATCGTACTCCTACTTTGTTTGACCAATATGTACACTCTGTGACTGATGTTGGGCCTGTGTCACCCCACTACTAATGACTGTGACCTGAATTCCTGCTCTAGGGGGTTGCCGGGTATATTAGCCATGGTGCTAAAGTGATGAAATACAAATGTCGATAAAAAAGTGATCTAGGCAGAGTACATCAGTGACCGTCAGGGGCACCTTTACAATTTCAGAACTATTCCTGTGTCACATTCACAGACTGAGAGGAGCTGAATGACAATACATCATGTGATATAATAATTGTGTCCACCTTTACTGTAAATATACCTAACTTACAATCAATTAGCTTTCGTACAGGAGCCGAATGTTGTAGGAGAGTGAGAGGGCCACAGCTATAGATTTCATTCACAGCAGGCACAGTTGAGAGGCATGCCTGTAGGTTTTGGACAGCAGAGTATCAACTAAATGTCATTCCCAGAGATGTACTACAGTCCTACTTTTGTGATCCCTTTTCCCCATAACTGCATCCTCCCATCTGTGTCCCATTATATGGGGATTGTATTACATACCTGGTAGAGTAATGTAATCCTTTTGTGAACAAATCCTCAAGAAAAAAGCTTGTAAAATTGTACTCTGTCTTGGTAAAGGAACTTACAGATCTGTTTCCCATAGACAGTTGCTTGCCATTTGTAGGTCATGCTCATTAACAGGTAATTGCCTGTGCATTAATCCATGGCTCAAACTTGCTAACTGCATCCAAAATAGCTAGGTTGAACTTTCATTAGCCAATGACATGGCACCACAGTGCGATATTTAAGTCCTTCATGTAGGCCTTGGCCCCTTTCATAAGCTTTGAGATGGACATTAGTAAAGTGTGGAAACTACAGTATCATAGAGAGTAGGTACAAATACTGTCCACTGTTGAGATTTATGAGGTATATCCACAGTTTTGCATGCTTTGTTTGGCCATTGTCAAATGTCATTGTGATTATCTGGCAGTTTAGTGTTAAACATTGTGGGTTGAAGTCAGTGAGGGGGAAGAGACATGGGAGTGTCACACATCATAACCACCAAAATATGCATGCTGATGCAGTAGCTGCTAGTCTGTCAGGTCACTATGTTTGTAGGGACAAACAGTGAAACATGTCCCTGTCATTTGACCTTTGCGCACCCCTCCCCTTTATGTTACGGTGTTGTCTGGAGCCCTTGTTCTTGATTGCGAGGTATGGTAGGTCTATAGCAGGTAGCTTAACATACAGCTGCATATGTTGAAGGCTGCAGCTACAGCCTAGGACATAGGGGAACTGTGTACACTTTGGAGGACAGCAAGCTGTGTGTCACTGAGGAAGCAGTGTCAGCTCTGTCATTACAGCAGAGCCAGGGTGATGGTACCCATAACAGTCCAATCAAGGCATGTGCTTAAGGTACATCTGTTATGTAACAGAGCCGATCAGAGAGTAATAGGTGACATAGAGGTGGGCTACACGAATATGTGCAGTGTGTCCCTACATAGAGGCCTTTGACTTGCAAACATGGGTAGCAGTTAATTCAGCAGCAATGACCTGTTTTGTTTAAAATTGCATAACTCAGTCATTATTTGCTGTATTCACAAAAATGTAATTGAAATGCAGCACACTGGATTTGAACCCAGGACTGTGGGTGGCAAAATGTACAAGATGCAAGTCATTTAACAGACTGAGCTACTGAGTCAGTGCTGCAGTAGATGTGTTTGCAAGATATATGTCCATGCATACAGTCTTTGACACAGGAGTTGCATTAGTATGTGTTTTGTGAAGGGTATGAAGTGTGACACTGAAATTTCTGTCATGATTTTGTAACCTCAATCTTTAATGACTTGACAATATTTTACCAGACAGATATGTTTTTGTGAAACCATGCCAAATGTAAGTGGCAAAACTGTGAACATTCTGTAGCAGTCTTTATGGGTGACAGATATACCTGCTATCCAAGGCCTTTTGTACATCCATTTTGATTTATTTGGTTGTGCACTGGTGTAGTGTCTGCATCAAAGTCGCAAGTATACTCACATTTTTCCCACTTTATGTACTTGCAGTGTGTCAGTGGCAATCAGTATATGCTGCTGGAAACACCTGTTGTAATCCAGGGCTGAGTGGCCTAGTGGGCTAATGTGCTATAATGTAGTAGACAGGGGTCTGGGTTTGAGATGTGGCAGGGCAAATTATTTTGCAGCTGTGACAAACACATAAGATGATTAAGGCACTTTTAAGCAGTGTTAAGTGGGTTTGCGTGGTGCTCTTACTTAAATCCATTCTAATTTATGAAACGAAAAAGGGTATGATATGAAAGTGGTGAAATGAGGGCAAGCAGGAGGACAAACATGCTGAATGGCAGGTAGGGTTGCCCAGTAAGGGTGTAGGAAAGGACCATAGCTTTTCATTTCTTGTAAAGCAAAAGCTGAGCAGGTTTTACAGAATTTGGAACTTGGAGCCTCACATCTCAGAGAGAGGGCTGAGGGCAACATAAAAGTGTTGATTAAGTAATGTAATAATTAGTTGTGTCCAGTGGACATGTGTGCTTAATGGATAGCTATGTATGGGGTGATATTTTGTTTTGTGAGAAAGGTGCTCTTTTTTATTTGCAGAGAGAGTAGAATGTTGGGGAAGGGATATAGGTACATGTGGGGAGGTAAGTTAGGTGGGAGAGGTTGCATTTGTAGACAGACAAGAGAGATAAGACAACATACAGGGGTGGTGTGTGACACATGAGGGGGTAAATAACTTGGATGGGGAGGGTGTTGTGGAATCAGAGGTGCATGTACCTCCAGGCAGCAGCAGCATGATTGAGATCCTCACCCATGGGCAGTCAACACTGTTCCTTCACTGCCCCGAAGGTGGCTGTGCTGGAGGCTGGGTGCCAGGACCCTCAGGCCCCACCAGGTTATTCAGTCTGCCTCAATCCAGTGCAGGCATTGTTCATAACTCCTATGGACAATCCTGTGCACCATGGCCGGTAGTTGATCTTGGGTGAGACCACCCTCTGCCCCCACTCCCAGGGGGGAGACCGGCTCCATCCCCTGAGGCAGTTCCATCTGAAGGTGGTGCAGGGCCAGCAGAGAGGTCACCACCAGCTTGGGTCCCAGATGAGCTGGTACCCAGTTCCACAGCTGACTGAGGTAGGGTAGGTGGATCACTAGGAACCAGCCTACCCAAACATGCTGTGTGTTTAGAGGTAGAGCAATAAACATAGGTGAGCTATGAACAAAACCATTGTTAGTAACAACAGCATCCCAGAGCATTGTACATAACCCCATTACAGTTAAATGCATATTATGTGAAACACAACAGTAAATAACAGAACAGTCAGTATATGAACAGCATGCTAGTAACAGTTACAGCATAAGGCCAACAGAATAGGTAATTCAAGAAGCTATGTTAATATGCAACCATAGTTGTACATAGCATTAATACACATGCACAAAAAAGTTTATGGAACAACATATGTTAATAGCAAGCCATAACCAATTTTTCTTCTGGTTAGGGGTTGCCACAGCAGATCACTTGCCTGCTCATGATTGGCAGTGGAGTTTTACAGTGTTGAGTTGCCAGCCCTGCGCCCAACCTTCCACAGAAGGCACACTCATGCATGCACTCGCACCTATGACCAATTTAGAGTGTCCAATCCACCTACAGCATGTCTTTGGGATGAAACCGGAACAAACCCACATGACCACAGGGAGGACATGAAGACTCTGCACAGAAAGCACCCCAGCCAAGAATCAAACCAGAGAACCTCTTGCTGTGAAGTGGCAATGCTAACAGCTGCACCACCATGGCCACCTGAGTAAACCATAACCAATATATAACAATAATAAATATATGAAGATAAGAGGTTGGAAGAGAAAGAAATACAGCCCATTAATGCCTTCATGGGCTATATAGTTGACAACAGTAATCCTATCCACTCTACAGGTCTGTCTTTTCTTTGTGTAAATGTGCTCTATAGCTGCTGTAGCACATACATACCTCTCAAGCTATCCACATGGGACACTATGGGCCAAGCAGTAACACCTGCAGGTTTACAACTACAAAGAACACTTGCACATCAAGTGGACCTATATAAATACCAAGGAGTACTGTGGGCTAATGTACTATGAATTTGATATTGGCATATAATCGTGTCAATGATACATCTGTGACAGAGCGATTATGCAACAGTAATTACATTCTGTGACAGCGTGATACTTGAGAGACATGCATGTGTACAGTACAGAGAGTACACAACTATCATGTCTTGCTTGGCAGGCATGGGGATTGTACCTAATAGCAGTGACAGCAGGGGACATGTGATTGCATATAGTAATTGAGTGCATCAACCTTTAAAAGACTCCATGAATACAGCCATACCTTGATTACACCTTTTATTTCTTTTATTTGATTATATTGTGTTATTATTAAACCTGTTTCCTTTATTGTATGCATAAATAGCACATTTGTGATACAATGATTGTAACAGTCTGTAACATCTGAACAAATAAGTATTTAGACATACTATGAGCTAGCTCATCCTTTTACCTGTGTCTCTGTGGAGAGAATGATATCTGTTATTACTCATTTTTTCTTTCTTTTAATGTATCATAGTTTGTTATTATTAAACCTGTTAGCTTTATTGTGTGAATAAATAGCACATTTGTGAGAATGATTTCAACAGTCTGTGACAGCTGAACAAACAAGTATATACACATATTGTGAGCTACATCACCTATTTACCAGTAGTCCCTGTGGAGAGAATATCTATCATCATAACATATGTAGTTTTGTAATAGTTATTAGTATATGGAACTGGATTTGAACCCTGGTCTGTGTCTAGCAAAATGTATATCATACACAGTATTTAGCAAACTAAGCTACTGAGTCACTGCTGTGAGCTAGCTGACTGATTTTGTCCAAGAGCTAACATGGAAACAAAATATGGCCTGCTACTAATATTACAGTGTTATAATACAGTGCAGTAACAGTTGGACACAGCTGCATAAAATGCAATCATGGTAGACAGACAAGATAACCTATACATTACTAAATAAACTGCAGGTGTACAAAATATATTACTACTGTGTTGAAATATCAGCTCTCATTCCACGAGTATTGCACAACAGTTCAATACAGATGCCTTCATGCATTTAATGATATACTTTCAAGTTTTTATTGACCAATAGTTAATGTAATGCAGGTGTAATTCCACAGTTATCATGATATAAACTTTATTTCATTTAATTAATCAAGGTTAATGCTTTACTCTTTCCTGCTTATTGTAGTACACATTGCAGTAGTCACTTATTGCAGTCCAGGTCTATGACCACAATCCTTACCACACAAGCAACATTGTTTATATACCTACTGGCAAGTTAATACTTTCATCTTTCTTGCTTATATGACTATAGATTGGAAGACACATCTGTACTCACCACACTCATAGTGCAACCTGACCAGGCACCCTGTGTGCACCTCGACATTATAAGCTCTCACCTCTGCAGCTGTTGGGAGAGAAGCACACCATTATGCATATCGGTTTAGCAGACATTCAAGGTTAAATATTGGTGAAACACAGGTAAACATACTTACACACTTGTGGAACACTGCCCGTCTGGAATTCCTGGACCCAGGTGTCCATGACAGCCCCCTCTCTTCTTTTCAGGTGATGGTGGTGGTTCCGACACTGCTCACCTGTGCGGGGGATACCAGTTGCATTGGTTAGGTCCCTTGCCAGCCAGTCTCAGGGCTCTGGTACTCACCCTGTATGAGCTGGTCTTCATGGTTTTTAACTAGGAGTCTGACCATGACCCTGTATTCTTCAGTGCTCCACCACTGCACCTGAAAGCACATACCATCTCTAACACCTGCCATAGTATCCTCACAGGTTGAATGGCAATGAATTTGACAGTATTCCCACCTATTGTGCTTAATATGCCTTGTTTTCCTGCACTTTAGTGCCATTGGGAAATTTTTAAAAATGTGGTGTGCAGCTTAGCACCACACAAACCAGCTGAGATCAGCTCAGCAATACTTAACCTGGCAATGGCTAGCCGTGCTTTGCACCACTTAGCACTGCACAAACCAGCTAAGCAGAACTGCATAGTACCAAGTGGTGCTAAAACAGATTTTAAGCAGTGCTTGGCATTGCTTAGCAGGGATTAGCAGAGAATAGCCAAGCACGGCACATCAGGATTTAAAAATAATTGGCATAATTTCTAATTGGAAAATAAATGCTTAATAGTCCTTGTGTGTACTCAAACCCTACACTTGCTGCACATAAGGCTATCACTCTAACCATTTGGGTACGCAGATGTGTAGAATGCTGCTATACATTTACATATTTCTCTCACCTATGTTTAAGCACTGCTGAGATCCGTGGCACACCAAGCAAACATGCTCAACTATGCTTAAACGTGACCTTTGCATTTATAATTAAATGTATCCAGTTTCTATTTTTAGATGTCTGGCACGTGTCCATTGCTACACACCACGCCGTGCAAACATAAAAAAAAATGAACATATCCATACATAGATTTAATGCAATTTGACAGTGCAGGGAGTGTGTTATTCATCTCTGGACACATTAATACACTCCCTACATTTATTCAGTAACCATGTTACTTGACTCTCCCTCAGTAACACTCCTTCATCAATATGAATGGTGCACTACTGAAGGGGGAACTTTGTACATGGCCATGGCACCTTCTGTTTAGGCTCCACACTATACCTACATGGATTTTATTAAAACCTGGGGATTGTTCTACTTTACAGTTCAAGCTGGAAGAGTGACTGTAGCTGACATAATGTGGAAAATAAGGTTTCAGGATAATAGGGCTTTATACTCCTGTTAGTATTAATAAGAATGAAGATTTGATTGAGAATATTATAGTAATAACCAATGACTGGGTGTGGTATATTGAATATTTATTCATTGTTTGTGTGGTTTAATCATGATGATTAAGCCTTAGTGATTAAACAAAGGCAACCATGGATAAATCTTTGGTTATCACACCCAGGATTTGGTTATTTCTATTATACAATGACATTATTTAAGAAAAACAATTACTTACTTTTCTTAAATAGTATTTTTATATAATGGTGTTGTGGTGTTCTGCTTTTTTTTGGTCTCGTTGGGATTTCTTGATGTACTGTGCATGCATATAGGACTTATGTTTACACATTTACACAGTACAAGGAAGTACCAGAGAGAGGAAGATCTCCATAGCCTTTTTTTTTAATAAAAAAAAAATAAAAATAAAAATTGAAATCCGGGCAGTTCAGCAGTATGAGAGCAAAAGGACAAAAATACAATGTTTCTTTAGTTTTGCATAAAGTACCTGATTTTCCTTGTATTTTCTGTGTCTCATCTCTCTCATACCTCTGAACTGTCTGAATTTGAAAGTTTATTTTAAAAAAAATCAAGAAAACTAGAAAACTCAGTAGCATATATTAATTGAAGTAAGTCCGGTCAACCAGACTTTTTTCTGTTGGTATATGTTCAATTTACAATTGGCACTCTGGTTGGGCTGACCAATTAGTGTGCAAGTTTTTGAATGCAAATGACCTGTCATTGTATACTAACCCATATATTACAGTAAACATGAATATTGCAATTTTAGGAGATTTTAATTGTTATATATGACAAGGGCAGCTTAGTGGCATAGCAGTTAGCATTGTCACCTCACAGCAAGAGGATCACTGGATCTAGGATGGGTTTCCTTCTGTGTGGAGTCTGCATGTCCTCCCTGTGTTCGTGTGGGTTTCCTCTGGGTGCTTGGATTTCCTCCCATGTTACAAAGACATGTGTCTGGAGTGTTTCTCCCTGGGCCTCTGCTGAAAATTGACTTTGTTCCAAGTCAGACTTTCCTGGTAAAAAAAAAATGTTAAATAAAAAAGGATGAAATGTAAATGTGGATATAAAACAATTAGATAAATAATGCAGTGATTAAGAATATCAGTATATTGGCATAAGAGAGACACACATACATATTTTATATATATAATATATATATATATATATATATATATATATATATATATATACACACACACACACACACACACACACACACACACACACACACACACACACACACACACACACACACACACACACACACACACACACACACACACACAAACACACACACACACACACACACACACACACACACACAATGGGGGCATCATTAAACTGAAACAGAATTTTTTGTAATGTCAAAAAGGGTAAAAGAGGTATATGGAGGAAATACAGTGACAGACTTTTCATATTATTTGGTGATTTCGATGGAATTCTGTGATGATGGGGCAGTAATTAAAGAAGGGGAAAGTATAAAGAATAAAGTTAAAGAGAATATTTAGGTAGAAGAAATAAAATGTTTATGGAAAGATTGTGTAAGTAGGTTTGCATATGAGCATGGACAGAATGGTGGTTTGCCTTTAAGAAAAATACTAAAGGGTATATTTATAACTGGAATTAGACCAAATATAATCGAAAAAGAGAATAGTAAATTAGTGAAAGATATGGGAAATAGTCCAGAAAAAGATGATACTCTCTTTTTTGAGAAAGTAATAGAACTGTATGAAAAGAATAATACAAAAAAAAAAAAAGATGAAGTGATACCATTTTTGGAAAACGAGTTAGAATATAGAGAAGGGATGATAAGGCTATTGTGAGATAAAAAAAGAAATAGAACAAATCCAAGAATATATATTGACTATTCTGGTGGAATATGTGGAAGGGATATATGAGAGCAGATGAGAAGAAAGTGAGGTGACTTGGAGCTTTAAATGTATTCCAGAAGAACCAATAAAAAGATTAGAAAAATAATTAAGTCTAGAAGAGTTAAATGTAGTACTTAAAAAGTGAATGAGTAATCTGCACTGGGAAAAGATGGGATCGGCCACAAATTTTATAAAGATTTAAAAAGATGGCAAAAAGGATTTTTATACATTTTGAATGAAAAGAAAAATGAGGGCTTTATGAAAGTTACTATTTGTGCATGGGTTCTGAAGTTTTTACAGAAGAAGGGAGATGAAACTTTAAATAAAATCTGAAGGCCGATAATCTTAAATAATACTGATTAAAAGATTAACAGGAACATTTTCAGCAAAGATTTTTGAAGGTGTTACAGGAGAAAACAGAGGAAGGGTTGTATGGAATCAAATCAAAACGAAAGCAGAAATTATTTTAGTAAAGGATTCAAATCAGAGATCTTGGGTATGTATATGTATTGTGAGAGGTAGTGCAACCACTGCAGTGACTCGATATCCTGCACTGCATGCAGAGTGACATGGCATATTAGTATCTGACGTAGGCTCTCATTCTGAGGGCATTGGTGACCCACTTCGAGACAATTAGTGTATCTATGTGGATACATGAACATTTCCCACATTGCAATATTAGCTGGTGGACATACTTTGAATAGTCACAAGCCGTGTGCATGCAGATGAGCCACATTTTTCCAGAATAGTATCACTAGGGTCTCTGTCCTGGTTGCTGCCATCTTAGGTGTGATAACAAACACTCTTCCCACTTCCCGTCTTATTTTGCAAGCATCCAACTGGACCAGCCACTCTGGGTCCAGTAGTTCCATATAATCTGACTTCCTTGTCCTAACATGGAGAATGTCTAGCACTGGCTCTTTACAGGGTCATGGACACCCACATTCTACGGCTTCCCCACATGGAGGCTACAGCTGGTTCCTATTTATGATCCTAAAGTAGTATGACATCCATCAGACAGGATGCATCCAGTCCTGATGTTGCAGAACCCCAGCTAGAGTTCACGTCATTAGTTCACCACCATGCTACTGGAGGATGGGATCAGGACTCCCCCAAACCTCCTAGCCATGTGAGTGGCTAACCCATTCACCTTCCATTACCCATCCACCTATGATTTCTTTGTTATCACTGTCAGTGAGTCCCACTTCACTTTTACAAATAATGACCAGCTACTACATAGACAGGGACTAAATGTGGAGGTGTCTGGATTTACATAAAAAATAAATATATCTCAAGGCTGAAAATAATAAAAATAAAAACAAATACCGAAACCGGTGAAATTAACCGTTTATTGCAGTTCGAACAACTTGCAATTCAAACAACTAAGCGCTTTCGCCAAATAATCCAAAGGCATCTTCAGAGTTGTTCAAACATTCTCCCCAAGCTAGTTAAATACTAATGAATGCTATTGCAATGCAAAAACACCTACCCACCCTTTTTGGCGCTCAAACATTTTCTTAAAAAGACAGTACTTTTATCAAAAAACTGTTAGTCTTAAAAAGTGCATTAAGAATATACAAATTTATACAATGTTTCAAAATAGTTCCTATTCTTAAATTCACCAAACCAAATAATTGGTCTTTAATTTTTTTTAAAAAAATACATTATGAATACTTTGTGAATACTGAATCATATACATATATTGTACTTAAGCAATTTGATTATGCCTGATTTTCAAAAATGGCTTGATAGAAATAAAATCATTCAAGCCAGGTTCCATAGAAGCATTTAACTTCAATTGCCAGAGTGATTCCTTACTTTCCAGCAACAAATTATTGTCTCCTCCATGTTCATTTATAAAAACTCTATCAATGAGAAAAAACACAAACCTTTTGAAATTAATGCATTTTTCTGAATGTATAAAAAGAGCATTATGAATATCCTTATTCCTAATAGCTCTTACATGTTCACTTAGCCTGTCCCTCAGTCTCCAGATGGTTTTACCCACGTAGAAGCCGGGACAGGATAAACAAGTAGCCACATACACCACATGAGTTGTGCTGCAATTAACTCTACCAGGGCATTGAATAGAAGTGTCGCCTCCTTGAATAAAGACATAAGGTCCATCATTTATGTACCTGCAGAACTTACAGTTCTCACATTTGAACATATTAGATTTGTACAATAGTTTATTTACTTTAGTCTCTAATATATTTTTTATATTTCTCCCCCTGCTAAAAACTATTTGAGGCTTTTTTCCCAAGATTGTTAACATATCTTGTTGAAAACACAGTTCCCAAGATTGGCTGACTATGTCAACAATCTTGGAACTGCTGTCATTGTATTCCAAAACCATGGCATAAGTCATTTTACTCTCTTGGGACAAATCTTCATTTTTATCCTTAGACTGCCATTCAAACAATAAAATAGGTGCAAAAGTTTGTTGCCTTTTCTTAATAACTTCTTTTTTGATATTCATTAATAATTTTAAAGGGTAACCCCTTTCCAGGAACATACCTATAAGGTTGTAAATTTCTGTATGGAAGACTTCATCTCTACTAATTAGTCTTTTTTTTTAAAACAAGTTTATTATTTTTAACATACAAAATAAATATCATAACAATCTTATACAAGCAGTTAAAATATAAATGGTTATAACATTTGATAAAACAACCAAAGTATTTACAGAGACATCCACTACAAATCAAATCAATTAATTGAACTGTAACATCTTACTAATGAAACTAAGACTTTTTTAACAGATTTTGAAAAGTATCCCATATATTATAGTAAGACATTTTTCTAATGGTTCTTGACTTTATTGTCATTAGTTCCATATGACACACTTCAGTCATAACATTTTTAAATTCATTAAATGAAGGAGGAGTATCTGAAATCCAATTTCTGGTTATTATTTTTTCTAGCCACTGCTAGAATAGACCATAATAATGGAAGCTTAACTTTTTTAACATTATTAGGAACAGGGGTGTTAAATAATATAAGTGATTTAGAGACTATGAAATTATCTGTGAAAAGAGCCTGCAAAAAATCATTGATTAACATCCAATATTCCTTCAAATTTATACAGTCATAAAACATATGTGCCCAATCAGCATTTATTTCTACATTACATCTCTTACATATGTTGTCTTTATTGTTTATTTTATTCATCATTAAAGGTGTATAGAAAGATCTATGTAAAAATTTCCAAGTAAAAAGTCTCCAATTAATGGAAGAAGTAGTTTTATAAGCAGATTCCAATATATATTGTTTATCTTGCTGTTTTGGTGATTCACCATTAATGGAAATGAAATAATTCCAGTAAGTATCTGAACTGTAATGAGTTTCATCTCTAATAATTTTATGTATGTGTGAGAGCTTACCTTTATCAGAAACCCTATGTTGTAAATTTAACATCAAGTAGTCAATCAGAATTGGGACAGATTCTTTAACTGTTAAAGACATTAAATCAAGTTTATTAATAAGATGTTGTCTAAAAGTCTGAATCTCTAACCAACATGTTTCTCTCAAATCAAATTCTTGCTTTAAGAAGTCTAAATTTTTTACTTTATTGTCAGACAGCAACTGATACCAATACTTTAAATCATTCTCTGTGACTAGAAGAATTCTTTCAGAGGTGGATGATAAAAGAATACCTTGTGTATACATTATAGGGAATAAGATACAATTCCATTCCTTATATTTAGGATGCATAAATATAAAATTACGATATCTAATAATATTTAATGGGTAACTAGCTATATATTTTGGTGTAATAGATGAGGTACAAAATTATTTTGGTAACCATAACATGGGATTGTTTACAATAGTATTTTTGTGTATTAATGATATTTTCATGAAGTGAATGCTAATTAGTTCCCAATATTCCTTCCATTTTGCAACATATGACTGATCTATTAGCAAAGTAATAACTTTTATGATAGAAGAGCTAGCATATAAATTAAAGTCTGGAAATGATATGACCCCTTGAGACCAACTATTAGTATGTTTCTTTAATGCAATTCTAGGTCTATTAGGTGCCCATAAGAAATTTAACATTTGTGAATTCAATTTCTTAATAATTATTTTTGTAGGTGGGAGTATTATTGATTGTATTATGTATAATATCTTCGGGAATATTATCATTTTAATAATTGTGAGTCTCTCTTCCATGGTAAAAAACATATTGTTCCAGCTATTGAAAAGATTTTGTATATTATGAAGACAATTACTATAATTATTATGTATAGTGGATTTAATATCTTTAGTTAATATTATGCCTAAGTAAGTTATCTGACCTGAATTGGGTATATATTTGAGAAAATCATTAGTGAGGACATTTTTCCGTGCGTATATTGGTAATATTTTAGTTTTTTCTTCATTAAATATCAAACCAGAAATATTCTTGAAATCTGTCATCTTATCAAATAATGACCGCATAGAAGAATTTGTTCCTGCTGATGTAATTGGAACATCATCTGCAAAAAGTTGGATTTTAGATATTGTATTTTCATCTATATCAAATCCTTCTATGTCAATACTGTTTCTGATCATATTAGCCCAACGCTCCATTATTAAAGTAAATAATAATGGTGAAAGTGGACACCCTTGTTTTTTACCTTTTAATATGGGTATTTTTTGTGAGACATATGTTCCTATCTTAATGTAAGCCAATGCTCCTTTATATAGATGTTCAATTAAATTCACAAATGCATCAGAGAAATTTGTACACTTCAATAAGATAAACAAGTAGTCCCAACTTACTGAGTCAAATGCTAAACGTATATCAAGACTAATGAGTGTCAAGTCTTTCTTTTTTTTGTTTGCATAATCAATTAGTGTTAAAGTTCTCCTTATATTATCAAAAGTATTTCTATTTATAATAAAGCCTGTCTGATCTATATCTATTATACCTGGAATGATTGTCTTTAATCTGTCAGCAAAAATATTCATGAACATTTTATAGTCAACATTAAGTAATGAAATAGGTCTATATGAAGTGCATCTGGTTGGGTCTTTATTGGGTTTTAGAATTGGTGAAACAAATGTGTATTGCCAGTATGGGGGAATTGATAACTCATTTTGAGCTGAAATGAAAACCTTATGTATTAATGAGTAAGCACTCCTAGGAAGAATTTTATAAATCTCTGGAATATACCATCATTACCTGGTGCTTTGTTTGATTTAAGTTTATTTATTTGTGTGATAACCTCTGTATATGAAATATTTTTATCTATTAAATTAGTCTGTTGTTTATTAAGTTTTTTGTTCATGTTTGTAGTTATAAAGTTCTTTATTTTATCTTTAGAATCCATATTAATGTTATTGTGGTTAATGTTACGAAAGTGATTTCTAAATTCATCTAATATTTCTGGTAAACTAGAGACATTCTTATTTTTCCCTGGAGAGAAAATTTATTTGATGTGATTTTGTTTATTCAGCCTTTTTGTTTTATTTTTAAGTCTATGTAAGTATTTGGGACTTATTGAGTAAGACAAAAATTTATATTTCTCTATTGTTATTTTGACTTTGTGACTTAAAATTTCTTTGTATTTCTCATTTAATTTGTTTATTTCCTCGATTACTTTTTTGTCCATAATATTTTCTTTATTATTATGTTTATATGAGTCTAATTTGTTTTGAATGTCTATTAATTCTTTGTCCCAAGATTTCCTTTTATTATTATACCATCTGATACTTTGTCCATATAAATATGATTTTAGAGCATCCCAAATGTGAATATTGGAGACGTCAGGTGTAGTGTTTAAGTCTAAGAAATTTTGCACCTCAGTAAGTATATAATCTTTATAATCCTTTAGTTGAGTTAAGTATGCTGGTATTCTTTTGATCTGAACATTATAAGTACTATTTACCATAAATTCAAAGACAATTGAATTATGATCTGATATAGGACATGAAATGATCTTGGAATTAATTAAGTCTGTTACCAGTTGGTTAGAAATAAAGACTCTATCTATTCTTGAATAAGTTTTATGTCTATTAGAAAAAAAGTGTATGGTAATGATTTAGAATCTATCTGATTATTAATATCATTCAAATTATATAAATTAATGAAATCCTTTAAATATTTTGCATTAGATGTGATTTTCCTTTTTCCTATAGTAGTAGTATCTTTTTCATGCAGAATACAGTTAAAATCACCTGCTAAAATAATATCTCCTATAGAAAATGATATAATCTTATTGAGATGGTGTTTCACTCTATTAGTGCCAATTCCTGGTATCCAGTATACATTGATTAATGTATATATTTTCCCATTAATCTGTATTGTACCCATACAGAACATTCCTTTATCATCTTTATAAGACTTAATAGTTTTAGGTATGGGCATATTTTTGTTCCACAAGATAGCCACTCCTCTTTTTTTCTGTGTGTGTTCTGAGCTAACCAAGACTGTATACTTATTAGTGGCTAAT
The DNA here is from genome assembly GCF_019279795.1 of Protopterus annectens. Lineage (NCBI taxonomy): Eukaryota > Metazoa > Chordata > Ceratodontiformes > Protopteridae > Protopterus > Protopterus annectens. The sequence continues at coordinate 1,498,173,474 of NC_056735.1, forward strand.
TTATCTATATCCTTTTTCAGGAGATGTGTTTCTTGAAGGAATATTAAATTGGCTCTATGCAGATTAATATATCTCATTAAACTTGCCCTTTTACATGGGTTATTCAAACCATTAATGTTTAAAGAAATTCCTTTTAAAGTTACCATTTAATTTTTATAAACATATAAAGCTTATAATCAGAGTAACATTTACTAAAATAAGTATTATTATGTCTCCTCCTTTAGGTGTTCTATTAATTATAGCTGTATTTAATGAAAATCTTATGGAATTTTGTGTAATTTTAACTTTTGTTTGTAGTGACAATGAGTTTATAAAATGTGATGTGGATGTCAAAACTATATACACATGACAATAATCAGGTGAAAATATTGTTTGGATTAAACAATGCACCCAGCCTGGAGTTAAGAACTCCAACTTCGAGTAGTAAATACCACTCAAGTTATCCCCCTATCATAAGCAGCAGTACTCCAGCTGCCACCGAATTAACTCAATACTAACTATTATTAACTAAAGTTAACCTCATTTAATTTGATTATCTATTATAATAAGGCTAAACAATTTATATAACAGCTTCATATAAACATATAAAACATTTAAAAACAACTAATATTGCTATGTACATCTATTCTATATAATACATTCATAATCACAATAGCATTCTAATACTCTTGGTATTGGGAGCAGAGAAGAGAGAGAGAAAAAAAAAAAAAAGGAATACCCATATGGTAGTTTAATAAAAATTTGTAATAATAAGTTCTTATTATATGTCTATGCTCATTTGAATTCAATAACATTTGTTATCTCAGGCTATTATGACTCTGACATTACTTATATTAGGGTATTCCCACTTTCCGCCATAGCAGTACAGTTAGTAGCTTTAAAACTTTAAATTACATGCACTAGAAGCTTCCTTCTTATACTTATTGTTACCATTTAAATAAAATGATTATTCTCATGTATAAGTTAAAATAACATACTACACAGCAATATTGATCCCTAGTTATACATAAATCATTGTGATGAAAGCCATCTGTATCTTATATACCTGAACTGCAGCTTTAAAATGTATCACATGACATTTTCTTCTGAAATATAATCATAATGATGCACATACTTGTCTGTTAGTCAAGGCAAATGCATTATAACATTACATATCTTTAAATCATAAGCATCTATATGCATTAAAGTGCAGCAGTCATATAAGCTTTCAAAGACATATGTGCATGAGTTTTACCTTCTATGCCTTCTAAAATATCTCATTTGTTTACTATGGCATATTAAGTCACTTAAAATCATTATAACTTTTATATTTTATAAGTTACATCTTAAATAAGTAAATTATTATAAAAGAAAACTCACATTTGGATGTCATAAAGTTCATTTTTCATCACAATACCACATTTACAGCAGTTCTACTTCCTGAAACAGTTTACTTCTTGAATTTGCGATGAGTCTGTGTGAAATCAGGGGTCAAAGTTCAAAATGGCTGCTTTCAGCTTCTCTGCGTGTTTTCTGGATGTTGAAGCTTTTAAAACGGCTCGAGGACACTATTCACGAGGATACCCACATCCCAAATTGTCTCCCATAACATTCTGGCAGGAATTTTAATAAAAGTAAGTGACAGACATTAATTTTGTAGTACAATTGGATCTATGCAGTGCAAAACCTTCTTGAAGCACTTCACAAGTCATTGCAGACTCTATGACAGTGAAACTAAGCCTTCAAATGTTTAACATAAACACAACTTATTTTTATATGCCCCATTTCATTTTCTCATTCATAGCTTATTACAAACACATATCAGTATTATCATAACCTTATTACCTTATAAGTAAGAGAGAGAGAGAGAGAGAAAGAGTACCTACAAAGATATTTTACTGGCTGTTTGTTTTAATAAAGTAAAACCTGAGACATATTACTTTCAACTGCTTTAGTTTTAGTTAACTGCAGTTATATCATGACATATTATTTGATATCATGTATTTAAGCATTTTAGTCATGGTATAATATATAGCAGCAGTATTTAAACAGCATAAATAAATTTAAAGAGATAATAGATTATTTTTCCCCTTATTTCCTTCTTTTCATCCTTCCCCTCTCCCTGCCCTCCCACACCCTTCTCTAAATGTTTAGTTTAAAGAGAATGCCATTATTTAAAACAAGAAAAGAAAGGAAATGTATCAACTTACTAACCTTAGGTCTCTCTGTCACAAAAGAGAAACACGATGATTCATATCAGGTTAGTTGTTCCTCAGGAAGTTTGATTATTTATAAAACAAAATTTAGTTCTTGCACATAAAAATAACTTTGAACAAATCATTAAGATATTTGTGGTTTTCTTGTAAATTTAGTAACTGTAATTAAAGAGTTCAAAGAAATATAAAACATGTCATTTGTTTTTTAGTCTTTTTTGTTTCTCTGATGTCTTCCAAGAAGTTCCTGTTGCCATTCTCTTTAGCGAAGGACTTGCCCATTCCATATCCTCTATTTTATCTAATATTTTATTTTTTTTAATATGCAGCAAAGCAGAGTCCAAGTCTTCAAAAATTCTAGGGCCATCAGGTAAAAAGATTTTTAGTTTGGAATGAAATAAAAGATGAGTTTTGAACTGTGCTTTCTTAAGCTCTCTTATTAATGGTAAAAAGACCTTTCTTTTTGATATTACCAAGGAAGAATAGTCATTGTCAAAGCGCACAGTTGCTTCATTAATTTTTATAGGTGCTTTAGCCCATGCAGATTTTAATACCATCTCCTTGTCATAAGATGATAAAAATCTTACAATAACTGATCTAGGATACTTTTTATTTATATTAGAATTAGATAACGACCTATGGGCTCTTTCAATGCCAAAAGAAAATGCCTCTGACAGATCTAAAGTTTTGGGAAGCCAAGTATTTAAAAAAGATGTAATGTTGTTACCTTCTATATTTTCTGGCAGTCCAAAAATCCTTATATTATTGCATGTGGATCTGTTTTCCAAGTCATCTAGTTTGGATTGAAGTTGTGTGTTTTGTTTCAATAAGAATTCAATGTTTATTTCTTCTTCCTTAATTCTGTTGTCCATATCATTAAGTGTCTCTTCTATACCTGTAATCTGAGCTTTCTGATGTTGTAGATCTTGGTGTAGCAAATCCATTTGTTTTGTGGTTTTCTCTATAAAGTTATCAATTTTAACATCCAGTCTGTCCATTTTAGTTGTTAGTTGCTGAATAGTTGATAGTAAAGACTGAAGCTCTTTCTTAATGCTGGAATCCTGGCTGTTAGCCTTGCTGGAACTCATTCTGAACAGAAGTGATGAGAGAGAAATTTCCAAAAAGATTTCTGACAGGAAAATTAGTTAAATTTTCTTTCTTTTTTAGATATTATTCAAGATACTGATATTCCAAATGTTATTAGAAAGAAAATTATTACATTAGTTGAATTTTGAAGTAATAATTTCCTGTCAATGTAGTTATGTTGGTGAAGCTGAAGAAATCTGCTGCTATCCTATGTTCATCCTTGGCCACGCCCCCCTCTACTAATTAGTCTTGACAGCCGTACCATCTGTCCTTTGACTACACTGTGTTTTTGGTAGTGTGGATGACTGCTGTCAAAATCTAACAGATTATTCGAATATAAAGTCTTCCAGTATTTTGTACCTTGTAAATTATCCACCTTGTTGAATAAACTAATATCTAAATAATTAATATAATTTTTGTCCCATGCACTAGTAAACTTCAAAAAATCAGTAGTTCCATTGAGATATTCCACAAATTGATTAGCTTCATGCTCATCCCCCTCCCACAAAATTAATATATCATCTAGGAATCTACTATAGGACAAACTTCTTTAATTGTATTTTGTTTTTAAAATAAATTCATTTTCCCAGTCGAGTAACACTAAATTAGCAAAAATTGGGGCACACTTTGTTCCCATCGCCACTCCAGATATTTGATTGAAGATTTCACCTTCAAACATGAGAAAATTATTTTTTAAAACTATCCCCATGAAATCAACCAATAATCTAAATATGGCCATGTCTGAGACCCCCAAACTAATGATACTTTTTTGAAACATTTCTTTACCCCTCTCATGTGCGATTACTGAAAATAAATTAACTACTCAATTGTCAAAAAAACTGTATTTGAATTCATTAGAATTTCTAAATTTTGCCAATCTGCTCAAACAGTGCAAGAATCCTTAACTATATGGTCAACTTTATTCAACAAGTGTTTTAACTTATTGTCAATCCAAGCTGATATGGGTTCAGTTTTAGATTGCCTTGCCGAAACAATCGGCCTGAAAGGTGGATCCAGAATTTATTTGTTTTGGAATACCAAAAATCATTGGCAGAACCCATTTTTCCACTGTTAAAAATTATTTTTCTTTTTCATTAATTTGTCCTTCAAATTCAAAATACACCTGTGATAAAATTATATCTATCCAAGAATATGCCCTATTCAATTCATGCCTTGATGCTCTTGCATATATTAATTCATCATTTAATATTTTCTCCATTCTTATAACATGATCAATTTAAGGCATAATAACTATGCCCCCTCCCTTGTCGGGGGTCATAATTCTTAAGATTCTTATTTTTAGCTAAAGACCACAATAACTGATTTTCTTCCTTTGTCATATTACATTTACTTATACTTTTAGTTTTATTTTGATTGTTTTTACCACTATTAATAACCAATGTATGAATCTATTTTTCACACAGTCTTTCAAACATATCTATTTCAACATTACTTGGGGTACAAACGTACTTTTACGAGTCAGGAAATTATTCTCCCTCCATTGCACATTTCTGTCCTTAAAAAATATTTTTAAATTCATTTGCTTAGTGTACATTTTTAAATTTACTAAAGTTCTAGCAACATTCACATGTGAACTCGGAACAAATGGCATACCCTTCATTAACAGCGTAAAGTATTTTTCACTCAAATCTAAATCAGAATAATTATAAATGGTAAAACCATTCTGTTTTACCGTCTGGCAAACTAACCCCCTTCCTCTAACCATACTTCACCATCAATATTATCCACCCATATATCAGGGTGTATATTTACTTCCACCTCTTGGGCTGTTTGTTATTCCAAGACCTCCCTTGAAAGTAATGGCCACTCTGATTCCACCCATCTAATCGGTTCTGTGGATTTCGATTGGCCTGATTCCTCAGGCGTTCAGACCTCTGGGGCTCTCCCTGTAAAAAAAACCTCTGGCTCATCTTCCATAATCCCTCTATTACTATCCATGTTGTGGTGCCCCATATTGTTATCAATATCACCCCTAGATACATTCCTAGGGTTTACTCCATCAACCACATTGGGACCTTTTTTAACTGCATCTGGATACGCTTTGTTATTTTTATACTGTTCAGTATCACGTGCAATTTTTCGCTGTTTGGTAATGACATTTTTACATACAAACTTATCTACATCATGCAACACTTTCTTATACTTGTCATTATATAGTGTAAATAAAGCATCATTCACGATGCTGTTATTCAGTTTAGAAATTTCATCCTGCAACTCTTTAAGTTTAATGTCATTGTTTTTAACTATAATATCCATAATTTCAAAACCTGCCTTGTCCAAAACAGCAATTAACTCACAATAAGCTGAAGTCCCACTGTATATTCCCACTGGAAGTTTCCATAGCCGCAGACCTTTGGGTACTTGTTTAAGTCCAAAGATTTTTTCAAAAATGAATTGTCCAATTGTAATGATCTGTATTTGTAACACAGTTTCTCAAAAGAAGATAATTGCTGGTTCCACGTTGGTGTTTCTAACAATCTATCAGGCATTCACCCCAGGTCATATTCCGGCACTCCAAACCACACATTAAAATCTCCTCTAGTTGCCCTTCTGTTGTCTTGTTCTGTAGTATTCACATCAGGTAAGTTAGCCAAATTAATAGGTGAATGCATCGCTAAGAGCTCTGCCTGTGTATCGGACACTATAGGTTTCCTAGGGACCATAGCATGAGCCCTATCGCTGGCCAGCATTGTCATCAATTTGTCAATATCTCAAGGCTGGTTAAACAGGACAATGGACATGAGTGAATCCATGTTCAAATCACCATCGGCAAAATCCAATACCACTTCCTTGAAAACTATAGGTCCCCCCTCTATGACCCAGGAGACCCATAACATGCATTTAACCTTACTGGAAGCACTCACCATCCAAAGCAATACCATATTCATGGGCAGCTTTAGTTACCCTATTATTAACTAGGAATCATATACAACACCAAATGTACAGGCATGGAAATTCCTGGATTTTATAAACACAAATTGCCTTGACCAGATTGTCCATACACCAACCAGGAGTGCAACCATACTGGATCTGTCCTCACTAATATTGGAGAGTGTTGCATGCCCCCTACTGTAATGTCTTCCTTGGTAAGATCAGACTACAATATGGTCTACTCTGAAGTAAAAATAAAACCTGGACCCCCAGCTAAATCTGGAATATTTGTGAACTACTCTAAGGCTAACTTCTTGCTATTAAGTGATAACCTGACAAAATTTCAAGCCCCCATAAACCTTGAGAATGCTGATGCCTATGAAGAACTGTTCACAGAAAACCTGTACAAGCATGTTAATAGATACACAGAAGCACCTGTACCCACCAGGAAGAAGTACAGAACTAACTCAAAAACAAGCCACCATGACAGAATCAAAAAATCAGAAGGCTGTATAACAGAAGGAAGAAAATCATGGCAAAAATTAGAAGGTGCAATTCTCAGCAGGATAAAAGCTATCTCATCAAACTAAACAAATAACTCAGAGGACAAATAAAGTCTACTAAAGCCAAATTTTAGTGAAATTTGGCCTTCCAGGCCAAAGAAAACCACAAGGTATTCTTTAGTTATGTCCACAGGCTCAAAGGCAATACACAAATGGACACTTGTGTTCAGAGATCATTGTAAATGGAGCCACTTATACTGAGCCAGAAGATATAACAAACTTACTGGCCGATAAATTCAGCTCCAACTTTACAACTCTCTCTCCCTCAAACTTCCCTCAGAAAATACCTTCAAATATAATTCCCCCTACTAACACTAGGGAACATGTCTTTAATGCACTATTTAAGTCCAAGAACATTGTATCAATGGGCCCAGACAGTATCCCAGGATGCCTTCTAAATAGCATGAAATATGACCTCTCAGTGTCTCAGGAATTGTTATTTACCAGTAGCATCTAAACAGGCTTTATGTCTCATCAATGGAGAACAGCAACAGACATCCATCTGCACAAAGGTGGGCCATCTACAGACCCTGAAACTACAGACCCATAAGTCTCACTAGTCATATATGTAAAGCCATGGAAAAAATATCATGGAAATGATCAATAATGATACAGTAAACCTCCAGACACTGGACCCAACCCAGTTTGCTTTTGTCAAGGGCAGATCATGCCTGCTTAACCTGGTGGACTTCTTTGAGAAGATCATTAAAGCATTGGATGAGGGCAAAATGGTTCATACCACCTACCTTGAACTGGCCAAGGCATTTGACACAATACCCCACTCAGGTATTGTTGACAAACCCAAGAGGTTAGGTACAAACCTGCATGTCACCCTGTGGATAGCAAACTGGCTTACAGACAGAAATAAGGAAGATAGAATTGGGGAGTCCACCTCTACATAGAGGCCAGTCACAAGTGGAGTCCCTCAGGGCTTGGTTCTTGGACCTCTCCTTTTTGGCATTTCATTGTCTGAAGTCAAGGTTAATGTCAACGGCCTCTGGCTGACTAACTTTGCAGATGATTGCAAATTAACAGCTGTCATTGAATCCTACAATGACACAAATATTCTCCAGGAAGGGCTGGCAGGCAAACAACTGGTGTCAGAGACATGGACTAAAACTAAATGCCAAGAAATGCATAATAGTCTCCTTTGGGAAGTCATCCACCCCCTGGTAACTGTCATATTGACAACACACCCCTTAGAGTTGCCCAGTAGTCAGGGACTTAGGGACATACATAGACAGTAATCAAGCTTTTAACCATCACATGTCTACAGTAGTGAGGAAATCATTCTATGTCACCCAACTTATAAACAAAGGTATGGCATCTATGTCCAAGGAAGTAATTGTTCCGCTGTATTTGGCATTCTTCAGACAAGTCATTGAGTACAATGCCCCCTTTGGTATGTACCTAACCAGGCATATCCAACAAGTGGATTATATACAGAGGTTCCTCAATAAAAGAATATAGATTGTTAGTAAAATATCCTATGCAACCTGCCTCAAGGCCCTATCCCTGTATTCTATCTCCTACAGGCTTTTGAGGGATTTATGCCTGGCAAACAGGGTACTGACAGACCCCACTCTGATGGGCATCTTGCATATCCACAAAACACCAAACCAACAGCATAAAGTATAACAAACAGATGAACAAAAAATAGCTGTTGAAGGCACAAACCCCAAATGATGCTCTGTTGTTTAAGAATGTCTTTATTAAGCACTTTTAGTCCAGATAGTGCTTGAACTTCATCAGATACATTCTAACTCAAAATCCACTCTTTAAAATAGTTAATGGCTGTGTCATGTGATCGCAGTGTGCACATTTGCTTCCTCTTAACTTAAAGTGATACACATAATAAAAATACATTCAAGTACTAAATTTATTCTAAAAAGTTTGACATTATCAAATTTCTTCAGTCCTACTATATACGATACACTCTATGTTTTATCAAAAATATTTAACACACATACTACAAGTATAAAATATAAAATATAGAATTTATCTTTCCAGACTTTTAAGTTTAAGAACCCTTAAAATCAAACACATCTCATTAATTCCAGGGTAATGGCATGCATCCAACTGGAGTTGCCACAATAATTCAAGCTTTTCTAGATTCAATGAGTATGCCCCCCCCCCCACCATGTCAGCTGTCACTTGATCAATACATTTAAATTTAAACTGGTGGTTTTCATTTTCTATATTGTGTCTAGTTAAGGCGTTCTCCTGTTTCTGCCATTTAATGCTATACACATGTTCGTCTATTCTGTCCTTTAGCCTCCTATTGGTTTTTCCAATGTAAAATGCAGGACAGCTTTGGCAGGTAGGTAGGTACACCACCATTCTTGATGTGCAGTTCAATTTCTTTTCTAGGTAGTACTTTCTGTCCCTTATTTTAAATGTTGTGCCTATCTCCACATATTTACAATAGTTGCAAATGTTGCACTTGGACATCCCTGGTTGTCTAACTTGGTGTGAACAACCTTTACTTAATATGTCTTCAATTTTCCTACCCCTTCTTACCTAAATATATTTACCAAAGATGTATAATTTTTAATTACATTCCAATTTTTACATATAATGCTTCTTATATACGTCATGTCTACACTATATGTTGTAATAAATCTGTATCTTACAAGAGATTCTCCAGTGGTTTCTTCTACACCTCCATTTTCTTCCAAGATTGCCAGTTCTAAGTTGTTTCTAAACACTAAAATAGGTGTAAATATGCCATTAGATCTTTTTAATTTTACTTCTTCTGTTAGTCGACTAATCATCTGGTCAGGATACCCTCGTTTAAGAAACATGTCCCTGAGCTAGTTACACTCTGTCATAAAATCAGAATCCAGTGTTGTCATCCGGGCAGCTCTTACCAGCTGTCCCTTAACCACTGAACATTTTTTGTAATATGGGTGACAACTGGAAAAGTGTAGAAAAGCATTTGAATATGTTTCTTTTTGGAAAATTGTAGCTGTTTAACATTGCTGGTTGCTATGTTTGCTCAGGTTTACATCAAAATATGCTATTGAATCCTTATTGAAGTTGTGTGTGAAGTAAAGGAAACTAGTTGTACTATTAAAGTACTGCATACATTGCATCGCCTGCATGTTGTCCCCTTTAACAATTATAAAAATATCATCCAAAACCTGGTGTAGAAATATATGGTGTCCTTAATGTGTGGGTTGTTAATTCATTTTCCCAGTGGGCCATAACTAAACTGGAAAAACATGCATCAACTGGGGAATCCATGGCTACACAGTTTTTCTGTAAGTAAAATTCATTGTCAAAGGTAATATAGTTGTTAGTAAGGATGATGTCTAAAAGCTCTTCTACTAATGCAATTTCCTCACTTGCAGCTCCCTTTATTCTCAACATATGGGCTACCCATTCGATCACTTCAATATGTGGAATTGAAGTGTAAAGGTCTCGTACGTCTATAGTCATAAAATTATAGTGTTCTTTATAGTCTAACTTATTGATGTTACTTAAAAATGTCCATGAGTCCTTACAAATTTGTCCCATTTTGCTAACATATTTTTTCAACATTGTGTCTACTATCTTTGTACATGAATAAGTAACATGCATCAACCAAAGATTGCATGGGGGGGAGATTTTCTACACATTTATGTACTTTAGGAATCCCAAATAAAATGGGAATCCTAGGGGCTAGCATAGTCAGATAGCTCAACAAGTCTATACTAATCCTTGATTCAATGAACATGTCATTTAAATACATTTTTACTCGAGCGTAGGCTGTATATAACTCGTTTCTTGACACTAACATGTATGTGTAACTCTGAAGGATTTCTTTCATCCTTCTGTTATAGTTGTCTGTACTCATGATAGCCAGCCCTCCCCTTTATCTGGTTTCATAGTCCACACTGGCAAAAGTATTTTACATAGTAAACCTCTCGCTGTTTTACTAATGTTAAATTTGTGCACATTATTAAAATTCTTATTCAAACAATTCCTAATTTCCAGCTCACACATGGTTTCAAACATAGCAATAGCAGGATGGGGGGAGGGGGGGTTAAACATACTATTAATATAAAACTCATTGTGTATAAATTAATTTCCCCCAAACATACCATTTACGTTTAAAGTCCTAATAAATAATTTCAAGTCAAGAAGTACTTTCCCCAAGTCTGCTTTACTGTCCAGTACAAACATAAACCACTTGGCCAGTAAATCAACAAGTTCTTTTTCGATTTCAAACAGTGAATAGTTGTAAACTGTAATGTCTTTAGTGCTATTCAGAAGTACTTTACAGTTATTTACCTGAGAGAGATTACCTCCTACATGCATTACCTCCTCTGGTTCGTTTTCCATTTGGGTTTGCCCTGTTGTTGATACAGACCTCTGGGGTTGTGATTCCACCCTCTGTTCTGAAAATTCGAATATTCATTAGAAGAACTTGGTCTAGGGTTGTTGTCCCATTCATTTTGCCACAGTTTGCCTCATATTGCTGTTGTTAGCAATCCTTTCACTTCTCTTACAGGTTCCTGTTCATTCACATCTCCCCTCCAGTGCTGTTGTGATGTCATTTCCTTCTGAGTGTTTTCTGTACCTCCTCCTCTAGCTTTTGATTGCTAGATTTTGTGGCCAGCACAATTCCATAGTTATGAGTGGGGCGGTTTTGGATATGAAGTTCCATTCTGATAATCAGTGACGTCTCTATTAAGTTTTTTCATTTTATTGTCTCTTAGTTTATTCATGTGTTGATCTATACTTGTGAAGATTCTGTTATAATCATATAAATAGCAATTAAAATTGCTATCTGTTCTAATTTTTTCATGTACCTGTTTAATTTGATTTTCAATTTGATTCACCATAATTTGGTAATGCTTGAGCATTATCTCTAACAGTTCCAAACCGTGTCTGTCAAAGAGTTTCAACAGGTTTTGATGAACTAATAAACCTGTCTCAAGCCCCGTTGGATATTGTTAGGATCTTAAGCCCTTAGGGACTATGTTCTGCTTTATACATTCACAGAAATATGAAATTTCTAGTTGCAGTTTTTTGTATTTGAGTAAATGGTAATCAGGCGACTTTAAGTGTTCTGTAATTAATACTGTTCTTCCAGCCAGATGCCCTTGTTCAATTGTCTCAGGTTGTAGTTGAAAGGTTGGTGTAGAATCCAACCAGTTGTTCAAATTAAGGACCCCAATAAGCCCAGAGGAACTTTCAACATCTGTTGATCTTGCTGGTTCACTACTCAAGTTGTTTCTCAGTGTTTTAGCTTCTGAATTGCCATCACAGTTTGTCAGCAAAGTAGTATTTTGTGTTGAACAAGTCAGGGAAGCAGCAACTGTAGAATAAGTTGCACCAAGTGGCTGGTTGTTCTCTTGACTGCCATAGCTTGCATTCTCTACTAGTTGACTGTTAGGTAAAGAAACTACATCAAGTCTAGCAGATAGATCTTCCACATGTTGAGAGAGCTTCATTATCATCATAGTCAAATTTCCAATGCTATCATTTGAAGTATTTTGACTTTGGTTGGGCTAATATATCCTTCACTAGCCATATCCAAAAAATTCAAACCAATGGCAGAAAGTCTAACAGACAGATGAACAAAAATAGCTGTTGAAGGCACAAACCCCAAACGACGCTCTGTTGTTTAAGAACGTCTTTATTAAGCACTTTTCGTCCAGATAGTGCTTGAATTTCATCAGATATATTCTAACTCAAAATCCACTCTTTAAAATAGTTAATGGCTGTCTCATGTGATCATACTGTGCAAATTTGCTTCTCCTTAAATTAAAGTGATGCACATAATAAAAATGCATTCAAGTACTAAATTTCTTCTAAAAAGTTTGACATTATTAAATGTCTTTGTTCCTACTATGTACAATACACTCTATGTTTTATCACAAATACTTAACACACATAGTACAAGTATAAAATATAAAATATAGAATTCATCTTTCCAGACATTTAAGTTTAAGAACACTTAAAATCAAGCACATATAATTAATTCCAGGATAATGGCATGTATCCAATCGGAGTTGCCACAATAATTCAAGCTTTTCTAGATTCAGTGAGTGTGCCCCCCCCCCCCAATGTCAGCTGTCACTTGATAAATACATTTAAATTTGAACTGGTGGTTTTCATTTTCTGCCATTTAATGCTATAAACATGCTTGTATATTCTGTTCTAAAGACATATTAAGTAAAGGTTGTTCACAATAGGTTAGACAACCAGGGATGTCCAAGTGCAACATGTGCAACTATTGTAAATATGTGGAGATAGGCACAACATTTAAAATAAGGGACAGAAAGTACTACCTAGAAAAGAAATTCAACTGCACATCAAGAATGGCGGTGTACCTAGCTACCTGCCAAAGCTGTCCTGCATTTTACATCAGAAAAACCGATAGGAGGCTAAAGAACAGAATAGACGAACATGTGTATAGCATTAAATGGCAGAAACAGGAGAACACCTTAGCTAGACACAATACAGAAAATGAAAACCACCAGTTCAAATTTAAATGTATTGATCAAGTGTCAGCTGACATTTTGAGGGGGGGGGCACACTCATTGAATCTAGAAAAGCTTGAATTATTGTGGCAACTCTGGTTGGATGCATGACATTACCCTGGAATTAATGAGATGTGTTCGATTTTAAGTGTTCTTAAACTTAAAAGTCTGGAAAGATAAATTCTATATTTTATATTTTATACTTGTATTATGTGTGTTAAGTATTTGTGATAAAACATAGAGTGTATTGTATATACTATTTTTAGAAGAAATGTAGTACTTGAATGCATTTGTATTATGTGTATCACTTTAATTTAAGGGGAAGTAAATTTGCACAGTATGATCACATGACACAGCCATTAACTATTTTAAAGAGTGGATTATGAGTTAGAACGTATCTGATGAAGTTCAAGCACTATCTGGATGAAAAGCTCTTAATAAAGACGTTCTTAAACAAAAGAGCATCGCTTGGGGTTTGTGCCTAACAGCTATTTTATGTTCATCATATCCACAAAACAAACAGCACCAGAATTACCCATTATAAAGGCTTAAACCCTGCTTGTGATATAAATAAGACCTGCTGGAGAGACAGGTATTTATCCCAGAGACTACCTCATCTCTGGAACAGCCTCCCTATCCATTTGAAGCAGAGTTTCTCCCTGACCCAATTCAAGTACAGCTTGGACAATTGGATGGAGAACAGGAAATTCATTCCTGGTTTTGCACCTATGTCTTTAATGGACACAGACAACCTGACTTGTAAATTGTTTATCTCTCAGGCCCCTGCTTGTAAATGTTTCATCTCCAAAGCCCATACTTACACTTATCAAGGACATCAGAAATTTCAGAGATTTGGGATGAATGGGTAGGCTAAAAAGACCTTTGTAGTCATTAGCCTAGTAAACAACTATGAACCTATGAACCTATGGACCAGTGATGATGACTACGCTGTGCTGTGCCAAACCCTTCAGGCTTTTGTAAGTAATATAATGTCTGATGCACATCATGGGTAGTCAATGCACTGTAATGCATAGACTGTGTATGTTAATGGAAATGTCAGTTTTATTTTTTCGAGGCCATATCAAGTCCCCTAGTTGTGGATCAGAACCTGCCTCATTGTAGTGCAGCTTTACTAATGTCACAATGTATTGCATCTGCTTCTACCTGTCATGCAGTATAGCCACAACTGGCTCCTTTGATGACTCCTCCCCTAACTGCTCCTCCTCTACTGTTGACATTGGACTGTCTGGTGGTATTATGACGCACCCAGTGTGTAACCTTTTTTGTAATGTATGGTGCAGATGACAAATATTATTTTGCAGGTTCCCAGTGCATTCTGTAGTGTTACATCTGATGTACTTGAGCAGCAGAAGTGAGCTTTTGGCGGTTCAAAGGTATGTTCAGTGATGTAGTCCATGGGATAGGGGCTATGGATGGAGGTCATCAGCCATGATCTGAAGGCATGTCCTACAATACCTGCAACACATATCAGTGGACACTATTACAAGTGGCCTGATGTTCATGTTCATGGAAAAACCATAATGAGATTGAGGAATCTGTTTCTAGCAATTTCTGTCATATCCTTTGTACTACACACCGCCTTTATAGCAATGTGTGTGCAGACAATGGCCTTCAGTACCTCAGGAAATTTTTTTTGTTTTGTTTTGTTTTATAGCATGCCTGCATACTGGTTGTTTTCTCTTCTGCAATCTGTGGAGCCCAAATATACTCCTCTACATGCTACAGCATCACATCAAGGATTCATGAGCCCCACACCTACCAAACCCCTAATGCATCCCACATTGCATGCTGAAAATTGCCTGTAGAAAGGATGGATAAAGTTACACAAACCTTCATGTACAATGGGTTACACAGTCATGCACCCCTTATTGATTCCGTGTGAAGGTGACACATGTCTGATAACTCCCACTCTGTCCACATGGTATTGGTCGACAATTTTAATGGCTGTGGTGGTGATATTATGTTAGTCGCTGGTAGACTCATATGTGACACAGAGGATAACAATGCCCAGCATCATGTACACTGGCTCTGAAGGTGGCCACTAACACATTTTGCTGTGATAAGTCTGATTGTATTCCTAGCACCATAATGTGAATGAAGTTAATTTCACAGGAAAATCCTAACATTCAAAACAGATGATAACCGGGGGGATAAAGCTAATTGTATGCTTCTGAATCACATTGCCACGTTTGATTTTGTCATTTGCATATGTAATGGCCATCATCAGCATGCTGCCACAAGTTTATATGTCAATAGGCAGTTATTTACACCTCATATATACTATGCCTGCTATTTCTCCTGTAGCATGATCCATGTGTCTTTTCAATCACCCTTCCCTGTATGTCACTGCTCACACGGTTATATTGTCTAACACTGTTCATATTTGTTTCTGAATACCTATTGAATCTCACAAGATTTTGACTGATCACACAGCATGCTCCAGAAGGCAAATGTAAATTGATTGTTTGTTATGCTGTACCATTGAATCTGATGCAATTGTTCATCTTATAGCTTTTTTATCTACAGAGTCAGTTTGCTTGTCAAGTTGCATAATCAGTGTGTAGGAATGTTATGAAACACAGCACAGTTCGGCAATATGACTGACAATACAGTAATATTAATGTTACTGGTGCAGACTTCTTTACCCAGCACTGACTAGTGGTGGCAAACTAGCCACTATAATATGGGTAGCATAACCCATAATACCAGTGTTGCATAGTCTAAGAAATGCAGGTGCAAACCACAGTGATCATGACACTTGGCACCCTCATCAGAGGAATGTTTCAAACACCGGAAGGTGATATCAGCCAAACATAAAATGCCCAAATGACTTTAGCATATTAGACCCTCAAGCAATTCCTAAACTACAAGGAATGTACAAAGCCAATAACTAGGTGAAAATGCATCAGTTATTAAGACCTTAGATTCTACAGGGAACTGGCTAGAATGATTTGTGCTCTTGTTGATATTCTAACCGCCATCAGAACTTTTAGCATTCATGACGCTCATGCATATGTGAAGTTATATGAATGCCACTTCTTCAACAGCTGCACACAGAGCACAGACTTCCTGGAAGCATCCAGATTGCCAGTATATAGCATGAATTTACAATATGCTATGCATTCCAGACAGGCACCATACTACACAGGCAATGTGTAGGGGGTGCAGAATGCCTGCTACAACATGTGTTAGTAGTATGGTTTCTCACAAATGACAGCTGGGAGGTACACAGTCACATTAACACAACAGTACAAGAGACATAAAAACTGTAGTCACCACACATCAGGAGTTATAGCCATGTTGATGGAACAACATTAGTGTAGCCCTGACAGCAGTGTTCCCTGATAACGTGTGTACAGTCTTCATTGTATGCTGTACAGTCTCAGCTTGCACACCCATATGATAGCAGCAACACAACCGATAGAGCAAGAATTAATGATTACAGCAATATATAATTTCTAGACGAACTTACCAATGATCCACACTGACTCACGCATGCTGGCATATGCAAGAATATCTTACTAAGGATTTGATTGTCACTAGCTATAACAATCTATGCTTTATCCTTTTTCAGAGCTCATCAATACAGCATAATTGGATCATTTGGCCGTACTTCAGAAACACAAAACCTAAAAACAAACTCATTGTCCATAAACATTAGGGTGATTGCAAACTATCCAAATAAATCCATAGCAAAAGGTAAAAAGTTCACACAGAGAAACCATTTAGTAAAAACTATATGGCATTTTTCAGACAGTGATGTTTAGTTTTATCAGCCTGAATGAACCAGGAAAGACTTAAACAAGTAAAACATGTTGGGCATTCAGAGGCCATGAAGCTGAAACACTGGAACATCCTTTAAGTACATTTGCATGTAACCCATGGACCTTCATAACAGGAGGTTTAAGGCATTAGACAGTGAAGATTTTAGCTTGGCTGGATCTTTCCTATAGTTAATATGAATATTTTGTCAGCATCACCTTTTTTGCCCAAAGGTCTGAATGTGATTTGGGATGTTTTGCAGTCAATGTGATATTTATGAACATCAGGCTTGCTTTTAAGCTCTTTGTTCCCAAACTATGGCTTAACAATCCCCTTATACTGTAGTGATGAGTTTAGAAAAACAATAGTAGTGGGTTTAAGCATGGCATGCTTGCAGCTAGTGTGATTTTGGCTTTGTTAGTTTGAATGTTTCAGGAAGGGCAGCCACAGTGGTGCAGTGGTTAGCATTGTCACCTTGAAGCAAAAGGTTCTCTGGTTTGATCCTCGGCAGGGGTGCCTTCTGTGTGGAGTCTGCATGTCCTCCCTGTGGTTGCGTGGGCTTCCTCTGAGTGCTCCAGTTTCCTCCCAAAGACTTTCTGTAGGTGGATTGGGCACTCTAAATTTGCCCTAGGTGTGTGTGTGTCCTCCCTGTGGTTGCGTGGGCTTCCTCTGGGTGCTCCAGTTTCCTCCCAAAGACATTCTGTAGGTGGATTGGGCACTCTAAATTGGCCCTAGGTGTGTGTGTGTGTGTGTGTGTGTGTGTGTGTGTGTGTGTGTGTGTGTGTGTGTGTGTGTGTGTGTGTGTGTGTGTGTGTGTGTGTGCCTTCAGTGGAAGGTTGGGTGCCAGGCTGGCAACTTGACACTGTAAAACTCCACTGCCAATCCTGAGTGGACAGGTCATCTGCTGTGGTGACCCCTAACTGGGAAAAAGCTGAAACAAGAAGAAGTTTGAATGCTTCAGGAAAGGCTTAAAAAGCAAAGAGTCATGGGCAATCTGAAACTATGCAGCTGAAACTTTATATTGTCCTTAAGGGGTAATGTACATATATCCCGTGAGCCTCCACTACGAGGCATAAAGTATTATACACTGAAATTCAAACTTATACATATATGATATTGGTTATTTGGTTGTTATTATGGCAAGCAAATTACTTTTCTGAGCATTAATTCCAAAGTCCATGCCCATCCTGGTTGCTTCCCTTTTTGGGAATTGGGAATGATTTTTCATCCATCTGTCATTGTAGTACTCCAGACTAGAGTGGAGAGTTTCTCTTCTCCAAAATCAATTTACAGCACTCTAAATTTTTAATAACTGTTTTACTTATTCATGAGATTATTATTAACCTCTACTGAGACACTCTGATGGTGTAGAGAGATACTGCCCAGACTACAACCCAGCCAACCAGATTTTAATTCTCGGCTTGGGTAACTGACAGAGCAGAAAAGAGACATGGGTGTTCCAATCTCAGGGGAATTATAGTCCTTTGGGAGTTCCCTTTAATATTCCCTAGTAAAACCTGGGAACATATGTATCTATTTATTTATTTGACATTTGCTTACCAGGGAGGTCCGACTGGACAACTAGCATATTTTCAGCAGGGGCTCAGGGAGACGAGCCCCAAATACAAGTTAACAAATATAAATTAACAAATACAAATTATTTACAAAGTAAAACAATCACGCATTATATAATATACAGAATCCAATATACAGGCAAGAAGCTAATATACATATTGGTGTTTAGGCAATTCTAAAATGGATACAATGGATACAATGGATAATGGATAAAAGAAGAAGTTAGAGCGGAAAAAAGGGAGGATTTTAAGATGGACTGGTGAGGTGATAAGAGAAAGATTACAAGAAAAATTATGGGAAAATTAAGGTGGGGAGAGGGGGGAAGAAAACGTTAAACAAGGGAATTTGATTAGAGAGGAGCTCTGAGAATGTGACAAAGTATATGGTTAGGTTTGCTGAGGAAGTGAGAGAGCTATAGGTGTGTGAATGAGATTGTGCAAGTGATAGCATATATGGCAGGAGGTGAAGTCTAAGGAGTGATTAGGGTGGGGATTTTGAGCTGCTGATAAGGTGGGTCAGTATGTCAGCACATCCCCATTATATGTGTACCCTCACAAAGAAACACACAAAGAAACAAAAGGACTACAGGGAGGGGGAAAACAGGGTAAGGCATAAAAGAAATTATCCCCTGAGTGGATGGTATAGTGGCCAGATTCCCAAGGATGACCTTAAAATCAGTGCTGGCTCCAGTCATATGGAGAATATCCATGGGTATCTGAAGGTGGCAGGTTGACCTAATGATGGACATGGGGATCTGTGGTATGGTGCTATAGGTAAAGTAGGGGAGAACATAAAAAAAATCTGTACCATACAATGCATTTTTCCATTGTTTGCAAATATCTTGGACTTGAAGTAATATGTTTAAGCTTCCAATACTTATTGGGTTATGAACTGCAAAGCATTACTGATGATGTTATTCATCTAGGATACCATAGCTAACAAAATTGGTTTCAGTACTGTATTTATACACTTATAAGTTGTTTCATGCACTTGCACTGTTTAGGATATTTTGAATAACAGAAGAAACTGACATCCTTAAAATGAAATATATCTACTCCAACTTTCATACAAGATGCAGTTGGTATTTCACATAGTGGTGATTATATATTTTTTTTCTGATTTTGATTCCAAAAAGCATTGTAGACTTCACATCTTTAAACCCACTGCTCAATCTGTTGGGACATCTTAGGTCAATAAAGAATATCACATGATGTACTTTATCTATAACATTTATTTGATTTTCATAACTGTATCTAGTAACAGTTGCAATTGCCTACAATTTCTTGCACAAATTCTCAGCACTTCAAATGTCACAGCTAATAGGGCAGTTGTGAAACACTACACAGAACTCCACTTCTTTCTCTAAGACATCTTTAACAATTATGTAAGTTAGTGCTGTCAAGTCTGTTAGTTAAAGGCATCAATTTGCCTCATTTATACAGAACTTGTAAACCGAGCATCATTCTTTGCAACCCTGCTGCCTTGTTAAGAGATGTCTGTAGTGACTGTAGTGGTTACTCTAGAGTAACTGATATTTCAAAAATGTAATCATGCAAGTTTTGACAACCAAAGAATACTGCTAGCATTTTTTTATTTATTTGAACATACAAGACACAAACTGCAATTCAAACGTAAACCAACGACCAACAAGTTGCTTCGCTACAATTCTCCACACCAGTTAAAGACGGGTTTTATGTATATAAACAGTTGTTAAATCCACTTCAGCACGTATTAAATAATGGATGCAAAAAAAGAAAGAAATATTCACAGTTTTAATAAAGCGCTTTTCGTCGCTCTCACATAAAGCGACTTCTTCAGATTAAAACTTTACAAGCAAGAACAACAGAATAAAAGGTGTTTCATTAATTGCAGAATTATCATGTGGTACAATTAACCAGTAAGGCTCTACATCTCATTTCCAATCTAACTAGGTAAAATGCTAATCTCCACTTTATAATTACTGCAAGGTAAATGACAAAGCCACAGATGTTTTTAAAATGCGTTGTCATTAATTTTAAAAATTTTTCACAACATTTCCATCATAAACACATTATGTTCAATTTAAACTATATTAAGAACAGTTAGTGAGTTGTCACCTAAAATTGTTATAAAGCTCAAAAATTCTATATATAGTGTAGTATGTTCAACTAGATTTGATATTACATTGTTATAGTGTTGAAAAAACTATCCATGTAATAACAATAGGAAGAATAAAAAATATATAGTTATTTGTGAATAAGTATGATTGAATACCACCTAAGGATATACACATTTATAAATTAATAAATTAGTAAAAAACTGTGTATATGTTTTACCTTTTTATGCTCCTTAATTTCAATAAACATTTGATGTTACATCCCTCATTCAGGCCTGGTTCACTAAATGCATTTGTTCTAAACTGCCATTGGAGTTCACGTTCCTCAAGTATTAAGTTAAACGGTCCACCCCTGAGATCATGCCTTATCTGATCTATAGGTTTGAAAGAAAATCTGTGTAGTGGGTGAATTGAAATATGCTTTGCTAGTGCATTACTAGTATTGTTGTTGTTAATTGCATAGATATGTTCATACACTCTTTCTTTCAATCTGCGTTCGGTTTTTCCAATATAGAACGCATTACATGAACATTGCGCTATATAGACAACCATCTTAGAGTTGCAGTTGAAATTGTGTCTTAAGTTATAATTGACATTATTACAACTCCATGAATAGCCAATGTTCATGTATTTACACAAATTACAATTTCCACAAATTGTCATCCCTTTCAAATATACGGGGGTATTATTGTGGATGTGGTCAGTTTCCATGATTTGTTTCAAGTTTTTACCTTTCCTAAACACTATACTAGGTCTTTGATCAAATTTACCTATCAAGGTTACATCATACTTCAACAATGCCCAGTTTTTTTTGGATTATCCATTTGACTATTTCACTGTCTCTACTATAAGAAGTGATAAATGAAAGTTCAAATGTGTTTCCATTTGTTTTGTTTACCTCTTGTTGATCCTGTGTTGAGTTGTCAATAAGACTAACATTGTTGTTTTCATTAGTCAAGACATCGTCTATTGAGTGGAACATGTAAGGAACTTTTCTCAAAATATGAAATAAGTAGCCATTATTCCTTTTAGTAAGGATCTCATCCAAAGTTGGCTGAATAAGTGACATGGGATACCCTCTTTGTGAAAACATTTTAACAAGTAATTCACATTCATCTAAAAAGTCCTTATCGCATGATGCCATCCTCGCTGCCCTCACCATTTGCCCCTTGATGATTGATCTTTTTTGGTGCTTTGGATGTGAACTTGTAAAATGCAGGAATGCGTTACAATATGTATTTTTCCTATGTATTTTAGAACAATATTGGTTGTTTTCATTGTTTTTAAAGAGTAAGACATCTAAATAATCGATACTAGTCTCTTGGAAGTTATATGTGAAGGTTAAAAAGTCCGTTGTGGAGTTTATGTATTCAATAAATTCCTCAGCTGACTGTTTATCACCCTTGAATAATATAAAGATGTCGTCTAAAAATCTTGTGTAATACATAATGTTAAGCATCCTTTCTGTTTTGTTGAATAAAAAGTTCCTCTCCCAATATGCCATTACTGTATTGGCCACACTTGCCCCACAGGGGGAGCCCATGGCTACCCCCTGTTTTTGGAGATAGAACTCATTGTTGAATATAAAAAAGTTGTTTGTCAATATTATTTCTAATAATACTTCAACCAAATATATATCCTGCTTTGATGCTTTTTTAGTGTGTAGGAATAAGCTGGTCCATTCTACCCCTTCACAGTGAGGTATAGATGTGTAAAGATCTTTAACATCTACGGTTAAAAAGTTATACTGTTGATGGTATTGAAGGGAATTGATATTTTCTAAAAATGTCCATGAATCCCTACATACTTGTTTTTCACTAACCAAATGTTTTTTTAATATTTCATCCACTACCTTCGCACATGGGTATGTGATAGATCCCCTGCCATCTATTAGGGGCCTAAATGGTGGGTCTTCTAGATTTTTGTGAATTTTCGGAATTGCAAAAAGCACTGGAGTTTTTGGCCACAACATGTTCATGTAATTGTAGGTATGTGTGTCTATTTTTGCTTCAATGAGTAAATCATTGATGTACCCCTTAATACGCTTGTATGCTGTATTCACTTCATTCACAGAAGCTTTTAAATATGCTTCAGTGTTTAATAAATTTTCTACTCGTTTAACATATTCAATCTGATCAAACAGGGCAATTCCACCTCCTTTATCTGGTTTAATTGCTCGAATTTTGAGTTTTGTGAATAAATCTAAGGCTGCCTGTTCTTCGCTGTTAATATTATTAGGTGTTCTATTCTTCTTATAAGAAATATTCTTAGTATAGTGCCTCAGATCTAATTCAGTTATAAGTTCGAACATGTTAAGTAAAGGGTGGAGGGGTGGATTAAAGGTGCTTGGAATGTGAAGTGAAGTGAGAAAATCTGGTTCATATGGTGTTGTGTTACCAAGTAAAACTTTTAAATTAAGTTTTCTTACAAACAATTTTAAATTGCTGATTGTATGAGCAATGTCCATGTTTCTACTTGGTACAAAAGTGTACCCTTTCGCAAGCACTTCAACCAAAACTGGGCTGACTTCAATAGATGAATAATTGTAAATGCTGAAGTCACCCTTTTTGTTTTTAATAATAGTCATTCTGTTGTGAAATGTTTCCATTAGTTCCTGCATTTGTTGTTCCCGTGAAATTTGTTTTTCGCTTGACCCCCAAATTTCTTCGGAATTGCCCCTGAATTGGAATCCTTGTGAAAATTCAAAGAATTTTGGTTGTGGGAAGGTACTGTTGTTGGACCTTGATCCGGTTGGTTTTTATTGTTGTTAGCTCGTAGCCGCTCACTACGTCTCACGGTGTTGTTAGTGACATAATTATCACCCTCAACCAGTTCATTAACCGATTCCACATTAGGGTCTTCATTGTTTTGGTTTCTTGTGCTTGCCCTTCCTACTTGTGACAAGGGTGGTTGGGGGTATGCTACTCCATTGTCATAAGCAGCACGGTCTCTATTTAATTTCCTCACTTTATTAGCCTTAAGTCTTTCCAGCAGTTGTTCAATGCTGGAAAAGCATCTTTCATGTTCAAATCTGTATCTATTAAAGTCCATATGGTCAGTAATTGTTGCATTTAGCTCACGGACATCCTCCGAAAGCTCAGATATCTGAATGTTATAGTGTTTTACTATTAATTCCATTAAAGCAATACCTTGTTGGTCGAAAAGGCTAATCAGTTCCAAATGAAATAATGAGTCTTTAAGAAGGCCTGTGGGATAAACATGCCTTCGCAAACCTTTTGGTACTAACTGTTCACGAATACATTCTTGGAAGTAATTTACTTCCAATTGGAGTTTTTTCAGTTTCAATAGCTTTACGTCTAGTAGTTTTAAATTCTCAGTAATAGTAACGGAACTCACCTGTGCGTCATTCGCGTTGTCAGCTTGTTGCCCTTCATTATTTTGTTGCTGGAAACACAGTTTTCTCGTGTCATTAATCCATGTTTCGAATTGAAAGGTACAATTCAGCCCACCAACGCTGTTTTGGGCTCCGTTACTGTTGTTGTTGTTTAGTCTTGCCGGCTGGCTAGTCAATTCACTGTTCAGGGCTGTACTCGAAACACCTCTGTTGTCCTCCGTTTGCAACGGTCTTGTTACTGCCTTTGCCGTCCCAAAACGGGTTTCAGATTGCGGTTGTTGGCAGTGTTGCATGTCAAACTTTTGACTTAGTGCGTCCACACGTTGCGTTAATGCATTTATTAACGCTGTCAATGAAATGTCCTCACTCAGTTGAGGCGATGTAATCAGTACCGGACTGCTGGGGTTTGGAGAATTGCCTGAAGCCATGAACACTACAAGACACAAACTGCAATTCAAACGTAAACCAACGACCAACAAGTTGCTTCGCTACAATTCTCCACACCAGTTAAAGACGGGTTTTATGTATATAAACAGTTGTTAAATCCACTTCAGCACGTATTAAATAATGGATGCAAAAAAAGAAAGAAATATTCACAGTTTTAATAAAGTGCTTTTCGTCGCTCTCACATAAAGCGACTTCTTCAGATTAAAACTTTACAAGTAAGAACAACAGAATAAAAGGTGTTTCATTAATTGCAGAATTATCATGTGGTACAATTAACCAGTAAGGCTCTACATCTCATTTCCAATCTAACTAGGTAAAATGCTAATCTCCACTTTATAATTACTGCAAGGTAAATGACAAAGCCACAGATGTTTTTAAAATGCGTTGTCATTATTTTTAAAAATTTTTCACAACATTTCCATCATAAGCACAGTATGTTCAATTTAAACTATATTAAGAACAGTTAGTGAATTGTCACCTAAAATAGTTATAAAGCTCAAAAATTCTATATATAGTATAGTATGTTCAACTACATTTAATATTACATTTACCTCACTACGTAAAATGCCAATCTCCACTTTATAATTACTGCAAGGTAAATGACAAAGCCACAGATGTTTTTAATGCGTTGTCGTTATTTTTAAAAAGTTTTTCACAACATTTCCATCATAAACACATTATGTTCAATTTAAACTATATTAAGAACAGTTAGTGAGTTGTCACCTAAAATTGTTATAAAGCTCAAAAATTCTATATATAGTGTAGTATGTTCAACTAGATTTGATATTACATTGTTATAGTGTTGAAAAAACTATCCATGTAATAACAATAGGAAGAATAAAAAATATATAGTTATTTGTGAATAAGTATGATTGAATACCACCTAAGGATATACACATTTATAAATTAATAAATTAGTAAAAAACTGTGTATATGTTTTACCTTTTTATGCTCCTTAATTTCAATAAACATTTGATGTTACATCCCTCATTCAGGCCTGGTTCACTAAATGCATTTGTTCTAAACTGCCATTGGAGTTCACGTTCCTCAAGTATTAAGTTAAACGGTCCACCCCTGAGATCATGCCTTATCTGATCTATAGGTTTGAAAGAAAATCTGTGTAGTGGGTGAATTGAAATATGCTTTGCTAGTGCATTACTAGTATTGTTGTTGTTAATTGCATAGATATGTTCATACACTCTTTCTTTCAATCTGCGTTCGGTTTTTCCAATATAGAACGCATTACATGAACATTGCGCTATATAGACAACCATCTTAGAGTTGCAGTTGAAATTGTGTCTTAAGTTATAATTGACATTATTACAACTCCATGAATAGCCAATGTTCATGTATTTACACAAATTACAATTTCCACAAATTGTCATCCCTTTCAAATATACGGGGGTATTATTGTGGATGTGGTCAGTTTCCATGATTTGTTTCAAGTTTTTACCTTTCCTAAACACTATACTAGGTCTTTGATCAAATTTACCTATCAAGGTTACATCATACTTCAACAATGCCCAGTTTTTTTGGATTATCCATTTGACTATTTCACTGTCTCTACTATAAGAAGTGATAAATGAAAGTTCAAATGTGTTTCCATTTGTTTTGTTTACCTCTTGTTGATCCTGTGTTGAGTTGTCAATAAGACTAACATTGTTGTTTTCATTAGTCAAGACATCGTCTATTGAGTGGGGCATGTAAGGAACTTTTCTCAAAATAGGAAATAAGTAGCCATTATTCTCAAAATAGGAAATAAGTAGCCATTATTCTCAAAATAGGAAATAAGTAGCCATTATTCTCAAAATGTCCTTAAGGGGTAATGTACATATATCCCGTGAGCCTCCACTACAAGAGGCATAAAGTATTATACACTGAAATTCAAACTTATACATATATGATATTGGTTATTTGGTTGTTATTATGGCAAGCAAATTACTTTTCTGAGCATTAATTCCAAAGTCCATGCCCATCCTGGTTGCTTCCCTTTTTGGGAATTGGGAATGATTTTTCATCCATCTGTCATTGTAGTACTCCAGACTAGAGTGGAGAGTTTCTCTTCTCCAAAATCAATTTACAGCACTCTAAATTTTTAATAACTGTTTTACTTATTCATGAGATTATTATTAACCTCTACTGAGACACTCTGATGGTGTAGAGAGATACTGCCCAGACTACAACCCAGCCAACCAGATTTTAATTCTCGGCTTGGGTAACTGACAGAGCAGAAAAGAGACATGGGTGTTCCAATCTCAGGGGAATTATAGTCCTTTGGGAGTTCCCTTTAATATTCCCTAGTAAAACCTGGGAACATATGTATCTATTTATTTATTTGACATTTGCTTACCAGGGAGGTCCGACTGGACAACTAGCATATTTTCAGCAGGGGCTCAGGGAGACGAGCTCCAAATACAAGTTAACAAATATAAATTAACAAATACAAATTATTTACAAAGTAAAACAATCACGCATTATATAATATACAGAATCCAATATACAGGCAAGAAGCTAATATACATATCGGTGTTTAGGCAATTCTAAAATGGATACAATGGATAACGGATAAAAGAAGAAGTTAGAGCGGAAAAAAGGGAGGATTTTAAGATGGACTGGTGAGGTGATAAGAGAAAGATTACAAGAAAAATTATGGGAAAATTAAGGTGGGGAGAGGGGGGAAGAAAACGTTGAACAAGGGAATTTGATTAGAGAGGAGCCCTGAGAATGTGACAAAGTATATGGTTAGGTTTGCTGAGGAAGTGAGAGAGCTATAGGTGTGTGAATGAGATTGTGCAAGTGATAGCATATATGGCAGGAGGTGAAGTCTAAGGAGTGATTAGGGTGGGGATTTTGAGCTGCTGATAAGGTGGGTCAGTATGTCAGCACATCCCCATTATATGCGTACCCTCACAAAGAAACACACAAAGAAACAAAAGGACTACAGGGAGGGGGAAAACAGGGTAAGGCATAAAAGAAATTATCCCCTGAGTGGATGGTATAGTGGCCAGATTCCCAAGGATGACCTTAAAATCAGTGCTGGCTCCAGTCATATGGAGAATATCCATGGGTATCTGAAGGTGGCAGGTTGACCTAATGATGGACATGGGGATCTGTGGTATGGTGCTATAGGTAAAGTAGGGGAGAACATAAAAAAAATCTGTACCATACAATGCATTTTTCCATTGTTTGCAAATATCTTGGACTTGAAGTAATATGTTTAAGCTTCCAATACTTATTGGGTTATGAACTGCAAAGCATTACTGATGATGTTATTCATCTAGGATACCATAGCTAACAAAATTGGTTTCAGTACTGTATTTATACACTGATAAGTTGTTTCATGCACTTGCACTGTTTAGGATATTTTGAATAACAGAAGAAACTGACATCCTTAAAATGAAATATATCTACTCCAACTTTCATACAAGATGCAGTTGGTATTTCACATAGTGGTGATTATATATTTTTTTTCTGATTTTGATTCCAAAAAGCATTGTAGACTTCACATCTTTAAACCCACTGCTCAATCTGTTGGGACATCTTAGGTCAGTAAAGAATATCACATGATGTACTTTATCTATAACATTTATTTGATTTTCATAACTGTATCTAGTAACAGTTGCAATTGCCTACAATTTCTTGCACAAATTCTCAGCACTTCAAATGTCACAGCTAATAGGGCAGTTGTGAAACACTACACAGAACTCCACTTCTTTCTCTAAGACATCTTTAACAATTATGTAAGTTAGTGCTGTCAAGTCTGTTAGTTAAAGGCATCAATTTGCCTCATTTATACAGAACTTGTAAACCGAGCATCATTCTTTGCAACCCTGCTGCCTTGTTAAGAGATGTCTGTAGTGACTGTAGTGGTTACTCTAGAGTAACTGATATTTCAAAAATGTAATCATGCAAGTTTTGACAACCAAAGAATACTGCTAGCATTTTTTTATTTATTTGAACATAAACATAATACCATTAATTAAGTATCCTTCAACCATATGCTAGTGGGCTATCATAGCTTCATAGATTCATGGGCTTGTACTAGGCTAATTGCCCTGGAGCCTTTACAAGCCTAGCCCACAGAAGTGTCCTGGCATCATGCTGCCCAATGTTAGTTCCCAGTGCCTCTATCAAGTAGAGTCACTGCAGTGATCCCCGGGGTGAGCTTTCTATTTCCCATCACCTCATCAAGATTTCTCTTGAAGAGGGCCAGTGAGGTGCTCTGATTGACATGTATGGGAAGTCTATTCCAGAGCATGAGCAGTCTCTGGGTTATGAACCTGTCACTCCAGCATGTTCTGTTGATTGTGGTAATGAGGCTGAGGTCTCTGGAGTGTGTAGTGTGGAGGATTGTGAATTTCTTTTAATGTAGCATTTCTAACAGAGCTGGGTCAGAAATGGCTTTCTAAGTCAAGCAGACATTGTCACTTAGTAGACGATATGAGACAGAGAATAGCTGGAGTTATTTGAGTCTGTCCATGTAGGACATGTGTTTAATGCCTAGGATCCTATTTGTGAGGTATTTTTGTTGCCTTTCCAGCTGTTGCATGTATCTAGTGAGGTACATCGATGCCAAACGGGGCATTATACTAGATGACTGGCTTAATGAGGGAAGAGTAGAGAGAGATGATGACCTCTTTCTTCCTGGATGCAAAACTCTTGGTAATGAGATGTGCCACATAGAAGGACTTTCTGACCACAGTGGCAATGTGGTGGTCGAAGGAGAGGTTGCTGTCAACTTGTGTCCCTAGATCTCTTATAACACCTTCAGTGTTCAATGGGCTCCCGTCGATGTGGTAATTAGTGGGAATAGAGTTTTTCCCAAAAGGCAAGATGCCCCTTTTTTGGCATTAAGCTTAAGGCCATGGTTTTGAAACCAGTCATTGGTCTGAGTGAGGCCTTTCTGTAAGATGTCTGCATCACTTGAAGAGTTAATAATGGCTCCCAGCTTGCAGTCATCTGTGAACTTGGTCAGCCAGAGTCCCTCTGTGTTGGCCTGGACTTCTGAGAAGTAGATGCCAAACAGGAGAGGACCCAGGACCGATCCCTGTGGGAATCCATTTGTGAATGGTCAGCAGTCTCACTTCGAGTCCACTACGTTCACACTGCGGGTTCTATCTGTGAGCCAATTTGCAACCCACCTAGTGATATAGGGGTTGATGCCTAGTTTGGTGAGTTTATCAATAATTCCTGAGTGGGGAATGGTATCAAAGGCCTTGGCTAGATCGAGGTATGCTGTATGAACTGCCTTGTACTCATCTACAGCTCTGGTGACTGACTCAAAGAAGTCAACCGGGTTGAGCAGGCATGATCTACCTTTCCCAAAACCAAATTGGGTGGGATCTAGAGATTGGAGATTTCTATATCCTTGTTAATTAGGTCCATGATGATGCACTTCATAGCCTTACATATCAGACTCATCAGGCTAATGGCGAGATAATTCCCAGGGTCTGTAGTCACTCCCCCTTAATGGAGAGGGATGACTGTAGCAGTGCGCCATTCAGTAGGGACAAAGCCTGAGGTGAGGCTGTGATTGAACAGGGCAAACAGATGTGGTGCCAGTTCACTTTGTAGTTCATGTAGAACATATCCAGGGATATTGTCATGTCCCATGGAAGCTGTATTCTTGGCTTTGGACAATGCAGCTTTAACCTGTGCTGCAGTAATCCTGGCATTCCTCTGGTATTGTGATTGGTCCTTTGGAGGGGAGAGAGGGGTAAAGTTGGCACTGAATCTGTCATCCAGTATGTTGGCAATATCTGTTGGCTCAGTATAGGAGCAGCATTGTGCAGTAGCTCAGAGCAAACCTGGGTATTGTTGTGGAGATTCTTGATATAACTATTGAGGGCTTTGGGGTTGTTTTTAGTGTCTGCTGCAATTCTGCCTTCATAGCTGGCTTTAGAGGTTTTGATGAGGCATCTGAACTTTTTGTTGAGGCTAATAAGGGAGTTTATCCAGTCTTGGGACTTCACCTTTTTCTGCAACAATTTCTTCCGTCTGTTGTAGAGTTTATTAATGACAGGGGGACTACCAGATTGGCTTCCTTTTTTTGGAGGAGACCATCTTGGTTCTGTTGGGTATGGCTAGTTCAATGCATTTATGTACATGTTTGTACAGTGCATTGGTGTATGATTCCGCAGTCATGCATTTATTTTCTATTGACATGGGTGCCGTGAAGTTAGCCACCTCTGTTTTTAGAAGCCCAAAGTCAGCTTTGGAGAAGTTTTTCATGGTGGTTACCTTTGCAGGGGTGTGGGTGAGATGTGGATTTCCATGGTGGTTAGTTTGTGGTCGGATCTAACCAGGGAGGAATTGACTATTGGTGTAGAGCAACAATTGCCCATGTTAGTAATAACCAGGTCAAAGATGTTGCTTCCTCTTGTGGGGGTAAGAATGAGCTGGTCCAGGCCATTGGAATTGATGAATTCCAGGAAGTGTTGGGCCGGTGTATTGGTGCATGAGTAGTTTTCCCAGTTGATGGAGGGATAGTTGAAGTCACCATATAGGAGAGTGTTGGGTTGGACTCTAATATTTTTTCAGGGTGCTTAGGAACGTGGAGTGAGAGCCTTGGGACATGGTTGGGGACCTATAACAGGCTATGACCTGAATCTCCATCTTACCCACTGTTAGTTGTACCTGAAGTATCTCAGATGCATTATGATGGGCTACTAGTCTGGAGGTGAGCATATCCTTTATGAATATGGAGATACCACTGCCTTTGAAGCTCAGTCCATGTTCTGGGGCTGAAAGATGTGGAATGAGTTATAGCCTGGTAGCGCAGGGGTGTTTTCTGCTGCTTTAAACCAGGTCTCCTTTACACCACAAATGTCGATGTTCTCCATTTTGAGGATTGCTTCTAGCAAGTGCATCTTGATATTTAGACTTCTAGCACTGAGTAGCATGACCCTCAGATTGCATTTATTTATAGCTGTTACAGTGGTAATTTGGTTTTTGGAACATTGCCTAAAAAGGCACTATAGGGGTGGCAAGAGCCTTATCCAGTATCCTGAAACCCAGGGGTGACAGATGCAGGCCATCTCTGGCAAATCATCAAAGTCTGTCAGTCATGTCATCCCAAGCAGACAGATACCGCATCCTCTTAGAATGACACCAGAAACTTTGCAAATCAGTGAAGTCAACCATTTTCTACTTGTACTGCGGTATCATTCTGGGTGACAGTAGGATGAAAGCTTACAAGTTACAGTCAGCATATTTGATGGTGTTCTGTTGTCATGAGCTGCCAAGCCATAGTTTGTTGCTTATAAAGTTGCTGGGTAATCTGCAGTAATACTAATCCAAGCCCATGTTGCACAGGTCCATAAAGTAGTACTAGACTAACTTCCCTTGTGGGCCATTTTAAGCCTAACCAGTTACCTTATATCAGAATCAGACCTTCTACCTTGTGTTTGTAAGGCAAATACCTTGCCCATTATGCCAACCTCCTAACTATAACATCTGGTTGGAATGTTGAAGTTCTGAACTTTACAGAACAAAAAGTAGAAGTCTCTGCTTTGAGATTTTTATCATAAAAAGCTGTCCTGCTCCTGAACTAGAACTGTGCAATGTCATGTCTACCAGTCACTGTTATCCTGCTCCTGAACTAGAACTGTGCAATGTCATGCTCTAAGAGTCACTGTTATCTGGCTCCAGAACTACAACTGTGCAATGTCATGCTCTACTAGTCATTGTTACCCTGCTCCTAAACTAGACCGACACAATGTCATGCTCTACCAGTCACTATTATCGTGCTCCTGAACTAAAACTGTGCAATGTCATTCTCTACCAGTCACTGTTATCCTGCTCTTGAACTAGAACTGTGCAATGTCATGCTCTAAGAGTCACTGTTATCTGGCTCCAGAACTACAACTGTGCAATGTCTTGCTCTACTAGTCATTGATATCCTGCTCCTGAACTAGAACCACGCAATGCCATGCTCTACCAGTCACTGTTATCCTGCTCCTGAACTAAAACTGTGCAATGTCATTCTCTACCAGTCACTGTTATCCTACTCCTGAACTAGAACTGTGCAATGTCATGCTCTACCAGTCACTGCTATCCTGATCCAGAACTACAATTGTGCAATGCTATGCTCTACTAGTCACTGTTATCCTCCTGAACTAGAACCATGCAATGTCATGCTCTACCAGTCACTGTTATCCTGCTCCTGAAATAGAACTGTGCAATATCATGCTCTACCAATCACTGTTATCTTGCTCTGAAGCTAGAACCATGCAATGTCATGCTCTAATAGTCACTGTTATATCTGACAAGTCTGGAATGAATTAGGAAAGTTAATGCCACGTACCAAGGAATCACAAAGAGGTGACTTGTCATTAGATTTTTTGCATTGTCATTATCAGAGATGAGTTTTAAGATTTTTGGAAGCCAAGATGTGTCCCATGTATGTATGTATGAGTAGATGTGCAGATGTGATACTTACTTCTACTCAGTTTTAAGTCTTGTTGCCTCAGATTACCCAGCAACTTCATAAGTACCAAACCATGGCTTGGCAGCTCATGACAATAGAACACCATCAAATATGCTGACTGTAACTTGTAAGCTTTCATTCATTTCAGCTACTTCCCTTTAAAATGTTCCTGGGCAATATTCATGTTCAAAAGTACAATCTCAGAAGTCTGTATTTACACAGAGAGGTACAGAAAGTCTAAAGCTTTGACATAGTTTCATACAGTCTAATTTAGCAAAATCCTTGACTAACACCGAGAACAGAGAAGAAATTAGCATTAAGTGTAATTGTAATACTGCTTTAATAGTTCAAAGCAGCTAACCTTCCCCTTTTAGTCTATTTATTTAAATGTTCAGGGTCTGTATGTTTGATAAGCAGCTCACTGCTGTTACAATGCTATTTACCCATTCAGCCAGCTCTGCTTCGTAAGCAATAACACCATCACCTCCATGCATTCAGTTCTGCTTTAAATGGCTTTTGAAACCATTCTTGGTACATGAAGAGCATGAATAATTGATACCTTTTTAGGTGAAATTTTAATAGCATGCATTCCATAAAATAACTTTAACTGGCATATAAAGGTGAGTAACTTAACAAAATATCAGAAGAATCTTGAGTGTTTTGACAATGACCCTCAAAAAGGTGTAATGATTAAACTTCTCTTAGTATTACTACATTCATTATTCCAGACAGAATCTAGACATTTCTGAGGGGAACATGTTCCAAAATATGCTCTTGCTACTACTAAAACTTGTGAAAAAACCCTCATGAATGCTCATGCTATTTCTTTAAGCTGTTATTCTCAGCAATATTGAGAGCTTATATTTTCAAAATATTAATACTTTTTCAGGTTTAGCGTGACTGACCATATATTCAGTAGCCTACCAACTGCTCTAATGTGACCTGCATTTTTCTTTCTAAGCCATGAATACCCAATCCTATCTCACCACCTATTTTTTCAAAAACCTAGTGGCACTAAAAGCACCTTGCACTGGGTTCCTAAATCTACACTCACTGAACTCAATGCTATTCCAATCTATTGAACAGGTTACCATTACAGGTCAAATGAAATCCTCCTTTGGTTTTAATGACTGAATGGGTAGACATACGTCTGTACAAAGGTTATCATTATGTCCCTGCTTAGTCTGGGAGGTAAGCATTATTAAATGCTTAAAAAGGGTGGCAGCGATTTTTAAGTATGTCAACTTAAAGATGTATATGACTATGTATTTATGGTCCTTCTGACTGCTATCTCTATCTCTCCGTATATATATATATATATATATATATATATATATATATTTATATCTACATATATATATATATATATATATATATATATATATATATATATATATATATATATATAATGTATATATATATATATATATATATATATATATATATATATATATATACATATATATATATATATATATATATATATATATATGTGTGTGTGTGTGTGTGTGTGTGTGTATAATATATATGTGTATATATGAGTATATATGTGTGTGTGTATGGATCTCCTTTCAATTATTGAATTGCCAAAATCACGCAATGCAAAATGTTGAGACTGGAATTCTGAAACTTTATTTAACTGAACGTTGATAATACCAAATGTTAGAATGCCATAATGACATTAATATTTGTGTGGTTTACTTGCAGACTGTGTGGTATAGCTTTAAGATTTATTAGTTTGTAGGAAGGACGTATGGCGGCCATTAGCTAATGAGGTATTTATCTGTTTGGATTGTTAAGTGAGATATTTTTGTTTTGCATGGAAGTTTGAGTGAAATATAGATATAGGTATTTTTCTGTGTTAATGAGTGGTGAATTGATATGGAGAGTCATTGTTAGTATTTATATTTAAGATTGTTTTGAAATTAAGCTCTTTTGCTGTACAACACAGAATAGTATATTTACCATTTTCTTTGGTGTAGTGCGATCTTGAAGTTGATATATTAAACTAACAGGCAGTGTGGGGGTGCAGAGGGGCTTACCCTCCCTGCTTAATCGGAGAGAATTAGGTCTGTTCTTAGCTGTTTTTTGCATTTTGCAGTTGTGAAGGGTGGGAAGGTTAGCTTCACATTGTGTTTTTGATACTGTAAGTTACGGTATTTTGCAGTTTCAGCTTAATTAAATTTTGGAATTTTGGTCTTGAGTGTTTTGCATTTTCTCCCCAGGTCTCTGCTACAAATTGACTTTGTTCCAAGTCAGACTTTCCCAGTTAACAAATGTTAAATAAAAATAAAAAAATAAAAATTTCAATGATTTTGGTAATTCGATAACTGAAAGTAGAGCCATATATGTATCCACACACAGTTGCTTTAATTGCTTTTCCTAGGGCACTACCTGGAGCATTAGCTTATATTTAATTTTTGTTTTCTCAATTGTTTTTATTGAAAATTTTAGCAACAAAATATTAATATATGATAAAAATATTATAAAAGAAATACACATATCTAAAAGAAATATAACAAACGGCAACTAAAATACCTGTTTACAATGTTATCTACTATAAAACAAAGCTTTTTAAACAGAAAAAGAAATGTGATAATCCTAGTTGTTAGTTAATTATCAAAGTCTGTTTATTCAGCAGTTCTTTGAATTACAACCATATATTGTATGCAGAGGTTATTCTAGATGTTCTTGTCTTGATCATGATAAGTTTAAGATGGCAAACTTCAGTTGCCAAGTGTACAAATTTCTTCATAGTAGGAGTGTCCAGTTCTTCCAGCTCTTGGAGATGACTTCTCCTGCTAATGTTAAGATACTCTATAAAAGAGGGTATTTTATTTTCATGACACAAGAGGTAATATGTGTATAAAATAAAATGAAAGATTTGGTCAGCATACATTTATCATTAAAAACAGACTATAAGAGAGAACTCATATTATTCCCAATATGTTTTAAGTTTTATGCAATTATAAAACATATGCTGCCAGTCACCTTTGTTTTAAGTTTTATGCAATTGTAAAACATATGCTGCCAGTCACCTTTAACATTTAATTTACAGCCCCCACGTCATATGCCTTTATTATACATCATTTTGACTTTATGTAGTGTGATAAAGGTTCTATGTAAGACATTCCAAGAGAATATCCTCCACCTCAGTGATGAAGTAGTTTGTTTTTAAGACTGGAGTATTAGATTTGTATTATCTTCACCTTGGGAGTTATTATTAACAAGCCTAAAATAATCCCAATAGCTTTCTCTGTGACATTGTTGGATATTATGAATATAAGGCTGAAATTGATTCTGTTATAAATATGCTGAAAGAAAAAGTGTGCTTGAATATATGTATAGAGTTTAAAATGTGCATTCATACTGTATGTATAACAGACAGGCTTCTGTTCACAGCATCAGAACTGGAAAACAAGGATTACATGATATTTTCATGTTTGCAGAACAAATATCTATTAACAGACATCCTTTTTTATAAATTCAGCAATACATGATTTTTTTTAGTAGGAACAGCTTGTAAATACGTTTCCTTTCAGATTTCTGTTAATGGCACCCTCACATCAGCAAAAGTGCTTACAAGTAAATCACAAAAGGACAATAGAAAAGTCTAAAAACAGACATTATGTGACTTCCCACAGAAGGCCAGAAAAACATACTAAGAGGAAATATGTGCGTGACTAGCTCTCTATATAACTATTGTAGTAATTCAGTTATGTGAGAGAAGGACAGAGAGAGGTATTTTGTAGAAGTCATCATTCATATCTGTAATAAAGGAAAACTTTGTAAATATATGCTACAAGCTAGAAAAGAGTATGTGTCGTTTGTTATGAAATAAGTTATCTGTAACTGTGCTTATAGCTGCAAAATATATTTCTTTATCAGTGTGCAATTTGAAAGGCTTGGTGCTTTAAACAGACTACAGATGGAGTCATGCAAAGCTCTGTGTCTCTGATTCAGCAGTAAATTGACTGGGTGTCGTAAGAAGACTTCAAATCCAGAACAGCATAGCAGAGCACGCAAAGTAAAATAAATATTTTAATGGTGACCCTTTGACAACATTCCTAGCCTGTATCCAAAAACAGGGGGAGTGAATGGGTAATGCCTTGTATAAGGTCACTCCTGTAAAAGCACAGTAACTAATGTTTATGTGAAGTATTTCGGAATTCTACAGTTTTCTACAGTTTGCAGCAATAATACAGTTTAATAGACATCTAAATCCAGTGAGACTGCATTGCAGGAAGGTGAGCAGTTCCATAAATTCTCCAGAAAAGGTACAAGACAAAGTTGTAAGACTGAAACTGCCAGTTTTGCTGTACCAACTTCACAAGTGACTACATAAACTTTTCAACCATCTACAGTAAAGCAGCTTGACCATTTGCCTCTCTGTTGACTGGTAAGAAAATGATTCTGGGTTACATACAGTATGAATGCCATAGAGGTAATAATAATAACAGAATAAATGTATATACAGCATATTAGCAAATGTAAAACCTTATTAGGACAAGTTAATAGTAAGGCATTATGCAAATGGATTGCAAGTTGATAGTAAGGCATTATGCAAATGGATTACAATATTTGAGTGGTATCTGAAACAAAACCATATGTGGTATAAAAATATTTATTGTGTGTACAATGTCATAAAAATACAGTGCATGCCACAAATATGTTGACATTATATTCAAATGTTAGACAGTTATGTTCTGTCACTAGATGTAAAAGGTTTATTTCAGAGTTGCAACAACAGTCAAATCAGTTACTGACAGGGCCTCTAGTACATTTTGTTACAAAATAATGTAGTAAACTTCTAAAAGACAGACACAATGAGTTCAGGAAGCTTAGACAAGTTATACATACATCTTTTCAAAAGTGCATAGGAGTTTCAAATTCAGCAGAACAGCTTACTAAAGAATGTCAGAAAGACCAAGCAACATTACAGGAAACTCAACAGCAGTTGCAGGATAAAGGAAATAAATTAGATGAACTGACAGAGACTGGGAACTTCCTGCATACACAGCTAATCTGTGTAAAAGAAATATATTTTATAATATATTTATGTTTTGAAAATGGTTAAGCATACATGGTAGGATGGTAGGGACAAATCATTCTTAAATGTTTAAAACTTTCATTCAGTTAAAGCAAGACATTTATCAATACTACAGCAAAGTAAATTATATAACTGCTATTCTAATATCATAGTCAAAAGGTGCACACCAGTTTTAGTGTATAAAAATTAAATAAAAATAATTAGACAAAACTGTTCTAGTGCATACAAATCAAATGACAAAATGGTCTGAAATAGAGCTACAGGAAGAAATAATATCTCATTCCTTCTTGACAATACTCTTTTAGGGGGAAGGAAAAAACAGGTATTAATGCATTAGAAATATTGGTAAACAGATTAAATGTGAAAGTCCAAGATATTTTATACTAGTTATTATTGTATTGTTTAGTATTAAATTGCATTTGCAACATGTTAAATTGCAAAGCTATACACAAGATGATTTAAAATTGCTTTATTACAACTATACAAGAGAGAGTAAAGATATGTAAAAAATTGCACACGAATAGTGACTATTTTAATATGTTTTTGGCAAAACAATGTTGGTATAAAAAAGCATGAATGTTTATAATTGCTGAGTATGTAGTTAAAAATAACAGGACGTATGGCTTTGGTGCCAATTCTACTAGATATTTCTAAAGAGACATAAACATTTTCCAAGACTTTGCTTACTATTAATGTTATTACATTTGTAAGATTAGACTAAATGTACTTTATAGTCTTTGTATGTACAAATGCAGAAGAATTCAGTTCAAATGAAATTAATGTCTAGTAATGAATATTTGTAAAAAAACATGCTTAAAAATGGGTCCTGGGTACCTACTAGATTGAAATGCACGAATAGCAAGCAGTCTGTATAAATACATACTGTACAGGATACATTGTAATAAGTTCAAAAGTAATTTGTCAAGTTGTAATATTACTGGTTTTACCCCAGTTTGAGGAAAATTATATTAAAATATTGTACTCATACAGCTAATGGACTAATATGTACATAGCATTCTTTAAGCCCAGTTCAGTACTTTATGTTCACTTCACTGTCAACCAAGATGCTAATGGGCAGTTCATAGACATGACCACAATGTTATGGTTAAAACGATATTGAAACTATATTTTCAGCAGTGTATAAATGCTTGCAGTAGCACATAGTTCTTGTCTCTTATAGTTAATTCAACAGTTGCAAAGAGTTAATAAAAGAGTTCTAAGTCATAAATTAAATTCTGTTATTGCAAAAGAATAAATTGATCAAGTTAAAAAAATAAAACTAAAGCAGACACAGCTCATAACTGATTAAATATTTTCACAAAATGGTCTGCAAAAGAAAAATAATTGTATTAACTATGTAAAATTGCATTTTGACTTGTATCAAAAGAAAACTAAAGTTTTGTTTCTTAATGTGTTTTCTATATGATGTAATCAAAAATACATATCAGTATAAAATGTTCTGAGTATGTTTAAAAACAGAGGGAATTGTTGGATGTTATGAATATCAGGCTGAAATTAATTCTGTTGTAAATATGCTGAAAGAAAAAGTTTGCTTGAATATATGTATAGAGTTTAAAATGTGCATTCATACTGTATGTATAACAGATAGGCTTCTGTTCACAGCATCAGAATTGGAAAACAAGGATTACATGATTTTCTCATGTTTGCAGAACAAATATCTATTAACAGACATCCTTTTTTATAAATTCAGCAATATGTGATGTTTTTTCAGTAGGAACAGCTTGCACAGATGTTTCCTTTCAGATTTATGTTAATGGCATCCTCACATCAGCAAAAGTGCTTACAAGTAAATCACAAAAGGACAATAGAAAAGTCTAAAAACAGACATTATATGACTTCCCACAGAAGGCCAGTAAAACATACCAAGAGGAAATATGTGCGTGACTAGCTCTCTATATAATTATTGTAGTAATTCAGTTATGTGAGAGAAGGACAGAGAGAGGTATTTTGTAGAAGTCATCATTCATATCTGTAATGAAGGAAAACTTCGTAAATATATGCTACAAACTAAGAAATAGTATGTGTCGTTTGTTATAAAATAAGTTATCTGTAACTGTGCTTATAGCTGCAAAATATATTTCTTTATCAGTGTGCAATTTGGAAGGCTTGGTGCTTTGAACAGACTACAGATGGAGTCATGCAAAGCTCTGTGTCTCTGATTCAGCAGTAAATTGACTGTATGTCGTAAGAAGACTTCAAATCCAGAACAGCATAGCAGAGCACGTGAAGTAAAATACATGTTTCAACCTTATACATTTTAGATAGAAGCGTCTTTTCAATGATATTATAGTGCATTAGAATAATGAGTAAATCAATGAATGTGGAGAAAGAATTTCTAACTATTAGTTGCATTAGATTAATCTTATAGTCAACTAATTGTCTACAATTTTGAATTTCTAACCACATATTTGCTTAACTCAAATTATTAATCACATGGTCAACATTTTGTAACTTCCCATTGTCTAGTAATTGATACCAGTACAACAGTTTTTTTGTCTTTAAATGTAGCCATTGTTGTTATATTAAATGTATGAACACTATTTTGAATTTAGACAACTGGAAATAGAAAGAAAGCCTATGCTTTATATTCAGGGTTCTTGAAAATGAAATTTTTAAAGGA
This sequence comes from Protopterus annectens, assembly GCF_019279795.1. Lineage (NCBI taxonomy): Eukaryota > Metazoa > Chordata > Ceratodontiformes > Protopteridae > Protopterus > Protopterus annectens. Next base: position 1,498,214,054 of record NC_056735.1, read on the forward strand.
CATTATTATCATATTAATAAAAAAGAGTTAACTGGTTTGTTTTTATTTTCTGAAAAATAGTCTTTTACTAATCAATAAAATGTATTAGTAGCTATTTTAGTATGATATGATTTTGTTAAATTATTGGATTTACAGCAAATACTTCCTTGAATATCTTTCCATTTGGCATTACAATTGTTATTTAACCAAGCAAGCATATCTTAACAACTGAGGATAAGGAACATAATTCTGAATCTGGAAGACCAATACTACCAGATATCCAGTCTCTAATGTAATGGTTTAAAGCTAGTTTAGGCTTATTAGGAAACCTTTCTGAAACCTGAAATCATGTCAGTTAATTAAATATGTGCTCTGAATATGTCAGAAGAGTTCATGCAGATGTAATTTCAAAGGAGTTTCTGATGATTCATTGTATTCAGTGTCAGTACTAAACATCAATGCACTTCTTTGCCTTTAGTCATCATATTTTCAGACAAAAAGTATTTGCAGAAACACCAAAGCCCAATAAACTTCTTCTCTTAAACTGGAATAAAATACCTCTCCATTTGAAACAAATGATCCTTTATTATTGACCAACAAATGGAAATGCACGACAAGCTAATCACTCCTTAGTAGAGAAATCCAAAGAGACAACAAAATATTGAATCAAGCGCTTTCACCCGTTCCTATGACGGGCTTTTTCAAGATGAACTACCAAAAGCTCTTTGTGTGCTTAAATACAGCATTTGTAAAACAATTAATCAATTAAAAGAATTGCAACAATCAAATTAAGTCAGTTGAAAACCTAAACTTCCTTTCTGTTTAAAGAGAAATCACATTAATGAATGTTTGATTGTTATACATTTTCGTCAGGACATATTCAAAGTGCATTCATCATATTAATTCTGTTTTCTATTCTTTTTACATATGAATAGTTCGTGTCGTATGTATAACTATATAAAAACCAACATCAACCTTTACAGTTACTGTGAAGGTTTATCTGCGCTTGCATGTATTTTTATAAAAGGTTTTCCTGTGTGAGCAACTCCGCTGACATGCTGTTCACAGCGAACGTGTTTAAGCCGAAAAAAATGAATAGTAAATGTTGTTTAAATCAAGAAACAGTTAGTCTTTCTTTCACAATTTCTTTGTATTATTTCGAAATATGTCAAATACTCTATATACAAACTGTATACACTCATTTCTACGGTTGCAATATGCAATGACCTGTACATGCGGTTGCAAAAGCATCTAAATGCTTGTTCGTACCTGTTGAAACTATAACAAGAATAGAAAATGTTTGTAAATGTTAATGTATTAAACTTGCATGTGTTTTTGTAAAAGGTTTTCCTGTGTGAGCAACTCCGCTGACATGCTGTTCACAGCGAACGTGTTTAAGCCGAAAAAAATGCATAGTAAATGTTGTTTAAATCAAAGAACAGTTAGTCTTTCTTTTACTATTTCTTTGTATTATTTCGAAATATATCAAATACTCTATAAACAAACTGTATACACTCATTTCTACGGTTGCAGTATGCAATGACCTGTACACGCGGTTGCAAAAGCATCTAAATGCTTGTTCGTATCTGTTGAAGCTATAACAAGAATAGAAAATGTTTGTAAATGTTAATGTATTAACCTAATGGTTATTAGTCCTTAAATTTTGATCTCTAAATTTTAATGAAAGTAAGTTAAAATCTTGAATTAAAAATTTTTTAATTAAACCATTTATTATTCATCTAACCGGGAGGAAGGTTATTTAATTCCAATGAATATAGTTGTTGTTTCAGTTCTACAGTGTTATTTTGGCAGTGAGCAACCTTTATACTAAAAAATCAATTAATACTGGGACAGTTAATTCTAAAATATCAATTAAATATAATAAATATATAAATATATAAATACATATTATTATTGTATTGCTTTCACTATAGTTAATAAATACTAAATATTTGTTAATTACCAAATTAATATATCAAAAATTAATATGTACAAAGAATCACCCTAAACATTATAAATGTTATTGTAGTTACTTATGGATATTATTTACCATAAAAATATGTTATCAATTGATTGTAATTTTAGTTAAAATTGATTAGGAATGAGTCAGTAGTTTTACAAATAATAAATAAAACAAAATCAAATCAATTGTGAGAGTATAATTATAGTTGTTAAGAACTTGTAGTATAGTAATCTTTATCTTAAAATGCTTCTAGCCTATTGGGAAAAAACTTTAGCCCCTTTAATAAACATACACTGTTACATTAAAGTTAGGTAAAACCTCATATAAGAAATCACTATTTGGAATAAATAAAAATAAAAATATATATTCTTAAAAACAATACAACCTTTTATTTTAACTAAAAGATTTTTTAACTAATAAATTATTCATGGTTATTACCTATCAAAAATCAATAAATAATTATTTAAAATCTTATGGGTTTATTATTATAATTTTGCCCTTCTTAATTTAAGGAGGCTAGAAATACTAATAGCTTCATTAAGTCCTGGGGGTTTCGATGCATTTAGTCTTAGTTGCCAATTTAATTCTTTAAATTCAATAGTAGTTTCCCAATCTCCCCCTCTGGGATTAAGGGGAACCTGTTCGATTACTAAAAATTTTAATGTCATTTTGGGGCAATTAATAAGATGTTTAACAAAAGCATTCGTTTCTTTCTTTTTCCGAATGTCATAAATGTGTTCGTAAATTCTTTTGCGTAATGCTCTTTCAGATTTGCCCACATAAAAACTCTCACATTCCTGACAAATTCCTAAATAAATAATGCCTTTTGAACCACAGTTACAATAACATGTTGGTTTTAAGGTAAATTTTCTTGATTTAATGTAGTAGGCATTAGTTTCAACAATGAAAGAACATTGTTTGCAACCATTGCATTTGTATGTACCAATCTTGCCACCTTTATTAACAAGTTGTGTTGGTAGTTGTTTTTCAAACATATTTTTCAGATTGGAATTTCTTGCATTTGCAAACATCGGTCTTTCTGGCACCCATTTTTTTGTATCATCATTTGTAGTCAAAATGGGCCAGTATTTGTTAACCATTTTCTTTAATTGGTCAGTATCATTGTTAAAAGTACAACTAAAAATAGTTTGGGAAGTGGGGGAATTCTTTTTAACATCAAGTATAGGGTTTGCTGAGTCTAGTGGTTCTAGTACTGTGCCCAGCAATGGGCTATATATGCCTGTTCTTCCTTGTAAAACTTCTTGATGCATTTTCTCTATTAGTGCCAAAGGGTAACCTCTCTCTGAAAAAAGTTTTGTTAGCGTTTGAGCTTCTTCAGAGAATTTTTTGTCAGTGCTACACATTCTTGAGGCCCTAATAAATTGGCCTTTAACAATACCCTTCTTCTGTGAAAAAGGGTGGGCACTACTAAAATGGAGATATGTGTTAGAGAACGTTGGTTTTCTGTAAATAGAAGACTCAAACAATTGTGAGTCCATGTTCTTTACTAACAAAACATCTAAATAATTCATCTGATTGTCACTCACATTGGATGTAAATTTCAGAAAACTTGTGGTCTCATTTATGTATAGCAAAAAGGTTTCTAAACTTGCTTTACTACCTTCCCATAGAATACATATATCATCCAGGTACCTCCTGTAGTGTAAAATATTGTTTTTCCATTGTGTTGTAAATATAAATTCATTTTCCCAATGACAGAGAACTAAATTTGCATATGCTGAGGCACATGGTGAACCCATGGCAACACCTTTATTTTGTTTGAAGAATTCCCCATTAAAATAAATAAAATTATTGTTTAAAATAATACCCATAAAATCAGATAATAAATTTATGGTGTTGTTGTTAAAATTTGAGAATTTGACTAAAATTTCGTTGAACCATTGTGTACCAATGTCATGTGGTATGCTAGGAAAAAGATCTGTTACATCAATTGTCACTAAGAAGTCAACTTTTGTATAATAACACTCCTTAATACCTTTTAGGAATTCCCAAGAATCTTTGCAAATGTGTTGTATTGATGTTATAGTCTTTTTAAGTGTTGCATCAACAAATTTACCTAGGGGTTCCGTGATACTGCCTGAACCTGCAACAATAGGTCTAAACTTTAACGGTTCTAACCCCTTGTGTACCTTGGGTATCCCAAAAATTACTGGTGTAAGAGGTTTGTTAACTATTAAATAGTTGTAAAGTTTCTCATTAATGACTCCCTGTAGTAACATGTCATACAGAATATGTTTAATCCTAGCATATGCAATGTTCAACTCATTTAATGAAAGGGTGCTGTACTGCTCTGTGTCCTGAAGCATATTGTGAATGACTTCCTCATATTCAGTTTTGTACATTAAAACAACCCCACCCCCTTTGTCCGGTTTCATTACCCTTATCTGCTCGTCCCTTAATTGTTTAATAAGTGTAAAGCAGTTTTGGGGTAAAATTTTGTTTAAAGACATTTTTTCTGGGTAAACTCCTTATTTCAGTTTCCATCAAGTCTTCAAAGATTTTTACAACAGGATGTAGGGGTGGGTTGAAAGTACTTGATCTACTAACTAAATCTCTTGGAAAATTCCTCCCTTTAAAGAAAATGTCCAAGTTTAACTGTCTTGTAAACAGTTTAAATTCTAATATGGTCTTAGTTGTATCAATGCTTTTGGTTGGAACAAAATGAAAACCCTTTGTGAATAAATCAAAGTGTATGTCATTTACTTGGTTTTCTGTAAAATTAAAAATAATAAAGTTGTTCTTGGTCTCAATTACACATAAAGAAGGGTGTGTTTGAGGTAAAATATTTTCATTTAATGACAACATATTCATCTGCGCTGTTTCCCCCACGCTTGCTGGTTCTGGAACTGTGCTCTGTTCCCTTGCCTGCGTTGGGGAAATTGAAAACCCTGGTGTTCGTCATTTTTTGGGGTATTGTTATTCATAATATTGTTGGTATTATGTTTCTGAGCTAGTCTTTCACTGCGTCTTAAAGTTTCAGTCAAGGGTGTACTATCATTTATATTTTGAAAGGATGGAGGCCCTCCATTTTTATTCATATATCTGGTAGACCAGTTTTGTTTATTGGAATAACATGATGTTATCCCATTCTTATAGTCATTTAAATCTCTTTCTAACTTTTTAACTTTTCTTTCTATGATTCTAACACAGTACTGGTCTACCTCATAAAAAACATTATTGTAATCTTTCTTAATCCTAGAAAAAGAAACATCAGTGTTAATAGAGTTATTAAGTATATTTAACTCTTCCAATAACATGTCAGCTTTCTTTTCATAGTCTTTGACCATTAGATGTAACATTTCAAGTCCAGTACAATCAAAAAGTTCTGAAATCTCTTTATGAAGGTCTGAACCAATGGTTGCGTTGTTCGGAAACTTGTTAATTCGAAGACCTCTAGGCACCCTCTTTACTTTAATACATTCTTGTAGATAGTCTATTTCAAGTTTTGTTGCTTTAAAAGAATATAGTTTGTCACTAAACAGTGAAAAGTCAGAATCTATTTTACTATTATTATTAGTTGTAGCATTGTTATGCACAGTACCTGCTGAAAAAGCAAATTGCTTACTGGACCAAGCATCGAAATTGAAAGTTCTCTGTGTGTTGTCCGTTGTAGGAATAGCCATTTGATGTTGGGACAACAGTTCTTTTCTGTGCGAAGTACTAGGCTGCTGTTCCGAAACACCAGAAGTTGGTGATTCACGTACACTAGTTCTATTCGCGCCAAATTCCTGCTCCTGGTTTGCAGCAATTCTGCTGCCGGAGTTAGTGTTATTATCTCTCACAGAGTTCGAAAGTTGAGTAAGTAATTGAATTACTTGTCTGAATTCAGACCTGGTAACTGGAACATCGTCTGCTGCATCACTAAGAATCAACGGTGTTCTCTGGAAGTCGGAAACCTCAGTGCCTTCTGCCATAGCAAACACCAAACACTGAAACACGAACTAGGTCCCAATAAGCAACAAAAAGTATTTGCAGAAACACCAAAGCCCAATAAACGTCTTCTCTTAAACTGGAATAAAATACCTCTCCATTTGAAACAAACGATCCTTTATTATTGACCAACAAATGGAAATGCACGACAAGCTAATCACTCCTTAGTAGAGAAATCCAAAGAGACAACAAAATATTGAATCAAGCGCTTTCAAGATGAACTACCAAAAGCTCTTTGTGTGCTTAAATACAGCATTTGTAAAACAATTAATCAATTAAAAGAATTGCAACAATCAAATTAAGTCAGTTGAGAACCTAAACTTCCTTTCTGTTTAAAGAGAAATCACATTAATGAATGTTTGATTGTTATACATTTTCGTCAGGACATATTCAAAGTGCATTCATCATATTAATTCTGTTTTCTATTCTTTTTACATATGAATAGTTCGTGTCGTATGTATAACTATATAAAAACCAACATCAACCTTTACAGTTACTGTGAAGGTTTATCTGCGCTTGCATGTATTTTATAAAGGTTTTCCTGTGTGAGCAACTCGCTGACATGCTGTTCACAGCGAGCGTGTTTAAGCGAAAAATGAATAGTAAATGTTGTTTAAATCAAGAAACAGTTAGTCTTTCTTTCACAATTTCTTTGTATTATTTGAAATATGTCAAATACTCTATATACAAACTGTATACACTCATTTCTCGGTTGCAATATGCAATGACCTGTACATCGTTGCAAAGCATCTAAATGCTTGTTTACCTGTTGAAACTATAACAAGAATAGAAAATGTTTGTAAATGTTAATGTATTAAACTTGCATGTGTTTTGTAAAGGTTTTCCTGTGTGAGCAACTCCGCTGACATGCTGTTCTGTGAGCGTGTTTAAGCTGAAAAAAATGCATAGTAAATGTTGTTTAAATCAAAGAACAGTTAGTCTTTCTTTTACTATTTCTTTGTATTATTTCGAAATATATCAAATACTCTATAAACAAACTGTATACACTCATTTCTATGGTTGCAGTATGCAATGACCTGTACCTTGTTGCAAAAGCATCTAAATGCTTGTTCGTATCTGTTGAAGCTATAACAAGAATAGAAAATGTTTGTAAATGTTAATGTATTAACCTAATGGTTATTAGTCCTTAAATTTTGATCTCTAAATTTTAATGAAAGTAAGTTAAAATCTTGAATTAAAAATTTTTTAATTAAACCATTTATTATTCATCTAACCGGGAGGAAGGTTATTTAATTCCAATGAATATAGTTGTTGTTTCAGTTCTACAGTGTTATTTTGGCAGTGAGCAACCTTTATACTAAAAAATCAATTAATACTGGGACAGTTAATTCTAAAATATCAATTAAATATAATAAATATATAAATATATAAATAAATATTATTATTGTATTGCTTTCACTATAGTTAATAAATACTAAATATTTGTTAATTACCAAATTAATATATCAAAATTAATATGTACAAAGAATCACCTAAACATTATAAATGTTATTGTAGTTACTTATGGATATTATTTACCATAAAATATGTTATCAATTGATTGTAATTTTAGTTAAAATTGATTAGGAATGAGTCAGTAGTTTTACAAATAATAAATAAAACAAAATCAAATCAATTGTGAGAGTATAATTATAGTTGTTAAGAACTTGTAGTATAGTAATCTTTATCTTAAAATGCTTCTAGCCTATTGGGAAAAAACTTTAGCCCCTTTAATAAACATACACTGTTACATTAAAGTTAGGTAAAACCTCATATAAGAAATCACTATTTGGAATAAATAAAAATAAAAATAAGAAGGGCATAATTATAATAATAAACCCATAAGATTTTAAATAATTATTTATTGATTTTTGATAGGTAATAACCATGAATAATTTATTAGTTAAAAAATCTTTTAGTTAAAATAAAAGGTTGTATTGTTTTTAAGAATATATATTTTTATTTTTATTTATTCCAAATAGTGATTTCTTATATGAGGTTTTACCTAACTTTAATGTAACAGTGTATGTTTATTAAAGGGGCTAAAGTTTTTTCCCAATAGGCTAGAAGCATTTTAAGATAAAGATTACTATACTACAAGTTCTTAACAACTATAATTATACTCTCACAATTGATTTGATTTTGTTTTATTTATTATTTGTAAAACTACTGACTCATTCCTAATCAATTTTAACTAAAATTACAAGCAATTGATAACATATTTTTATGGTAAATAATATCCATAAGTAACTACAATAACATTTATAATGTTTAGGGTGATTCTTTGTACATATTAATTTTTGATATATTAATTTGGTAATTAACAAATATTTAGTATTTATTAACTATAGTGAAAGCAATACAATAATAATATTTATTTATATATTTATATATTTATTATATTTAATTGATATTTTAGAATTAACTGTCCCAGTATTAATTGATTTTTTAGTATAAAGGTTGCTCACTGCCAAAATAACACTGTAGAACTGAAACAACAACTATATTCATTGGAATTAAATAACCTTCCTCCCGGTTAGATGAATAATAAATGGTTTAATTAAAAAATTTTTAATTCAAGATTTTAACTTACTTTCATTAAAATTTAGAGATCAAAATTTAAGGACTAATAACCAGTAGGTTAATACATTAACATTTACAAACATTTTCTATTCTTGTTATAGCTTCAACAGATACGAACAAGCATTTAGATGCTTTTGCAAATCGCTGTACAGGTCATTGCATACTGCAACGAGAAATGAGTGTATACAGTTTGTTTATAGAGTATTTGATATATTTCGAAATAATACAAAGAAATAGTAAAAGAAAGACTAACTGTTCTTTGATTTAAACAACATTTACTATGCATTTTTTTCGGCTTAAACACGCTCAGAACAGCATGTCAGCGGAGTTGCTCACACAGGAAAACCTTTACAAAAACACATGCAAGTTTAATACATTAACATTTACAAACATTTTCTATTCTTGTTATAGTTTCAACAGGTACGAACAAGCATTTAGATGCTTTTGCAAATCATGTACAGGTCATTGCATATTGCAACGTGAGAAATGAGTGTATACAGTTTGTATATAGAGTATTTGACATATTTCGAAATAATACAAAGAAATTGTGAAAGAAAGACTAACTGTTTCTTGATTTAAACAACATTTACTATTCATTTTTTTCGGCTTAAACACGCTGTGAACAGTATGTCAGCGGAGTTGCTTACACAAGAAAACCTTTATAAAAATACATGCAAGCGCAGATAAACTTTTATAGTAACTGTAAAGGTTGATGTTGGCTTTTATATAGTCATACATATAACACGAACTACTCACATATAAAAAGAATAGAAAACAGAATTAATATGATGAATGCACTTTGAATATGTCCTGACGAAAATGTATAACAATCAAACATTCATTAATGTGATTTCTCTTTAAACAGAAAGGAAGTTTAGGTTTTCAACTGACTTAATTTGATTGTTGCAATTCTTTTAATTGATTAATTGTTTTACAAATGCTGTATTTAAGCACACAAAGAGCTTTTGGTAGTTCATCTTGAAAAAGCCCGTCATAGGAACGGGTGAAAGCGCTTGATTCAATATTTTGTTGTCTCTTTGGATTTCTCTACTAAGGAGTGATTAGCTTGTCGTGCATTTCCATTTGTTGGTCAATAATAAAGGATCGTTTGTTTCAAACGGAGAGGTATTTTATTCCAGTTTAAGAGAAGAAGTTTATTGGGCTTTGGTGTTTCTGCAAATACTTTTTGTTGCTTATTGGGACCTAGTTCGTGTTTCAATATTTTCAGACAAGAAAATTAACATTTTTGACTTTAGTGTGCACTGCATTCTTTTATGCATTATAGCATTTCAGCTTTATTATTTTCTGTTATGGCTACAACATATTATAAATCTTAACATACAGAGTTATTTTGACTTGTATCACCTTTACAAAATGGCTCTGACTTCTTCATAGCCTGAAATGTAATCCTTGCCTCTGCAAACAGCCTTCTAATGCTTACAGCCACACTTCTTACACTCTGTGTGATGTCTGACTGGTTGTCTATTACTAAGCACCATTTTGAATAGAGTATAGTTGTCAATAATGTCATTTTGATTTATAATTATTTTTTTTAATTTGAGGTATATTTTCTTTCTTTTCCATTCAGATGTTTAATTTTACATACATCCAATCCCTCAGTCCTAGTCTTAAGATAAATAATTAAAAGTTCACTTTCTTCACACACATCTAGTATTCTATCAAATGTCAAATCTGATAACTGTCTGCATCAGGTCTGAGCATTTTTGAAAGTATACACAAAGCTCTTTCTTATCAGTGAATATTGTAGTCTGAAAACTCACAATTTGTTGTTTTGTGCTTTATCTCAGTCATAGAAACATATGTTGACTCTCCTACACATTGCCTGCAATTATTGAAAATAAGTGCCTTATATATGGAAATTGTTTTTGATTTGAAATATAGCTGAAATCTTTATCCTTAAACTACTGTTTTGCCATTTTTCTCCTTGCTAAAAGTAGAAATACCTTTATTGCTTCCTAACCTGCAAACTATAGGAGTATTATATATTTTTTAAAACTATTTTTATTATGTTTTATAACAATACAAATATTTTACATATATCCAAAGAGGAAATTGCTTATTAGTCAAAACAAATAAACATAAAAGTGAAAAGAACCAAAGTATTTACATAGTGTCTAAATAATACAGTATTACAATATATCTTAAAAAATAGTGTTACATTAAACAAAATAAGGATCTTTGTCTAAAATAGTCTCTAGATTGGACCACATATTATATGAATAGGATGTTCTAGTAGCTCTTGACTTAATAGTCAACATTTCTAAACAACAGATTTCAGTTAGAAAATTTTTGAATTCTGCAAATGAAGGTGCGAGTTCAGATTTCCAGTTTTTAGTTATTGTTTTCCTAGCTGCTGTTAACGCAGACCATAAAAGAGGATATTTGATTCTTCTAATACGGGAAGGAATTGGAGTGTTGAATAAAACCAAAGATTTGTTCAAGGTGACTCTATCTGTAAAAAGTACTTGAAGAAGATTATTATTTTTTTCCCAAAAGTTCTTTAAGGCTACACAGTTATAGAACATGTGTGACCAATCAGATTTAGAATCTGATTTACATCTCCAGCACAATACCCTGTCTTTGGTAATCAATTCTAATTTATGGGGTGTGAAAAAAGCTCTGTTCATAAATTTCCATGCATATATTCTCCACCTTAATGATGATGTAGTTAGTTTGGATGATTCCAAAATTATTTTTTTGTCTAATTCAGTGGGGATCGTATTATTGGTTGTGACAAAGTAAGTCCAGTAGTTATCAGGCATATTTTTTGTTTCTATATTAACTATTTTATATATGATTGATAGTTAACATTTAATAATTGTGTTTTGTTATATAAAAGAGGTGAAAATGTTATTAATTTAGGAATTGGTGATCTTGAATTTTGTGGAAATTAATTAACTTTGTCAGACATACAATTTCTAAGAGATTGAAGTTGCAACCATGGAAAATTGTTTAAGTCAAAGTTTACAATTAGATGTTCTAACGTAATTAAATTATCATCCTGTAAGAATTGGAACCAAAATCTTTTAAAAAAAGTTTCATATAATGGGATATATTACTGGGGAATATATTTAGAGAAAAATAACGTTTCAATATCCATATAAATTGGCTATTTAGAATTAAGAGTTTATTAGAATTGATTCTCTCATTAGTGTCAAAACAAAGGACTTCTTGAAATTTCTTCCATTTCGCTGAATAACTCTCATTTAATGACAGTAGGAAAGTCTTAATTACTGATGAAACAGAGTATAATTCTAAGTCTGGAAGGCTTATACCACCAAAAGACCAATCCCTCGTATGGTTTGTGATGGATATTCTAGGTTTATTTGGTTGCCATAAAAATTTCAAAATCATTGTGTTGAATTCTTTAATTATTTTTTCGGGGGAATTAATGAAGTAGATTGAATTATGTAAAGAATCTTAGGTAAAATAATCATTTTGATAATTGAGAGTTTTTCTTCCATTGTGAATAAAAGATGTTTCCATGTATTAATTAAATTATTAATAGAGAAGATGCAGTTAGAGTAATTTATTTTTATTATATCTATTATATTGTCAGTTAATGTGATGCCTACATAGGTTCATAGGTAGGTACTAGGCTATTGGCCCAAGGGCCTATATAAGCCTAGCCAAAAAATGTACCCTGGTTTTTGCCACCCAAGAAAATTATTTTCCTGTGCCCCTGTCGAGCAGAGCCACAGAAGTGATCCCTGGGGTGAATTTCCCATTTCCCATCCAATCATCAAGATTTTACTTGAAGAGTGCTAATGAGGAGCTCTGTTTGACATAGATACGTAGTCTGTTCCAGAGTATGGGAAGTCTCTGGGACAGGAATCTATCCCTCCAGCATGTTCTGTTTATTGTGGTGACAAGGTTTAGGTCCCTAGAGCGTGTAGCTCTGAGGGATTGGGATTTCTTTAAGTGGAGCATCTCCAACAGCTCTGGGTTTGACATAGCTTTGTATGTTAGGCAGAGATCGCCCCTGAGTAGGCGATATGCGATGGAGTAAAGCTGTAGTTTTTTGAGACGGTCTGCGTAGGGCATCTGTTTGAGGCCAGTAATCCTCTTTGTGAGGTATTTCTGTGGTCTTTCCAGTTGTTGTAGATTTCTTGTGAGGTACATACCAAAAGGGGCATTATAGTCTATAATGGGTCTAATGAGTGATGAGTAGAGGGGAACAATGACCTCTTTTTTTCTGGATGAGAATCCTTTTGTGATGAGATGAGCCACATAGAAGGATTTCCTGACCACTGTGGCAATGTGATTATCAAAGGAGAGACTACTGTCCACCTGTGTCCCAAGGTCTCTTATCACATTTTCGGCATTAAGTAGACTACTAGCTAAGTGGTAGTTCATGGGTACAGAGTTTTTACCAAAGGGGATGACAATACACTTTTTGGCATTAAGCTTCAGGCCATGGCTTTGACACCAGGTATCTGTCTCAGTGAGGCCCTTTTGTAGTTTGTCCACATCATTAGGAGTTTCAATTATGGCTCCTCATTTGCAGTCATCTGCAAACTTTGTTAGCCAAAGACATTCTGTGTTAGCCTGCACTTCAGAGAAGTAGATACCAAACAGGAGAGGACCCAGGACTGAAACCTGTGGTACCCCACTTGTTACTGGTCTGAAGTCGGATTTGGAATCTGCTTCTTTCACATTGTGGGTTCTGTCCATGAACCAGTTGGCAACCCATCTTGTGACATAGGGATTTATACCTAGTTTAGTGAGCTTATCTATAATTCCAGAGTAGGGGATGGTGTTGAAAGCCTTGGCGAGATCTAGATAAGCTGTGTGAACCATTTTACCCTCATCTATGGCTTTGGTAACTGCTTCAAAGAAGTCAATCAGGTTTAGGAGACATGATCTGCCTTTTACAAATCCAAACTGGGCAGGGTCCAGAGTTTGGAGATTACCAATGTCTTTGTTTATGAGTTCCACGATGATATGTTCCATGGCCTTGCAGACCAGGCTCATCAGGCTAATGGGGCGGTAGTTCCCAGGGTCCGTCATGGCTCCCCCTTTGTGGAGTGGGATAACCATCGTGGTGCGCCATTCAGTGGGTACAAAGCCTGAGTTGAGGCTATGATTGAACATGGTACTTAGGTAGGGTGCCAGTTCATTCTGTAGTTCATGTAGAACTCAGCCTGGGATATTGTCAGGTCCCATGGATGCTGTGTTCTTGGCTTTGGAGAGTGTGTTTTTTACCTGTGCAGCCATGATTATAGGAACTTTGCATTCTTCCAGTATAGAGATGGGCCCTCTAGGGGGGTAAAGTTAGCACTGAACCTATCTGCTAGGATGTTGGCAATATCAGTTGGTTCTGTATATTTATCGCCATTGTGCTGTAACTCAGAGCAGATCTGAGTGTTCCCATTGAGATTCTTGACATAGAATGCTTTATGGTTGTCTTTAGAGTCAGTGGCAATTTTGTTTTTGTAACTAGCTTTGGAGGATTTTATGAGGGAATCTCAGCTTCTTACTGAGGTTGACCAGGGAGTTCCTCCAGTCATGGGATTTTACTCTTTTTTGCAACAGTTTCTTTCTGCTGTTGTAGAGTTTGTTTGTGGCAGAGGTCCGCCAGATTGGCTTCCTTTTGTTGGAGGATAACATCTTTGTTCTATTAGAGATAGCATGATCCATGCACTTGTGTAAGTGCTTATAAAGTGCATTTGTGTAGGATTCAGCAGCCATCCCTCTATTGTCCATCTGCATGGGTGTCTTAAGAAGTGTGAAGTTGGCTTTGGAGAAGTTTTTTACAATGGTTTCCCTAATTGGGGGTGGGGGTGGGATGTGGATGTCTAGGCTGATTAGCTTGTAGTCGGATCTGACCAACGAGGAATTGACCTCTGGTGTGGAACACCGGTTTCCCATGTTAGTAATGACCATGTCTAGGATATTGCTGCCCCTGGTGGGGGTGTGAATAAGTTGATTCAAGGCATTGGAATTTATGAATTCTAGAAAATGTTGAGCAAAAGAGTTGGTACATGAGTAGTTTTCCCAGTTAATGGTGGGGTAGTTGAAATCGCCCATTATTAGGGTGTTGTGTTATTCCCTAATACTTTCCAGTGTATCAAGAAATGAGGAGTTGGAATCCTGGGGCATGTTGGGGGGGGGGTCTGTAGCAAGCTACAATTTGGATTGCGGTCTTGTCCAGAGTTAGTTACACTTGGATAATCTCAGATGCATTATGCTGTGCAACTAGCCTGGAGGTGTGGATATCCTTAATGAATATGGACATGCCTCCGCCTTTAGTGCTTCATTCTGGGTTAGGTGGCTGAAAGGTGTGGTATGAATTGTAGCCTGGTAATGCAGGATAGTTCTCTGTAGCTTTTAACCAGGTCTCTGTCACTGCACAGATGTCAATGTTCTCCATTTTAAGGAGTGCCTCGAGTGAGTGCATTTTGAGGTTTAGACTTCTAGCATTGAGTAGCATTACCCTCAGATTATGCTTGTTTGTACCTGTTACAGTGGTGACTTTGTCATTTGAACCTTGCCTAAAAAAGGCACTATAGCAGTGGCAAGAGCCTTAGCCAGTATCCGGAATCCTAAGTGCGACAGGTGCAGGCCATCTCTGGCAACGCATCGTGGACTGTCGGTCATGTCATCCCAGGCAGACAAATACTGGATCCCCTTAGAATGACACCAGAAGCTTAGCCAATTGTTGAAGTCAATCATTTTGTCCTTGTACTGTGGTATCATTCTGGGTGATGGCAGGATGCTACTCAGGGTTCGGGTCATACATGCCTGGGATACAAGATCGGAGAGCTCCTCCATGTCTCTTTTCATGTAGTCCAGGGAGGTACGTCTCAGGTCATTTACACTAACATGGGCAATGACAGTTTCATATTTGTACTTATTGTGGAGTGACCTGAGTGCATGCATTATGTGGCGGATCCTGGCACCTGACAGGCAGCTGACAGTAACTTTCTCCATGTTTAGTCTAGTGAGTGGAACATCAGTGTGCCTGATTATAGAGTCACCTATGACTAGAGTGTTGGGTACGTTGTTATGCCTTATGGGCTGTGGTTGAGTGGCACACTGAGTTTTGGGCTATGTGTCATTTGGGTTGTGTTGGGGGTGGGGTTTGCTTGTGTTTATGCTTTGGATGTCCCTGATGCTTGGGCAGGTTTTTATTGAGAGCCTCCGTGAATGTAGGTGTGTGTTTTGTGTTTCTATGTGTGTGTTTCGGTGGTGTAGGTTTTGAGGGACTATGTGATGAGTGAGGTGTGGTGCAAGTGTTTACCTTCTTCTCTTGACTGTCTAGTCCAGTCTTGGGTGAAGAGAGCTTTGCTTCCAGTTTGGTTATATAAGTGCATGTCTCACAGATTGTAGTGTTGGGTGGTAGGAGGAGAGGGTTGTCTGTGTACATGAGGCAATTGATGCATTGCCCCCAAGATGCCCAGATTCATCAGGTAGACAGGAGAAATCACTGGGAATTTTAAACTTTTTGTATTAACTAAATATCTAGTATATTTCTGATTCCAGTAATTAGTATTTGAGGTGATAGGGAGTATTTTGTTTTATTATCATTAAAAATTAAACCTGTCTTTTTTGAATCAATTCCAAAAAATCAAATACAGCTTGTAGAGTTGTATTCGTTCCCTAAATAGTTAGAAGAAGATCATCAGCAAAGAGTTGCACTTTAGAGGTTATCTCTGCATTCAAACTAAGTCCCCTAATATTTGGGTTCATTCTTATATAGTTGGCTAGAGGTTCCATTAAGATAATGTATAATAAAGAAGAGAGAGGACAGCCCTGTTTAGCTCATTTATGTACTGAGATATTTCTGATAAAAATGAACCAATCTTAATATATGCATATATATCATTATCTTCTTGTTCTTTCGGCTGCTCCCGTTAGGGGTCACCACAGCGGATCAACTGTTTCCATTTCTTCCTGTCCTCTGCATCTTGCTCTGTCACACGAGCTACCTGCATGTCCTCTCTCACCACATCCATAAACCTTATCTTAGGCCTTCCTCTTTTCCTGTTACCTGGCAGCTTCATCCTTATCATCTTTTTCCCAATATACTATGCATCCCTCCTCAGCACATGTCCAAACCAATGTAATCTTGCCTCTCTGGCTTTGACTCCAAGCCTTCCAACCTGGGCTGATCCTCTAATATACTTATTCCTATTCCTGTCCATCCTCATCACACCCAGTGCAAATCTTAACATCTTCAACTCTGCCACATTAAACTTTGACCCTGCCTTTTTGTTAATGCCACTCTCCAACCTATATAACATAGCTGGTCTCACTACCCTCTTGTAGACCTTCCCTTTCACTCTTACTGGTACTCGTCTGTCACAAATCACTCCTGACACTCTTCTCCACCCACTCCATCCTGCCTGTACTCTCTTCTTCACCTCTCTTCCACACTCACCATTACTCTGAACTGTTGATCCCAAGTATTTAAACTCATCCACCTTCACCACCTCTACTCCTTGCATCCTCACCATTGCTCTATCCTCCCTCTCATTCACACACATGTATTCTGTATTAGTCCTGTTGACCTTCATTCCTCTTCTCTCTAGAGCATATCTCCACCTCTCCAGGGTCTCCTCCACCTGTTCCCTACTCTCACTACAGATCACAATGTCATCTGCAAACATAATAGTCCACGGGGACTCCTGTCTGATCTCGTCTGTCAACCTGTCCATCATCATTGTAAATAAGAAAGGGCTCAGAGCTGATGCTTGATGTAATACCACCTCCACCTTAAGCGCATCCATCACTCCCACCACAGACCTCACCACTGTCACATTACCCTCGTGTATATCCTGTACCACTCTTACATACTTCTCTGACACTCCCGACTTCCTCATACAATACCACAACTCCTTTCTAGGCATCCTGTCATATGCTTTCTCTAAGTCCACAAAGACACAATGCAACTCCTTCTGACCTTCTCTGTACTTCTCCATCAACACTCTCAGAGCAAACATTGCATCTGTAGTGCTCTTTCCTGGCAGGAAACCATACTGCTGATCACTAATCATCACCTCCCTTCTTAACCTAGCTTCCACTACTCTTTCCCATAACTTCATGCTGTGACTGATCAGTTTAATCCCTCTGTAGTTACTACATCTCTGGAGATCACCCTTATTCTTAAAATCTTTACCAAAACACTTTTTTTCTGTTCCTCAGGCATCCTCTCACTTTCCAAGATTTCATTAAACAATCTAGTTAAAAACTCCACTGCCATTTCACCTAAATACCTCCATGCTTCCACAGGTATGTCATCTGGACCAACAGCCTTTCCATTCTTCATCCTCTTCATAGCTATCCTTACTTTCTCCTTGCTAATCAACTGCACTTCACGATTCACTATCTGCACATCATCCAACCTTCTCTTCCTCTCATTCTCTTCATTCATCAGTCCCTGAAAATACTCTTTCCATCTGCTAAGCACACTCTCCTCACTTGTGAATACATTTCCCTCATTATCCTTTATCGCCCTTACCTGCTGCACATCTTTACTAGCTCGGTCCCTCTGTCTAGCCAATCGGTACAGGTCCTTTTCTCCCTCCTTAGTGTCCAACCTTTCATACAACTCTTCATACATCTTATCCTTAGCCTTTGCCACCTCTCTCTTTGCCATGCACCTCATCTCCTTTTACTCATGTCTACTTTCTTCATCTTTCTGACAATCCCACTTCTTCTTCACCAAACTCTTTCTCTGTATACTCTCCTGTACTTCTTCATTCCACCACCAGGTTTCCTTCTCCTCCTTCCTCTTTCCAGATGTCACACCAAGCACCTTTCTAGCCATCTCTCTTACTAGCTCTACTGTAGTTACCCAGCTATTTGGTAACTCTTCACTGCCACCCAGTGCCTGTCTTATCTCTTCCCTGAACTCCACCTCACAATTACCCTTTTTCAGTTTCCACCAATTGATCCTTGGTGCTGCCCTCATACTCATCCTCCTCTTCTTGATCACCAATGTCATCCTACAAACCACCATCCTATGCTGCCTAACTACACTTTCCCCTGCCACCACTTTACAGTCTCCAATCTCCTTCAGACTGGCCCATTTACATAAGATATAATCCACCTGTGTGCATCTTCCTCTACTCTTGTGTGTCACCCTATGCTCCTCCCTCTTGTTAAAATACATATTCACCACAGCCATGTCCATCCTTTTCACAAAATCCACTACCATCTGACCTTCTGCATTCCTTTGCTTAACACCATACCTACCCATTACTTTCTCATCCCCTCTGTTCCCTTCACCAACATGTCCATTGAAATCTGTTCCAATCACAGGTCTCTCACCCTTGGGTACAGTCATCACCACTTCATCCAACTCACTCCAAAATTTTTCTTTCTCATCCATCGCACGCCCAACTTGTGGAGCATATGCACTAACAACATTCATCATTACACCATCAATTTCCAGCTTCATAAACATCACTCTATCTGACACTCTTTTCACCTCCAAAGCACTCTTAGCATACTGTTCCTTCAGGATAATCCCTATGCCATTTCTCCTCCCATCCATACCATGATAAAACAATTTGAACCCGCCTCTGATACACCTAGCCTTGCTCCCCTTCCATCTGGTCTCTTGCACACACAATATACTAACCTTCCTTCGGTCCATTATATCAGCTAGCTCTCTCCCTATACCAGTCATACTGTCAACATTCAAAGTTCCGACCCTCACTATCACAGTTCTAGCCTTTGCCTGCCTTCAGGCATGCTTTCCCCCTCTTTTCCTCCTTCAGCCAACAGTAGCCCAATTTCTGCCAGCATCCTGTTGGCCAACAGTACTGGTGGCGGTCGTTGTTAACCTGGGCCTCGACCGATCCAGTATGTATATCTGTACTGTTGTCCGCATGTATGATTTGGCAAAATTTTACACCGGATGCTCTTCCTGATGCAACCCTCCCCACTTATCCGGGCTTGGGACCGGCACAAAGAAATGCACTGACTTGTGAATCCCCAGTATAAATGAGAAATTAAATTAATAAATTTATCAGAAAAATTATATGTTTTCAAAGTAAGAAATACATAATCCCAAGTAACTGAATCAAAGGCACAATTTATGTCCAGACTTAATAAAGGTAAATTCTTCTTTGATTCCGTTGCATGATCAATAATGGTTAATACTCTTTTAATGCTGTCAAATGTGTTTCTGTTTAAAATAAAACCTTTTTGATTTTCATTAATTAATCCAGGAAGGAATTTCTTAAGTCTATCAGTGGAAATGGACATAAAATTTTTTTAGTCAATATTTAATAGTGATATTGGCCTATTTGAAGAACATTTAGAGGGGTTCTCATCTATTTTCAAAATAGGGGAAATGAGTGTATATTTCCAAGAAGGAGGGATTGTAAACAGTTCTTGACATTGGGAAAAAACTTGATGTAATAAAAAAGTGACTCTTTGGAGGGTAATTTATATATTTCTGGAATGATTATGTCATTACCTGGGGCCTTATTTTGTTTTAAAATATTAATTTGATTTTTGATCTCAGATAGTGAGATGGGTTTATCCAATGCATTAACTTGCTGTTCCAGTAATTTATTTTTAGTGTATTTTTTAATAAAGGAATTTAACTTCATTTTAGAGTCTAATATGCTTGAATTTTGATTAATATTGGTAAAATGATTTTTAAATTCCATTTATATATCTACTAAATCTGTTACCAACCTCTTTTCTTTCAGAATATATCTCTTTAATATGATACATCTTGTTTAACCTTTTAGTTTTGATGGCTAATTTCTTTAGTGATTTAGGATTAGTAGAAAAGTTTATAAATTTAAATCTTTCTAAACTAATCTTGGTCTTATGGTTAAGGATTTCTAAATATTTATTATTTAAGGTATTAATTTCCTTAGTTCTACTGGATTTAGTTATCTGTTTTGTAGCTTAACAGTATCAATTTTTTCTTGGAGAACTTTTATTTTTTCCCAAGTTTTTTTTTTGTTACTGTACCAATTAATTATTCTCCCATATAAATATTCTTTAACAGCATCCCAGATATATATGACAGATGTACCTTCTATTGTATTAATATTAATAAAGTTATTTGTTTCAGAAACAATATAATCTATAAAATCAGTTAAAGTAGTCAAATATGCTGGTATTATTCTAATTTGAGGGATATAATCAGAATGCTGGGACATTTCAAATGTTATTGCATTGTGATCAGACAATGGGCATGAATGAACTTTGACTTTATGTAAATTATTAATTAGATGATTTGAGATATAGATTCTATACATTCTAGAGTATATGCTATGTCTTGGAGAGAAATATGTATAAAAAGTGATTTTGAGTCTGCAAAATCATTAATGTCTCTAAAATGAAATGATTCCATAAATGTAATCAAATTTTTTGCAGGTGAAGTTATCATCCTCTTTCTAAAAGCAGTAGAATCCTTCTCATTTATTATACAGTTAAAGTCTCCAATGAATATGATATTTCCTTTAGAGAGGTGTACTATTTGATCTAATTGTTGTTTAACTGAATAAGAAACTATCCCAGGAATTCAATATATATTAATGAATGTGTATATTTTTTTATTCAGTTCTAAAGTGGTGGCACATAGTATACCTTTATCATCGCTATAAGTATTTATTATTCTAGTACTTGGGAATTAATTGTTCCATAAAATAGCTGCACCTCTTTTTTTTGTTGATGATGTGAACTAGATAATACAGTATATTTCCTATTAATAAGTATGTCTATGTCTTCCTTTAGTAAATGTGTTTCTTATAAAAAAAACAACATTAGGATTGAAGAGATTAAGATATTTATATAAATGTCCTCTTTTGCAGCTATTGCTTAATCCATTGATATTAATAGAGATGCATTTTAAAGTGGGCATTTTTAAGGATAAGTGCATATACTAGAGTTATGATCTTTAGGTGGTTATATGTGTACATATACATATATATTCTTACTGTAATTAAGTAGGAATTGACCAGAATTGTGATCAAAATGATGTAAGATTAATGTATTAGTTAAACGTCTAGAAATTTTTGACACCAAAATTAACAAATAGTAACTATATACAGGTAAATTACAACTATATTCACTATTACCCACTTCATGGAGTTCAAAGGACTCCCAACTCAAACAGGGTACTGTTTGAGTCAACCAGCCTCTTACCAACAACAGTAAATTCCTCCCTGCCATAAAAAAATTATAATTATTATTAATTTGTGACAAAATGCAAGAAATATTGATATTTTATGTGCAACCCATAAATCAAGATATTAAGGATTTAAAGTTTGAAAATAATACTTGTTATCATGAATAGCATTAATAAAAAAGACCAAGTGTTAGTGTTTATTTGAGCATATTGTAGATGAAACAAATTATTAATGAATGTAGTGAGTATATATCAAGATAAGAGTCTATATTGACCAAAACAAGACATGTTGTCTAAAATGTACACATACTCTTAAGACATTTTTATATTTGTATATAAAAATCTTATGCAACATCGAACAGAATATAGTAAATGACTAGTAGATATACTCCTGTATATTGAGGCAGAGTAATAACTCTTGTTCTACTGATCACTTATATATTTTAGTTTCTCATTCTTTAGATCAATTAACGTTTCAATGTTTCAGATAAGGAAATTGATAAACTACTGGACTTCTAAAAAAAATCATAACTTCCTATAGTATGTATTTAAAGTCTTGTATGTGAACCAATGATATATTCATTCCCTATTTGTAAATGTTAAGTGTCTTATAGTGGAATACAAAGAATAGCTAAGATATATAAACCAAAATTTAAAACTATTAACTTGCAGTCAAATCATAATATAAATGTAATGCATAATGTAAAGGTATATAAAATAGAATAAGTGTAAGTAAGCCTATCACAGTCTAGCCTTTTTAATGCTTAATTATAATCTATACAATCTTGTAGCCAAACGTATTCAAATGGTTCAAAACCAACTAAAAACAGAGTAAATGTAGAGAAAAATAAACAATTTCCTAATGATATTTCTTCTTTCACCCCTTATTCTTTTGTTTTGTTATATACTTTCCAAACACAATGGAAATGAATATATAGGTCAAAATGTGATTACCAGAACTGTTACAGTCATTTTTCTTCCCTTTTGTAATGAACGATGTTTTGGAACATTGAAACGTACTCTGTTAGTCATTCACCAGATAAGATGAGTTAGCAAATAAACAGGATATAAATTGAAACAGTTGCTACTGGATCTTCCATTCCCTTCCTCCTTTAAAAGGCAGTAAACATATGTACACTACAATATAAATATGAATTTCATATCAGATTTAGCAAAACTGCTATATAAACATTGAGAGATTTACTTTTCTGTCATGTAATATTAATGTTCTTTGGAGTCAGTTTAATATATTCTATAAATATATATATATATATATATATATATATATATATATATATATATATATATATACATAGTGTTTGCAGTAAGAAATTTTTGGGAACACTATTTATTAGTCATTCTCTTAAATAAAATGAAAAGGTAGATAAACAAGAATTAATGAACTCAGCTGCTACTACATCTTTCATTCCCCTCTTTCCCTCAATAAAAGAGCAGTTAAAGAAAACGTTTATATGCTGCAACATAAAACATGAGATTCATATCAGATTTATCAATACTATTATGTATTGTGTAATCTTTAATATACTCACTTTTCTTTAGGATCAGTGAAGAATATGTTAAGGTAGCATTTGTGCATTTCATATGTTTCTTGTTTTGAAGTGTCAAAGTTCACTTGTCTAAAATAAAATTAATATATGATAAAATAAGTATAAAAAAAAAAAAGCAAAGGCTCAAATATGTATAGTCTTTAGTATTTAAAATTGTTCTTCTTTTGCTATTTATGTATATTATATATTTTTTTATATTTTCTTTCTTCATAGCTTATTTGAATAAGAAAATCACTATAACATGAGTCACAAGTAGCGTTTGAAGGTTCCATTCAGTTCCTGCATTTAGGGGTCAAAGTTCACATTACTGTAACGGACTTGCGGCTTTGCGAGCAGAAACAAGTTTTTCTTTAAAAAATAGAAGCTCTGACACTCGAGAGATCGTTCCAACAGTAAGTTGAAGCTTACTTATAGTATTTTCAGTGGGAACCTTCTGATAAAATAGAAAAATAATGGAATTGAGCATGTAAACTGCTTGTGAGCCTCGGGACACTGCTTATACATATAGAATAAGCCATCGCATTACATTTATTGCAATAAAGGCATTTTCAAAAGAAAAAAAATGTCTAAACAGAAACAATCAAAGATAGTATATAAAAAATGAGCAATGCAATGTAATGAAAGAAAAGTGAACAACAACAGCTGCAGCACTCAACCCTGACAGCCGCACAACACAGAAACTAACTGTTCATACTTCACTAATGTTAGCACTTTTAAAACAAGCATGTTGAACCTCTAACCCTTCCCTCCCAAGAAGTATAAGTCATCTAGCTGTTTCAAACTACCCATTAAGTGTTCAAAAGTTTAATTGAACTAAAATACGCTCTACCGGGACTCACCCTACCAACAAACATATGTCTCAATGACACAATGGCAAAATGAGTCATAAGGACAATAAAACTGTGATACATGTTGTTGAAAATCAAAATGACTTAAAGAAAAATAGTAAAATGAAACAATTAATTGTCTTTCAACTTCTTCTTTTTATCTGAGGATTTCCAAGAGTTATTCTCTGCAATTCTTTTTAATGAAGGGTTGGTCCATTCCATATCCTCTAGTTTGTCAATCAATTTGTGTGTTTTAATATAAGATACAGCAGAGTCAAGATCATCAAAGATTTTAATTCCCTCTGTGAGAAATAGTTTTAGTCTGGCTGGAAACAAAAGATGCACCTTTATTTCATTCTTTTTTAGTTCCTTAATAATAGGTAAAAAGAGCTTTCTTTTAGCCATAATTGCAGAAGAATAATCATTGTCAAAACGTACAATACAGTTGTTTATTTTTATAGGGGATTTAGGCCATGCAGTTTTCAATACTAGCTCTTTATCTTGTGATGACATGAATTTCACAATAATAGACCTAAGAGTGTTTTTATTAGAAGGTGAGGCAATGGATCTGTACTCCCATTCTATTCCGAATGAAAGGGCTTCAGGAAGATTTAAGACAGTTGGTAACCATCTTGTTAAAAAAACTCACCATGTTACTTCCTTTTATGTTGTTTGGTAAACCAAAAATCCATAGATTGTTCCTCCGAGACCTGTTTTCGAATTCATCTATTTTATTTTGAAGAGCAGTGTTTTGTTTTAGGAGAAACTCTGTGTTATTTTCTCCCTCTTGAAGCCTTCCATCCACATTAGTGAGAGCTTGTTCTGTCAGATAGCTGAGTCTTTTGAAGTTGTAGTGCCTTATGAATTAAATCCATCTGCTTTAAGCATTTCTGTTCAAAAACATCTATTTTTGTGTCCATTTTGCCTAGTTTCAATGGCATCTCTTGTAGTGCTGTTGTTAAAGATAAAAGTTCTTTCTTCATAGAAGAGTCTGAAGAATTGTTCTTGGCATAACTCATCTTTCAGGCAGAAATGTTGTAATGTGTTATCTGAAGATTTTGACAGGAAAATTTCAGGTAAAGTATATAATTTTTTAAAATAATCCACAGGTAGGTTGTTAGAAGTATGCCATAAAAAGTCTGAATAGATTATTTTTTAAGTTTAAATCCTGTCAGAAATATGAAGAATTTGCAGAGCTAGAAAAAACTGCTTCTAGTCAGTGTACATCTTGGCCACCAGGAGTATGATATATTTTGATGTTCTCTGGCTTTTGCACAATTCCATTTTAATGAGATACAGCTTGAATGTATAAATCTAAACTTTTTATCATTGGACAAGTTGCTGTGCAGCTTCAGAAACACTGGTGGCTGAAGTCAAACATTTCAACATTTTGAGCCAAAAAATAAAGAAACTAACTAAGGGTTGTAATAATGAAGATTGGTGATTCTATAGTTTAATTTTGAGAAGAAAAAGTATGTGACTGCATGCTACAATGAGATTTAATAACAGTTTTTTTGGCAAAAATACTGTAACTTGACTTGTATACCTATATTCTTCTTCTTCTTCTTCTTCTTCTTCTTCTTCTTATTATTATTATTATTATTATTATTATTATTATTATGTTGTTGTTGTTGTTGCTGTTGTTTTATAACCAAAAATACTGTAGCACAACTAGTTTCAAAGCTAGAAATCTGAAAATGTGAAGAATGCTTTTTTCAATTACTTCTGAATCAGCTATTGGAAATGAGGTTGGCTTAATTTCCATGTGATTATAATACAGAAGTATCATTAAGAAGGATTAATTCAAGTCATGCAAAATTGTGCTTAAGAAGTTTTAAAAGCACTATGCAGACTAAGGGAAATTATATTTCATGGCAAACATAGATTTATATCTGAAACTATGTAATATAATATACATTGAAATGCACACATAGTTAATATGAATGCATGAACATACATTAAGTGCAACATGCAGACAGCATCAGCCTTTTTTAATCTGAGCTTTCTATGAGAAATCACAAGGCACCCAGACCCACTACATCATTGATGCATATATATGTACATATCACATATGGTAGAATGATGTGCTGTGTAGTAACAAATGAATGTACTGGTATACCTGCCATGTACTCTGCTTCTCAAAAAAGCAGAGCAGCAAAATATGTTACATGCAAGGTGACACTGTTGCATGTCATTAAAGTTTTCCATGAAGATAGTTAAGAAATTTAACTCATGAGACAAATTTATGTTACTGGCTATGTGATGCTGTTGTTATGGCAGGAATGTATGGTATTGTATGATAAGATGGAATATTTTAACAAGTTGTTTACGTTATTGACACAATCAGGGAATTATTAAATGGTATCACTAAACAAAATCAATATAGCATATCATAGAATAGATTCTTACATAGAAAAGTTTTGGATAGACAATCGAATAAACACTGACGTTTACAACTTTATTAAGGTATACGGTATCCAGTTTTAGCTACATTAGTTGGGATACCCAAAGTACATAAAAGTATAAGTGACCCCCCTTTTCGACCTATAGTTTCTGGCAGTCAGGCTAAAACATTCCCCCTGGGTGTAGCCATATGTACTTGGCTAAAAGATATATACAATCATATCCCACATTTGATAAAAGATTCATGAGATTTTCTAAGTAACTTCCCTATCCAAGAGGATTGTAGTGATCTTATTTATGTTACTACTGATGTCATTGATTTATTTTCCTGCATCCCCAAACATTTGGGATTAGAAATGTTTTGTAACAGTATAAGGAAACACACAAATATTGTTGGGCACAAAATATTTTTGACAATGGATTGTATGTCATTAGTTCTGGAACACAATTATATATATTATGAAGGCAAATATTATCGACAGAGTAGGGGTATAGCAATGGGCTCGGCTAGTGCACCAATATATGCAAATTTAGTTATGTTAGACTGGGAAGAGACTGTTTTATTCCCCAACATCTTGTTTAAACATGTGATACATTACACTAGATTTTTAGATGACATATACATCTTGTGGAAAAGTGGTATGGATTAATTGAACAAATGTATTACTTTTATAAACATAAGTAGTGAATTTTTAAGGTTTACACACTCAGTAAGTATCAATGGTATAGCTTACTTAGACACATTTATATCACATAACAACAGAGGATTTAAGTCAGTTATATTTCGAAAAAACACTTTTTCCAGCGATTATTTACAATATACAAGCAATCACCCCAAAAAACTGTGATACAATATATGTAAAGGGCAATGCATAAGGGTTGCTCGGATGACTTCAAGATAAGAGGAAATGTTAAAGGAAAAGGATTATGTAACAGAATTATTTGAGGAAAGGAAATATGACAAAAAGATGATGAGGGATGTTAAACAATATGTCATCCAACAATGGGGTAAAAAGTATGTGCTACTCTTAGGAAGTTCAAAAGAAACCAGTGGATTACACACAGGCACAAATTCATCTAAGAGTATAGAGAGATACCAACGTGCATGTGTTTTGGAATATACTCCTTATGTACATCAAATCAAGAAGATTATGGAAACATTTTGGAAGATATTTATAGTGGATGAGAACTTGGTTAAATGTGTAGGAGACAAACCACTATTTGTATACAAAATGTGATACAATTTAAAGAGGTTATTGGAGAAAGGAACAACAGGGAATCTGAGCAGAATTAGTGACACTTCTGTAAGAGCAACTACTAAATGTGGCGATTGTAATCAGTGTGGAGTCATTATGGAGGGTTGTGGGTTATTACTGGAAAACATTAACAAAACCAAAATTAAGTTCAAAATGGGGAATTGTAATACTAGTTTTGTGATATATATGTCTAAATGCGGAACATGTAATGAATACTACATAGGAAAAACTGAGAGAGCTTTCAAAAAGAGAATTTATTGCCTTGTATAGTATAAGGAAGAAAGACAGTAACAATGCCTTATACAGACACATAGAGAAGTTTGGGGAAGAACATAAATTCAAATTTGCAATATTGGAACAAATCAAACACAACCCTGGGGAGGTAGTAGAAAGGACACATTAAGTTACAAAGAGGTGTGATGGCAACTATACACGGATGCATCAACTACACCGGGGTTGAATGATAATATATCTTTAAAACCTATACTTGTTAAAAGAGCATCAAGAAACTGATTGAAGTATATCACCAATATCAGTGGCGATGTTATAGTCAGGAAAATGTACAGAAGTCATATTAACATAGGAAAAGTAAGAAATAGTATTGTTGGACATACCCATAAGGTGATGGGTCAGTGCTGATGCAGTAACATAGGATTACACACAAATAATTCTTCAGAGAATGTTTTTAGAGTATTACTGAAAGTTTTTAGTATATTTTACATATTCATTCATTTTACTATATTGTTTCATCATGATTAATGGAATATATTTTATAATGATGATTTA
This sequence comes from Protopterus annectens, assembly GCF_019279795.1. Taxonomy (NCBI): domain Eukaryota; kingdom Metazoa; phylum Chordata; order Ceratodontiformes; family Protopteridae; genus Protopterus; species Protopterus annectens. The sequence goes on from NC_056735.1 coordinate 1,498,242,493, forward strand.
GGCTATTTATTAAACTATTGTTTTCATTTATTGTTTTTATTAAACAGAGCAGTATAACTTTAAGGGCTGCACATAGAAAATGGTGCCAGATAAGTTATTTAAATGCAACAGTAATGAAAGAGCACAGTTCTGAAGAAGCCTATATTTAGTAGGTGAAAGCGCTTAATTTATTTGTGCTTTATTCATTCTTTTAAATGTCTGGACATTTTTATTTATAAATAAGTATTTATACCATCAAGTTGTAACAGTAATAAAAGTTTGCTTATCGGAGACTGCATTGCGTTTCCTGTGTGTGCAACATTGTTACAGGGAAGATAGCGCAGCAGTTGAATTCAACATTTACTTTTCCTGTACTAGCCAGAAATTGCCATGCAAGATGCATGCTAAGGATCATCTTGTGTGGTCTTCTAACAGAAAACCCTCCTGCAGTGTTCCTACATGTTATGAAAGCACATTGCCAACAAACATACTTACAGTGAAAACATGTAGACACAACATGAGCTGTCTATTATTGCAAAGCAGTTGCATGAGAGAGAACAAGATCTTCTGTGGCCTTAAAACATTTCACATCAAGAGAAATGACCCTGTAGATGTAGCCACATGTTGACATATATTTGCATAGATATATATATATATATATATATATATATATATATATATATATATATACATATATATGTGTGAGTGTGTGTGTGTGTGTGTGTGTGTGTGTGTGTGTGTGTGTGTGTGTTTGTGTGTGTGTAGATATATTACTGTGTGTATTTTGGGTGGTATATGTGTGCATGCATCCTTTTAGCTATGATTACTTGATATAACATCCCTTAAGTACAGGCAATTGTATGGTGTATCTTGATAGTATGATCACCACTGTGACAATTCCACTGCTTTGCTCTTGACTGTAGTTTTCACGGATATGATGATCATCACTTTACATGACCAACATCACCATATCATCTATGGCAGAGAAAATTGCCTTATATGCAGCTGTGGATGAGGGCAATGTTTTATATTTAGCTTTATAACAAACAAACAAATAAAAGCTGTATTTTCCTCCTCAGATTTATTAGATGACACTATGTACTGGCCAGATTGTGTATACCTTAATACAGGTATTCCACAAGCTTACAGACTTGAATAAACAAAGGCACTAATGACATGTGACTACTGCATGGCACACCACATTTATTAGATACAATACATGAGTGCTTTCGTCTTAAAATTGTTAGAATTCATCACATAACAGAAAACGATGCAATGTTTTTAAAGGCTCTAAAATCACATAATACACTGGTGCCAACATATTTAAAGTAACAATGTAACTAAAATACTGTTAAAGACTACTGTACAAAAGGATATATATTATATAGCCGAAAACTTAAAATCTTGAGCACTCACATGAGGGAATATGCAGATACTCGAAATCGCTATTGTGGGTCGCTGCGCCCCCCACACCCCCCGCTAAATATATGTTCCATCTCTGAGATCACACTACAGTGAGGAAAGGGCAAATATCCCAATCTCCACTGTACTGAGATCCAAAAAAATGAATATCTGCATTTTTGCTCATGTGAGCACTTGAGATTATAAGTTTTCGGCGAGCTAAAGTAGACCCATACAAATGCTTAGTTCAAAACTCTGTGCAATAAATTCTAAAATTCCAACAAAAATACATACTAATAATACTAAACATTGCACAAGTCTAATAAACCAACCAGCATTGCTTCTGTCAAAAGGCTTAGACTCTGCCTATTGTAAGTTACAGTGCAAACTTCCTGAGATCCACTGGAGTGAATGACTTAAAATCAAGCAGGAATATGTAAGCTACATAAAAACATCTATATACCACAAGTGACACTTCAGCCTAAAACAACTCAGTAAACATGTTAACAGATATACATTAACTGCACAATGGTTTCATGTCCTTTCATGTATGTCATATATCAATATAAATTCTGTGGCATCAGAAATGTCAAATACCACTAAGATGAACAGTATGTGTTGGCAAGCACAATAGTCATTGCTACAGGGTCAGGGAGTTACAAGACTCACATGTGGGGATAACTGTCACAGTAAAACTAACACATGTGAAAATGCCCATGCTGGTTCTGGCTGCCCTGCCATATGAGGCACTGTCAACCACCAGTACTGTACTGTTGATCTGGTGTTGGTGCCACGTTTATTTTGAGACACACTATAGATCCATGCAATGGCACATGTGATATGATGGGGAAGTCCCAGCTGTGGTCTGCTCATGGCGACCCACACTAGTGATTTGTGCATATTGTAGCGCATACATCAATGATGTACAAGATTCATTAGTGGGATGTGCAAGAGGTGGTCTCTCATCCCAGCTGGTGCTATACTGGTCAATATATCAGGACACGTGTTGTCAAATGTGAATTACAGAGCTGCTTTAATAACATGCTTGAAAGAGAGAGTGCAACAGATGCTAAACTCTCTTCTTGTGTAGCCAGTGCTGCTACGAGCTCTCCATGTCTGCCCTTCTGAACCTCATTTAACATATGGATCTGGTGTGTTACATGATCAATTGCATTAACAGGTGTACACAGCTCATTGCCATGATGGTGCTGTGGTGCTGAAAAGGATCATGTGCTTGTAATAGCACCCATACATCTTCAGACACACATCCACATATCTGTGCCACTTGCCCACTTGCCATCCTATCAACATTATGTGTCCATTGTGAAGCTGTGTTACCATCACTCTCATTTTCTCCTGAAGACAGTTACACAAGGTTGTCATCTTTTTTTTTTTGGTCCTTTTGAACATCATGTTTACCATCCCAGTCCCAGAAACCAACCACACCAGGTCTACCAGTTATTCTCCAACCCCCACCCCACCCCCAGACTTATTCCATTATCGCTGGTGCTGGTCATGGATCCTGAGGGTACCCAAGGGGCTTGGAACATCTGTGCTTCCATCTACTCCCTTTTTCTATGCCCAAAACAAGTTGATTATGTCCAATGGCAATTCCCCTATTTGGACCACACATGCCCCTAGGGAGCAGATCAATTAGTGCCCTCCCACCTTGGATAGGCATGCCCATCCCTTCTCTGCTGCTCTGTCAGTATACCTAGCTGCTAACTGAACCCAGGTCATCTGGGTCATAGTCAGGGCTTTATGCATCTACACCATCAGTGCAGCTCCCAAAGTTGTCATCTTGGCTAATATCTGATGCTCTACCTCCTGTATACTGGCTGGGTGAACTATTCCTCTATCAAAGGTTATACCCTGAGCCACAGGACTACCCCCACATGGGCTTGATGAAGTTAATCTCAACTCAGTGTCTTGTGTGACATTGGTTGTAAGGCCTTTACCTACTATATCACATCCTGTATCAGGATCAGTGGACAAGCTTAAAGAGGAAGTGGGAAGTAGATGGACTACAGACTCAGAAATGTAAATATGAATGTACACATTACTTAATTGCACAGATACACAGATGTGTAAACTATTAGGTATGCTTTTACATAGCTGAAACAACATACTATTTTAAGACATAGAGATGCACTTACCAGACATGTCCTCCTTGGAATCCACCTCTGCTTGCAGACAGTGTGATGGGAGTGGCTAATACATTAGAATAGATAATACAAGTAAGAGTTTGCCATTTATACTTTCTTAAGTCTCTCACATGCAAAACACCATATTCATCTATAGCAAGTCCCTCAAAAATGTATTTGATGACCTTGGAATCTTGAGTCATTGTGCGGGACCTGCATAGAGGAAGAAGTTATCAGTATTAATGTTCATCACTACTGATAATAAGACACACTAATTGTATTCAGAAGCACACTAACCTGGCATGCCCCCCCCCCCGAGTCCATCTCTGTCTGTTGATGGTTTAATGGAGCTGAGTGTAACAAAGTGGGATACTGCCAGCCCAGCTTTCTGGAATTTTGTAATTATATGTCATTTGTGAAAATCAACATGATTATATGTATGCATATATTTAATGGTAATACATGTAAAATTATATGGATGTATATATATTTTAATATTCTGACCTTTAAAATATGATGTTGGTATTTTAACATTGAATCTTTTAACACCACGTCTTTGTGTATATATACATACATATTTTGTGAACAGAAAGGAATGATCATATGATATCTGTTTGGAGGGTCATATGATGCTTGTATACTATTTAGGAAAGGGGAGGGGTAAATGATATTTATCTGATGAAGTTTTATGGATGTTAAAACAAAAGTGCTTATACTATTAAAGAGTGAATTTATATATTCTGTGGACGTGGTTGGTGTGCTGGTGCTTATTTTTGTACCTGGTGCTACTATTTACTGAGCTTAAAAATGTAACCACAGTCTACCCTACTGGAAAACAACAAAAATGTACATACACTATTGCAACTGTTTAAATGTATATATTTTAACAATGGAAACTGGGATACAGATAGTTAACTTGAGAAAATACTGAAATTAAATTACTTTATGGCCACACAATAAAAATATGTTATCTTTCAGTTTCAGTGCAGCAAAAGACACAATGTCTGTGCTAAAAAGTTTTCTGTATAGTCTTGGAAGTGTTTTATTGTTTTATGACTTCCAGGATCTGAAATGATCTAAGGGAAAGCCCTTATGTATGTATTTTCACAGGTAGATGCTAAATACTGCTAGCTTTCAGTAGCAATGTTTTTAACTGGGATAGTGTCCGATGACAAGAAACAATGTCATTCTGTAAGTTATCCAAGCAGTAATATTTGAGATATTAATTTAAGAAGTCTCTGAGAGAGAGAGAGGGAGAGAGAGAGAGTGACTGCATTCTGTATTATGTGTTTAATTTGACAACATCAGCTAGAGGATCCATTCACCACACATTTGCCTTGCTGCTCTAATTAAGTAAGTAGGTCTAGAGAACAGTACAGTATAATTCTTTTAGATATAGTCAGGAATATAGCAAAACTTAATTTAGATGTTTATTTATTTATTTATTTATTTGAGACTGTCCTGCAATGCTGTTTTAAATATTTCCTATCATTTTGACCTCTGTTGTTGCTGTATATATATATATATATATATATATATATATATATAGAGAGAGAGAGAGAGAGAGAGAGCATTGTCTTGTTCTTTTATTATTTATTATTAAATATATTTAAACCTTTCATTGTGGCTGATCTAGCTAGATACATTTAAGTTCTGAGACGGCTTGCATATTTATTTGATGACACTGTGTCTCACTCCTAACAGCTTTGCTCTTGGTCAAACTACCATTTGTATTGGTATTAACATTACACAGTAAGATTGGACACCGTTTGTTAAGAGCCTTAATGTAGCTCATAAAGAGGTGGCTAGTGGCAGTAATAACTACCTTATAGTCTGGGCAGAAAGGGGGCATAGCTAGTAAACCTGTGCCAGCCTTTTCCATGTGTGTGTGTGTGTGTGTGTGTGTGTGTGTGTGTGTGTGTGTGTGTGTGTGTGTGTGTGTGTGTGTGTGTGTGTGTGTTATTAATCAATGCTCATACCTATATGGCTTGCAAAGGGAATGTCATGGGCTATGATTAGAAGTGCCAGATGGTAGGCTGAGAGTGTGTCTCAGCTACTTGGGCAGGCACAATAAGCACTGGCTGGACAGAGAGGGTGCTGGAGGTCTTGGCTTGGCCACTCAGCTGAGATATCAACCATATAGCTCTGCTAGTGGGGAGTCTTATTGGAGATCTGGAGAAAAAGGGAGAAACCAGCCCTGGACTGACTGTGGTCTCTGTGCGCTCTTTAGGGAAATTGCACTTGATGCAGAGAGCTGCATCTGGAAATACTGTGTGTGTACCTGTCATCCTCACAATGTGCATCCTCCAAATGGTGAGGATTGAGCCTCCTTGATTACTTGGCCATTGGTGGGGTGTCTCATTTATTGGCTGGCAGTGGTGGGATCACCACATCACATATTGGGATTTTGTGGTGTGGATATTGCACTCCTGTAGCCTGTAAACAGTGGTCACTGAAGAAGGTGTTTGTACTATCAATCAGCCACACAGTGAACATTCAGAGCTTCACATCACAATAGTTTTATTTATTTTTGTTTAGCTTAGTTATTCAGGGAGACCGAGCATGTATGTCAGCAGAGGAATATGGCAAGCTGACAAAGGGTCAGTTGGCTGAGATGTGCCAGGCCAGAGGACTGGTGCATGCCAACCTGACTACATCAGAAATGATTGCAGCCTTAGTCACAGCTGCATCACAAACTAGCAACCAGGAGGGCAACCAGACTGGCCTTGGGAATGTACAGCTCTCAGAAAATGGAAATTTTGACCTTTCCACCAAGGACTTAAAAATTCATCTGGAGTTAAATAGACTTGAACTGGAGGCCAAACATTTGGAAATAGAACCAGGAGAGAGACTGCAACATTTGGAGGTCAAAGCAGAATCATCAGAGAGACTGCAACATCTGGAAACTGAGGAGAATGAGAGGCAGAGGCAACATAAAAAGGAGATGTTCATCGTGTTACCCTGCTGCAGTCATTACACTTGGGTTATCCTGTTGTCAGGTGGTCCCGCAGTTGGCCGGATTTCCAAACTCTTAGTCAGACGTCGGTTGCCGTCACCTCATCCCTGATGTCAGTGCGCCAGGGGTATATATATTGCAACCAACGCCATTTTCTTCAGTCTTTCTTGCTGTGCGGTGCCCGAAGCAGAAGCAGTTCGCAAGTGCCGGTCGGCCGACTCCTGAGATTTTCGAATTCGAATTTCAGACCGGAGTCTTCTATAAAGCTAAGTACCCCATTGGGGAAACTTTTCTTGCCTCAGACCGATGTCAGAAAAAGTTAATAATTGTATTTCTTGTGGGAAGCAGATACCTCATAAGGATTTTCATTCTTACTGCATACCTTGCCTAGACTATGATCACGACGTCACTTCTTGTCATTTTTGTGCTAGATTCAATAAACGTACTATTATAAGACGATTTGATTTTGCACAACACTTTTTTGGCAGAAAATTTAATTATAACATGCCGTTGGAGCTTCTGACTACCATCGCGCACAAAAAGCGCAGGGATAAGGATCGACAGCCCAGGCCTAAGCCCGATTCCGAGGCCTTGGTTGATCCAGTCTCTGGTTCTCCGGTTATCAGTGAGGTTCCGACGCAGCCTCTGACTACCGCAGTTCAAGAAACAGAGACCGCTACAGATCTTTTGACGGGTTGTACTAGGCTGACACAGCCTTTTACTAAAGGCCCTACAGACGATTTACCTTCCAAGGACATCGGTGCTTCTGAAACGCCATCGGTTTCTGAAGGCGTTTTTAGACCGACGACTCTTACAGTCAAAACGTTTTCTAAGTCAAAGATTCCTTCCAAACTGAAAAAGGCTTCACTTCAGTCTCCTGTTCAAGGCCCTATGCCTAAGAAACAGATGCTCAAGATGGCTGAAGATTTGATTTCTCTTATCAGGGGTACTCAACCCCCTCCTGACAAAAGGCCTAGACTAGAGGAAGAATCTGCTTCCTCTGAACAACTGTCTATTTCTTCAGATTCCTCTGAGGACCAAGAATATTCCTTCTCTCTTTATGAAGATTCTGATGCTAAGGACTCTATTCCCTCAGCTTCCCCTCCAGAAGATTTCTCTTTTGGGGAAACTTTACATATTATGAGGGAACATTTTCACTGGGAAGGCCAGGATTACTCTGATTCCAAGAAAAGGCTCATAGAGTTTCTTTTACTCCCCCAACACAGACCTCTAGCCATCCCTCCTGTTTTGGACATTGTGGATGATGTCTATTTAGAATCCAGTTTCAACCCTGACACTCTACCTCCTGCTCCGACCAACCCTGACAGATACTACAGAGTACCTGATTCCCACAAATTTCTTTACAAAAGCCCAGTAACTGACCCAGAGACTATCTCCCAGGGTCCCAAGGGGGCTAAGGCTTCCATGGCTAAAAATCCAGTACCTTCTGAAAGGGATTCAAGAGCACTAGACAGATGGGGGAAAAAGGTTTATACCTCAGTCACTTTAGCTATGAGAGCTCTAAACTGTCAATTTCATATGCTTAAGTATCAGCAATTTCTGATCTCTCAGTTAAAACAAAAGATAACCACCCTCCCTCAACAATCTGAATTGAAAGAAGTACAGGATTTGTTGCACGCCACCGAGCAGGTGGGCAAACATACCTTACAATGTGGGTTTGATTCTTTGGAGGCCTCCTGCAGAGCAGCTGTCACTGGATCAGTTATACGTAGGCATGCCTGGTTAAAGGAACAAAGTCTGCCTGATCGTGTTAAAGCAAAACTACTAGATGCTCCCTTACAGCAGGATGTTCTTTTTGGTGTTAAAGCAGAAGAAGTTTTAAAGAAAATGGAGGATAAGGCAAAATCAATGCAGACAGTCAAAGATTTCCTACACGTACAACCCCCTCACTTCAGCAGAAACTGGCCAACAAAAAATTGGTCCTTTCCAGGCACTGACAGGCCTCAGAGGGGTAAATACAGGTGCCCAAGGGGCAGAGGACAACCACAAGCTCAGTATAAACTTCACCAATGGGGCACTCCAACCCAGAAGGGAGGAGAAGACAGGTCTCAACCCACCAGAAGGCAAACTCAATGACTTGCACCTCAGCTGGCCAAACATAGCTCTTTTGTCAGCCCTCCTGGGGGGAAAGCTAGCACTATTTGCAGACAACTGGCACATGGTCACAAAAGACAAATGGGTACTAGATATAATTTTACGAGGTTACAGATTCCACTTTCACACCTTGCCAATAAAAAGAGGAATGCCAAACCTGCCACAAAATCAAAGGGCAGAGGCTCAAAATCAAATTTCAGCTCTCATGGCCATGAGAGCCATTCAAATGGTACCAACTCAAGAACAAGGTCAAGGATTTTACTCAAGACTCTTCCTAGTACCCAGAAAAGAAAATGCTTGGAGACCAATTCTGGACCTTTCAATTCTAAACACTTTCTTACAAGTTCCCAAATTCAAGATGCTAACACTACAGCAGCTACTTCCCATGTTGGGCAAGGAAGCATGGCTGGTAACGTTGGACCTCAAGGAGGCATACCTGCATGTCCCAAAGTTGCAGAAGATACCTCCTTTTCATTGCAGGTTCAACCCATTATCAATTCTCTGCACTGCCTTTTGGTTTATCTACTGCGCCCAGAGTATTCACAAAATGCCTGGCACCAGTAATTGCATACTGCAGACAAAGAGGAATTCAAATATATCCATACCTGGATGACTGCCTCATTCAAGCAGAAAGAAAAGACATTCTCTTACAACATCTGGCTTTTGTGAAGCATCTACTAAGTTGTCTGGGGTACACAGTAAATGAAAAGAAGTCAAAACTAGTACCCTCACAAACAATGACATTCCTGGGTGCCAGCTTGGACACAACGGCCCAGTAGGCTTATCTTACACCAGACAAGCAATTATACCTGACTCAATATTTCAAAACAATGGCAAAAAAGACCCAATTAACTGCAAGAAAAATTCTGCAGGCTTTGGGCTTCATGGCATCTTGCATACTGATAATACCATTTGCAAAGCTGTATATGAGGAAACTACAGTGGTACCTAAAAAGCGTATGGTCTCAACACAGCCACAGCTTGGACACAGTGATATCTTTCATTCCCTGCCTTCAACAGGAATTTCTATGGTGGGCACAGGCATGTTACCTCAACAAGGGTCAGCCTTTCACCTTGCCCCACACCCAGGCAAACTATCACAACAGATGCTTCAGACTATGCCTGGGGGGCACACATGGTGGGGCAATGCATTCAAGGCCTATGGACTGCAGAACAAAGAAAACTGCACATAAACAATAAAAAGAGATGCTAGCTGTACAGAAAGCTGTGACAGCCTTCAAGGATCTACTACAGCCTGGACAACTTGCAATAAAAACGGACAACACCACAGTAATGTGGTACATAAACAAACAAGGGGGCACACATTCCTACCCTCTTTTCAGGCAAGCAATAATCTTATGGAACACAGCTCTGGCCTACCAAGTCTAGTTACAAGCTCACTTCCTGCCAGGACAGAGAAACACATTGGCAGATGACCTAAGCAGAAACATCAAAGATCCCCACGAGTGGAAGCTAGACCCACAAATATTTACAATAATAACTCAAAGATGGGGCCTACCAAATATAGACCTGTTTGCCAGTCCTCAAAACTACCAGCTGACAAAATTTTGTACAAGGACATTCCACCATCAAGCTTGGAAAGCGGACACTCCCTCCTTCAGTTGGAAAAACCTGACAGTATATGCCTTTCCTCCATTGCCTCTTCTCACAAAGGTTCTTTTGAAGGTCAAAAAGGAGAAACCTCGAATGATTCTCATAGCCCCAGACTGGCCACACCAGCACTGGTACCCAATATTGAAGAATATGGCTCACAGCCTACCATAGATTTTGCCTCATATACCTCATTTGCTCACGCAGCAAGACAAGCAGATTCTACACAGCCAGATCAAAACCTTAAACCTGGCTGCATGGCAAATCAATTAAGCATTCAACCAGCCCCTCTTTCACAAGCAGTGCTGGATGTTATTCTAGAAGCCAGGAGGCCAAGCACCAGAAAGGCTTACTCGGACAAATGGAAAAGGTTTTCTGCTTGGAACCAAGCTAAAGGCCAAGACACAACTCAGCCTCATATGCCTCACATTCTGCAGTATTTAGCTGAGATGTTGCATAAAGGACTTTCCTTCTCCTCAATTAAAATCCATGCTTCAGCTATTTCAGGTCACTACGACACAAATCCACCTTTATTTTCAAATCCTCTCCTAAGGCAGTTCCTCAGAGGGGCGAAAAACATTAGACCCCCTAAAGATATCCTACACCAACATGGGACCTCAATTTTGTTCTGGAAAAACTAATGCTACCTCCCTTTGAACAAGCTTTTTCTGCAGACCTTCAGTTCCTATCTTGGAAGACTGCCCTGCTCCTGGCAATAACTTCTGATAGGAGAGTTTCAGAATTACAGGCACTTATGGCAGTGGAACCTTTCCTCATTTTTCATCAAGACAGAGTTTCTCTACGAATGAATCCTTCCTTCATGCCTAAGGTGGTTTCCAGTGTAGCTCTAAATCAAACCATCCACCTACCCACTTTCTATCCCAATCTCCCGAACAAAGGTGAGAGACTCCTGCATTCCTTGGACATTCACAGGCAGCTTCGTTACTACTTGGATAAAACTAAGGCTTTCAGATAAATTGACCAGCTCTTTGTTTCTTATGCTACAGCCTCTCAAGGGAAGGCCATATCCAAGCAAACCATTTCTAAATGGATAGGCCATTGCATCAAATTCTGCTATACCCATCATGGGAAACCAGTTCCTCCAACCATTAGATCCCACTCTACCAGGGCAACAGCTACCTCTACAGCCTTTCTCAGGGGGGTTCCTACCAAGGAAATCTTAGAAGCTGAAACTTGGAGTTCAGTGCACACCTTCACCAAACACTATCACTTACCTCTTTATTCTAAGTCCAGGGCAGGCTTCGCCACTGCAGTTCTGCAGGGCCTCATTGCCTCCGCTAACCCTCTATGATGCCTCCACCCTACGTTAGCTTTGGGACTCAACCCAAGTGTAATGACTGCAGCAGGGTAACACGATGAACATAGTACAGTTTTGTACCTACCATAAATGTAGATGTTCGAGTGTTCACCCTGCTGCAGTCCAGGTTACCCTCCTTCCAACCCCTTTGATCTACTGGCTAAACCTCTGATATGCCTTACTGATGTATTTGCTTATAGCTGAAGGGATTTTGTGTTTGTACAGTGTCCACACCACTTGATACTGATTTGGATCACCTTTTTGGGGGCACCTGACATCTGGGGCAAGAAAAACTGAAGAAAATGGCGTCGGTTGCAATATATATACCCCTGGCACACTGACGTCAGGGATGAGGCGACGGCAACTGATGTAGGACCAAGACTTTGGAAATCCGGCCGACTGCGGGACCGCCTGACGACAGAATAACCCAAGTGTAATGACTGCAGCAGGGTGAACACTCGAACATCTACATTTATGGTAGGTACAAAACTGTACTATACTGATTATTCACTAGGGTCATGGAAGTAATGGGGAAGGGACTAACTGAACACCAGAAGCAACAAAGGTCAATACATTTCTTCCACAATTTACAGAGGGTGATAATTTTGATAGTTTTATTCATATGTTTGATAGGGTATGTAAACAGTATAATGTTGACTAAGGGCTCTGTGTACTGTTCCTGACCCCCCTACTCCATGGTAAAGCTGTAACTTCTTTTTCTGAATTGAATGATACTGATTGCTTAAATTATAATACTGATAAAAAATGTTTATTAGAATGTATTAGGTTAACAACTGAAGCTTATAGAAAAAAGTTTCATGAGCATAGACACAAGGCAGATGAAAGTGTGTGTATATATTGGGAAATTGCTGAGTTAAGCACTTATTTTCATAGGTGGGTGAGTGGGAATCAGGTCGCCACTTTTGAAGGGCTGGCAGACCTTTAGGTGAGGGAACAAACCCTTAACACATTGCCTGAGGACATGAGGATCTTGTTGGCAGATAGGGAATGCAGGACTGCAGAGGAGTTGTGGAAAAAAGGGAGACCTATACCTAGCAAGCAGATCATTGCTGCACAGGAGGGGGATACCCAGTGCTGCACATGGGTCTAAGGGAGCCGATGGTAGCCAGCCTAATCCACCCCAACAGAGTCCGTCAGTAACAAGGAAAGCCACTAGTTCAGGTACACAGACAGGACCAAGGGTTAAATGTTTTAAATGCAACCAATGGGGCCATGAAACATATATATGTTCATGGAGGCAAGGTGGGGAACAAAAGGTGGAAGACTCAGTAAATGGGAGTGACAAAATGCCAGCAGTACGTTGTCTGGAGAAAACAAGGGTACCAAACTACCACAAGAGGTTATATCCTATCTTGGTAGATGGGAAACAGGCCACTACTAAGAGAGACACAGCCTCTGACCTAACCATTGTGAAGCCCACAATGGTTACAGAGGAGGACTACTTTCTTGGCCAGTCTACTCCAGCCAGAGCTTTAGTAGGGACCCCATTACAAATACTTTTGGCTATGGTTTACCTTGAATGTGAAAGTGGAAAAGGAAGCAAGCAAGTAGGTGTGTTTGAGGATATCCCTGCAGATGTCCTGATAGGGAATGTTTTTGATAATGCAGTACCTTGTGTGCATGCAGCTACACACAGTCAGGCTTGGAGAAAAGCATGTGGGTCTAGTAGCCTGGGGGGTGGGACCCAGACTGACTTCAGACCTGAAACCAGGACTGGTGTGGTGGTTACTTCAGAAAAGGAGCTACACTGTAGCAATGAGACTGAAGGTGAGCCTCAGCTGCTTGTGGGTACTTATTTTTCCTAGGACAGAGTGACTAGAATGGTAGAGGTGTGTAGTAGTACCCAGGCTGACAGTGAGGCACCACTGCCAGAGAATACCAGACTTCCTGTGGAAGGGGAGTTGGGAAGGGTCACAAAGAGAGAGTTGAGAAAGGCTCAGCTCTCAGACCCTACATTACAATGGTTGAGAGAGGTAGTCAGTGAGGCACCTGATTGTCAAGGAAAAGGGGAAACTGTATACTGGGACAAAGACAAAGGGTTAATCTATAGAGTGCGGACCCCTGTGAGAGGGCTAGAGGGTGAGAGAATACAGTAGTTGGTAGTGTCCAGAGCCTACCATCTGGCACTTCTAGCCATAGCCCATGACATTCCATTTGCAGGCCATATGGGCATAAAGTGTACAAAAAGACATATTATGTAGATTTTTTGTTGGCCTGGGATATCCATGGATATATCAGGGTACTGCCAGAACTGAGAGCAGTGACAAAAAGTAGTCAAGGCAGGAGACAAGGTGACAGCTCCTTTGATACCTTTGCCTGTGATTCAGGAGGTGTTTCAGAAGGTAACTATGGATATCGTGGGTCCTCTGAGTACCCCAAGTTACACAGGAAAGAAGTATATCCTAGTGGTAGTAGATTATGCTACCAGATACCTTGAAGTGGTGGCTCTGTTCTCCATTGAGGCAGAAAAGATGGCACATACTTTGTTAGAGATTTTCAGTAGGTTAGGTTTCCCAAAAGAAATACTGACTGACAGAGGTGCCAATTTCATTTCAGACCTGCTGGCTTGTCTGTGGGGTGAAGCACCTAAAGACAACCCCCTACCATCCCTAGACTAATGGTCTTGTTGAGATGTTAAACTCTACACTAAAGACCATGCTATTGGCATTTGCAGATCAGTTTAAGAAGGAGTGGGACAAATACTTGCCTGATCTGTTGTTTGCTTACAGGGAGGTGCCCTAGGAATCCACAGGTTTTTCACCCATTGAGTTGCTGTATGGGCATAGGGTGAGGGGTCCTCTAGATTTGATTTGTGATGAATGGGAGGGTGAGTGTGAATCCCACAAGGAGTCTGTTGTGGCATATATCCTAAACCTCAGGATAAGGCTCAGGGAACACATGGGCTTGGCCCGGGAGAAACTGGCAAAAGCCCAACAGCAGAAAAAATGTTTGTTATGACAGGAATGCTTGAGCTAGAGTGTATGCTGTAGTACAGTGGGTTATGGTTCTCATTTCTGTCAGACACAACAAGCTGCAGGCAGCTTGGGAGTGACCCTTCAAAGTGGTAAGGAAGGTCAGTGTTGTTAACTACATGGTAGACCTGTTAGGTGGGAGGCAGCAGTGGCACAAACTGTACCATGTTAACGTGATGAAACCTTACCATGATAGGGAGACCCTGGTGCTAAGTATCTGAAGTAAGAAGCAGGAGAAGTGTGAGGGGGATCTATGGCTACAGAGAGCTAGACAGAAAAATCCCAAGTCACTATGGTGGAACCTAGGATTGCAGGCATATGACAGAAAAGTCCAGCTCTATACTGGGGTCAGCAATGCCAAGCCAGCTGGAATCGCAAGACAGGGAATGGGGTAAGGTATTCCCAGATAGGCTCACCCCTCTCAAGCAATGTTTCTCAGGGGTCACTTGAAAAACTAGCTTGAGTCTTCAAGGATAAAGAAGTGTGACAAAGGTGGATACTGCCAGCCCAGCTATCTGGAATTTTGTAAATAACATGTTGTTTGTGAATATTAATAAACAACACCTCGGAGTATTCAGTTACCAGAACCAAAAAAACAAAAAACACTGAAATGGAAGGGCTGTCACTCACTTAAGAGAATAAATCCTTTATTATGTCCACGGCACACAAAATAATGTGGTTTCGTGTGCCATTTTTATTTCGTGTGCCATGGACATAATAAAGGATTTATTATCTTAAGTGAGTGGCAGCCCTTCCATTTGTGAATATCAACATGACTCATGTAAGATGCTTGTGTTACAGCTGTATTAGAGCTGTGTGTTATGTGTATATCAAACTGATGGTACAGAAGTGTGTGTTGAAAGCTGTTTGTAAAGTACTGAGCTTAAACATGTAACCACAGTGTACCCTACTGGAAAAGGACAGAAATGTACATACACTATTGTAACTGTTTAAATGCATGTATTTTAACAATAGAAACTGGGATAGAAAAGGTTAACTTGAGAAAAATAATTGAAATTAAATTACTTTATAGCAATGCAATAAAAATATATTATCTTTCAGTTTCAGTGCAGCAAAAGACACAGTGTCTGAGCTGAGAAGTTTTCTGCATTGTTTTAGAAGTGTTTTACTGTTTTGTGACTTCCAGGATCTGCAAAGATCTGAGGGAAAACCATTGTGTATGTATTTTCAAAGGTAGACACTAAATACTGCTAGCTTTCAGCAGTGGGGGTTTTACCTGGGATAGAGTCAGATGACAAGAATGTATGTCATTCTGCAAGGTATCCCAGAAGAAATATTATTTAAGAAGTCTCTGAGAGAGAGAGAGACTGCATTCTGTATTCTGTCTTTGACCTGACAACATCAGCTAGAGGATCCATTCACCACACATTTGCCTTGCTGCTCTAATTAAGTAAGTCTAGAAAACAGTACAGTATAATTCTTTTAGATATAGTCAGGAATATAGCAAAGCTTAATGTGCATATTTTTCTTTATTTATTTGAGACTGTCCTTTAATGTTGTTTTAAATATTTTCTGTGATTTTGAACTCTGATGTTAATATATATATATATATATATATATATATATATATATATATATATATATATCATTGTCTTGTTCTTTTATTATTTATTATTAAATATATTTAAATCCTTTGTTGTGGCTTATCTTTCTAGATATATTTAAGTTCTGAGAGTACTTGCATATTTACTTGGTGATACTGTGGGCCACTCTTAATAGCCTTGCTCTTGGTCAAACTACCATTTGTATTGATAGTAACATTACACAGTAAGATTAAACACCCTTTGTTAAGGGCCTTAAAGTAACTAATAAAGAGGTGGCTTATGGCAGTAATAACTGTCTTACAGTGTGGGCAGAAAGGGGGCATAGCTAGTAAACCTGTGCCAGGTTGTCCCAGGTGTGTGTGTATGTATAAATCAAACTTCAAATAGTGTGTGTATCAGCTACTTGGGTGGGAACACAAAGCACTCGTTGGACAGAGAGGGTGCTTGGCCACTCAGCTAAGATCTCAACCCTATGGCTGTGCCACTGGGGAGTCTTATTGGGATTCTGGAGAATGAGGGAGAAACCATCCCCTGACTGGGTGTGATTTCTGTGTGTTCTTAAGGGAAATTGCACTTGATGCAGAGAGCTGCATTTGGAAATACTGCATGTGTATCGGTCATCCTCCCAATGTATGCACCCCACTGGTGTCAGTGGTGAGGATTGAGGCTCCTTGATTACTGGGCCAGTGGTGGGGCATCACACTGGGCAATACATAAAAACAGATAACACATGTGAGAGTTTAGAAGTAATACATAAATAGGATTCTCACATGCTATGAGGTTATGTATTAGAATAGTATACATACCATTGTGTCTTAGTGCACTTGTCACAATCTTCCCATCATGAATATTTCTGTTTTCACATATCCTGTAACAGGATTCCAGGAATATTGTTGTTTAATCTAAGATAGGTAAAGGAGGCCCTACACCCATGGAATTCCTGTCTCTTTACAGCAGTTGACATAATTTGTTCCACAGATTATTATGTTGGACTACTGCATCTTTGGGTTGTGCCTGCCCAAAGCATTCAGCATGGAGGTGATGGCATGCCAAACCCACATTGCCTACCTTGCCCAAAATATACCTGCCATGCTGGCACAGGACATTCAAAACAGTCTCAGTTTCACTTTCTGAGAAGTTGTCATATCATGTTCTATGACTCCTATGCAGCACATAGGCAGTTGTGAGAAGATCCAAAGTTGGTTGACATGCAAAGACTGTATGCATTGTAGTCTTCAGTGATATGAGGAAGATGTACATGCATTGTTTACAGTAATGTGACTGGTTTGTCACTCAGTATTCTAATATTGCTATTTAGTTAACTTATTTTGAGCAATTAAAAAACAAATAAATCTGCAGAAGTAAATGTAACAATGATAAAATCAACTAGAAACCATGTTCTCAAGTGGAAACAATTTAAGGCCACAATAGTTTAATGCTTCTGTTAGCAAAAAATAAATAAAAAAGAAAAGCCTTTCCAAAAATGTATAACCATTAAATACAACAAATCCAATACCACATGAATCCAAAAACCCAATCAGAATAATTCCTCTGCAATTCCTAATTATATTAATACAGAGTGAATTTAGCAACTACTTTTTCAATAAACAAATATTAACGACTACTCAATTAAATGATTCTAAAAAAATCTAACTAAAAAATAATTAAATATATATGTGATATCAAAGTCTTTGTATCATTAAAGAGCATTTTATATTAATCCCTTCATTTAAGCCTGGTTCCTTATCAGCTATTCATCTAATCTGTCATTCAGCCTTTTTACAATCTAACTTTGTTTTATAATCACCTTCTAATTTATTTATATTAACATAATCGAATACAAAAAACTGAAATTGTCTGCAGTCTCTACAAACGGAGGCATATTTTGTCGGGAATTACTGAAATCCTTCTTTTTAATACATGTAATGCTTTTAGATAATTTTCTAAATGTCTTCCCTATATGCAAAGATTTATGTTTCACATGATGCCACATAAGTTATCCCCTTATGATTATAACTGAATCTGTTGTTAGCCCCAATAAACTGTTTAATACTTTCTATATTCACATAGGATGTATTGCTGACAAACCTACAATATTTGCAACTATTACATTTATAAGCCCCATAAGTAGACAAATTGTGTTAGGTTTTAGACTTCTCTAATAATGCCTTAAATTTTTTTTGCTCCTTTATATAAGTAAAATATGGCCTTTTACTAATTACCTTAGATAAATCAGTGATACCAAGTATGATTTTCCAATTATTTTCAATAATTTTCTTGATAACAGTTTAATGGAATTGGGTAAAAAAAAAGCTTTCCCAAACCTTCCTTTACTCCTCAGAATTCCCTTATCTGATCCTTCCTTATAGCCACTATTTGAATCTGATGAAAGGATCGGCCTAAAAGTGTCTTGTCTTTTATATGATTACTTTCTTTATTTTTTCTAAAAAAACATTAATGTGACCTCTTTCAAGAAACATATTCTTAAGAATAACAGCATCTAATAAAAATACATCAAGCCTACTTAACCCGATGAATTGTCCGTTTACTACATTTCTTTTAATGTGGAATGGATGTTGACTTCTCCCATGTAAATAACTGTATCTCTTTCCTAAAAATTTTGATCTGAAATTTCTTATCTTTTCCTATCAATATAGATTGATAGATATAAAAAATTGATCATTTCACCCATATCCCCTAATGTAAATGATAAAAAATTAGTACTGGTGCTCAAATCCTTGAGAAATATGTTAAATTCATCTATTGAACCATTCCAAAACAACAAAAGAAAACAAGCAGGCAATGGAATATCCAACTGTTTATTGTATGTAAGTGTTTTCACTGAACAAAATACTTCAGCTTCTTCAGACAAGTAAAAACTATTCACTTCCCAGTTTAAAAACCTAACACAAACCTGCTGAGTCAGTGGGCTGGGCCAGCCCAAGTACATGATGTCATGCAGCATTAAACATTTAAAGCAACATAGACTAATTAAACCATGTTGCCCAAATGATCGTCTTAAGTATCTAAAAATGTTAATAAAAAAGTTTGTAAAAAACATTTGTAAAGATGTACTCTTTTAAAGAACTAATGTTTCTTCACATATTCTTGCTCCCACCTGGCCATTATTATGTTGGCTAACACTGGTGCTACTTTACTACTCATCATCACTCATTTCTTTGGTTTGAAAGGTTTGTTCTAAAATGTAAAAAAAAAATATTTGCTAAAACAATCTGCAACAACAAAAAAAATGTATGAACAAACCTATTGGCAGGAGTAGTGAACTTATTTAAATAGTTCCTAATGAAATTGATACCTTGCTCTCGACTTACACTTGTGTATAATGAAACCACCTCTAAAATAACTAGAAAACCCCCATTTTCATATGGAATAAGATTTAATAATTCCAACAAATGCCGAGAATCTCTCAAATAAAACTCTGCTTTTTGGACAGTAGGATTTAGTATTTTACATAAATAAATAGAAATTGTTTCTGTTTTATAAAAGTCAGCTGCTACACCTGGTCTAAATGGCAGTTTCATCGTATTCTTATGGATTTTAGGTATTCCAAATAGCATTGCCAGTTTTGGATGGTCTGCCCTTGCAAATTCATACAATTTTAAGTTACTGTAACCCTGATTGAATAAGTCAAAAAGTAAAACATCTATTTCCATAAACTTCTTTTTGTCATTATCAGCTGCTTCTATGCAACAGTGTTATTAACTAAATCTAACATTGCTGTGATGTAACTACTGTTGACCATAATGACCACCCCGTTGCCTATATCAGCTTCCATCACTCAAATATTGTTATTTGATAGCTCTCTCAATGCTGAACTTTCTTTCTTAGAAATGTTATAAAAAGAATCCTTATCTGTGAATAACTTATAGCTAAAATACTTTTCACAAACATCATGGAACACGAGCACTTGTAGGGTGTTGTATAACACTGGATTATAGATACTTCAATTTACAATCATGTCTTTTAATTTACACTCAGGAATGTCATGCAAAATGTATTGTAAATTTAATTTATACACATACAATTTAAAATCAACTATTGCTTTCATAACATTTGCTTTATGTGAAGGGATAACTGAAAAAAAAAACTTTTTTAATACTGAAATGTGATCATCTTTCAACCTAAAATGATTAAGATGGCAGACATTTAATGCCTCTTCTTCCCTTTTCCTCTCTGCTTCCCATGATGTTTCACTTGTTATTAAGTCCGTCCATTTATTGGGCTTCTCCAAAGAAAAGGGACTGGTGACAAAAAAGCTGGTTTCTCCCCTTCATTAATAACCACCCGTATATATGATAACAAAGTATCTCTGTCCAAATAGGATTTATTGCTACTAGTTGATGCTTTATTTTTAAACATTTCTTTATTATTGTCAGATAAAATCACTTTGTTGGAACCTGTAACTCAGTAATGAGTTGAACTGGATTTTAGTGGATAAGCAGTCCCCATATGATATGGTTCTGAATCTTGTAACATCTTTTTTTCTTTTCTGAGAATAATAGTGAAAGCATGCCTGCATAATTTAGCAGTGATACCTCTATATAATGAATCACAATTACCAAAACATACATTATTTTTTTATCTTGCCATCTAGAGATCTAATTTCCAAATCTAACATATGTTATTTTTAATTTATAATCTACCACTAGCAGCTTCATGACAGTTACTCCAGTATCACTGAATAATTTTACCAAGCCTTTATAAAGGTTTTCTTCTTTCCATACCCCTTTTTGAAACTTAAACAACCTTATTTTGAGCAATAAATTTACATTCCATTTTGTACAATACTGACTGTGGCAACAAAGTTAAATAAGGAAAGTTTACATTTTTGTACCATGCTGTATGGCTATTTCTGAGGCTTGTACACTGTTATTGACTTTTTGACTCGTGGCTGAACAGCAATCTAAATTTACCTATGTATTCAACACCTGAACTTCTCTAGTCACATGTTGAACACATAAATAGTACAGAATTCTATGGGTTTTGTGAACTGCATTCTGGTATCTATTCTCCAGTGAGTACGAGCCCAACTCAATGTTCACCATTTTTGTGAATCTAGCAGAGTGATTCTAATAAACTAATAATATTTGTATTTTATTGTGTCTGTCAGCTTGATTGTTTCTCAGAATTTGAAATAATTTATTTTTATTTATTTAGAGTTGAATATGTAAGTTTAAATTTGTAAAATTAAACAGCAAAATGAGTGAATGAGTTGATCCCATGATAAGCTGTTTACAATCCAAATATAAAATGATGCAAGGAGTTGGGAGATGGCATAATGGTTAAGGATTTTACCTTCCAGACACAAGATACATGGTAGGATTCAATAAACTCTGTGTAAGCTCCATGTTTGTGCAGTGAGCAGCAGCAGTGATTACATATTCATGCTGCGCACCACGTTTAAATGTAAACAAGCACAGTTTCATGGCTGGCAACAACTGTGTAAAGCAACGTTGATAACAAACTTGTTTACCTTAGAGCAAACTAGGTTAGCAGGATTGCATGGAATGCCACAATTAGCAATGTATATCATCCAAACACAATACAGGATAGTATATACAGTGCCGAGTATTGTGGAATCCCATTCCAGGCATTCTGTACAAAAGTTGTGTAAATGATCTGTTAGGATACATGGGTACGTTGACTGCCATTTAAATTAAACAGTCAGGGGAAGTGTGCAAATTGAATAGGGACACACAGATGAATTGTAGGACTGAACACAGTGAAACTGGACAGTTGAAACATCATAATGTAGAGCAGATGAGGGTATGTAAATGGAAGACTGTTATGGCAGGACCACTAATCACATACTGACATGGTACAGTAAGGATTGCACAGTGAAAATGTATATTAGGTGACATAACAAAGGTGAAGATGTCTTTGTGATATAAGCATTCTGACATGAGCAATGGAGAGAATATCTATCAGGGATGTTATATACAATTGGGGATGGGTGCATATTGTGAAGCTGTTGGTTGAATATAACTGTAATGTCAACAGATGTCACCAACAAGTGGAACACAGTTACAGGCTCATGTACAACAATAAAAGAAGCATGCACAATCATGGACAATATTGGAATAATACCACCAGTAATCCCATGTCTCTGATACAACATATGTGATTTTGAGTGACCATACATGGTTCTGCACAAACACACTTGTACAACTATCGTGACATATTAGCAATCTATGAGGGTTATCAAGCACACCATCCTGACACTGTCACATCTGCTGGAGGTGTCAGGAGGGAAACTGCTAAACCTGTATGTGATATTATGATCAATACAGGCTAACTGACTGGTGTGCATGGCATATATATATATATATATATATATATATATATATATATATATATATATATATGTGTGTGTGTGTGTGTGTGTGTGTGTGTGTGTGTGTGTGTTTAAATACACACACACACACACGCACACACTCACACACACACACACACACACATATATATATGGCACAATCCACACTGCCACAAATCTAACCCATGCCGTCAATGTTGTCAAACAGTGATGTATGTACTGTGTGCATCACTGAAACAGGTATCATACATGAATTTGGTATAAAACCTTGATGGGGTTCCACATTATGCAACAAAAATAATACCTTGGTATGGCCAATAAGATATGTGAAAGCTCACTGTGGCAAAGGTGGTACACTTGAGTTACAAATCACTGGAAGATGTGTAGAGAGATAGATGAAATAAGGTTCATTGTAATCAGTTATTGGTGTGATGAAGGCTGTAACCCATATAGGTATTATGGCCTTTGATGTAGATGTCCTGCACATACTCAGTAGTTGTGTTACATGCGAGGGAGTAGTCACCACTGTGGCCACATGCTGGTGGACATTCCACATACTATCCCCGAACACAGGTCATATACCAATTGCTCTGCTTATAGGGTGTGATGTCTACATTATTCTTTGGTTGAATGCTTATATGCATAACATAACAAATCCCTCCATGTTTTTGTTTCATCTCATGTGTTGCCATGGCTATGGCAGCAGTCTTCGATGTGTGCTGATACTGTCTGTATTATATTAATATCACATTCGGAGTCAATGATTGCCCACAGTCTGTAGTCCTCCAGAAATCTGTTTGGACACAGGATGTATATGTCATTCTTGATATCTCTGACTTAAATAATGGACAGGAAAGGGCATAGCAGACAGCCCTGATGTATGGACCTGATCACTGACCCAAGATATAGGTCACTTCACACATTTCAACATGATGCCATGCATGTTATCCAGTGGTCATCCCCTTAGTGATATAGGGGTTTCTGGCCACATCTGACAGTGTTGAGTGAATACCTCAGTCATACGTCTCGACCTGGAATCATAAAGTCTGGGCAAAGGTCCATGAAAAATAGGTACAACTGGTAAAAAATATGTACCCTGATTAACATAAAATTTGAATACATAATTATGTAATCCCAACGACTCCAATGGAATTGTGGGATACCAACCTTTAAATGCAAACTGAAGAACAGACAAAATATCACTGGTGTATATGGAACACCTAGAAGCCATGGAGGGATAATGCTGGTACCAAGTGGAGCAGTTGGATCACGTTGTATTAGGCAGTTATACGTTCACATTAGGCAACAAGAATGGGGTCCATTGTTAGCCTTTAGTAAACTATCCACAATCTGAATTTTTTGGAAGAAAAGTAATTCAAAACTTTGAACAGAGCAGACAAACTCTTCACTGCAGTGTCACAGTAAGAAAAAAGATATTTTATCTATTAAGATTTAATGCAAGACGTTAAACAATTCTAATAAAAATATGTTCAAAAAAGTTTAATCTAAAAGTTTATTTAATGAAACATTTTCTATAAGTTGATATTTTCAGAGATATTTACTATGTTATTGATCTGTGAGGACCTTTATAAGTTTAGCTTAACATTCTCCATTGCGGTTTTTAGCCCTTATATTTTACATATGAATAACTCAGAAATGGGCCAAGCAAGGATATGTTGGGACATTTACATGTCAATATGCATGTTATGTATATTTATTTTCAGTGTTTCTAACAGGCATTGGTACAAACTATAAAGAAAATATGTAACGGCACTAATTTCACAGGTATTTCAGATTACAAAAGAATTTACTCTGGTCATAAACATAACATAATGTTATAATAATAGTAATAATCACTGCGTCAGTGGCAAAGCAAATAGCACACTCACCTTTGGTGCAGAAAGCTGTGGGCTTTCTTCATACACCAGGTAAATTGATTACTGACACTGTGATGCAGCATGAAAGGGTGCTGTGCTCCTGAGTGTTCCATCTTTCAGATGAGATATTAAACAAAGGCCCCATCTACTTCAGTTGATGGTAGCTCAGGTGGATGTAAAAGATCCCACAGCACCTATTGATGAGAGTAGAGGAAATTTTTCTATGGCCTGGCTAAATTTTCCCTAGTAGTATAAATGCCACATTGAGTCTCCTATGTAAAGAGGCTACTAGCCTAGTGGGACTGGGACTAACCAAATCAACAAGGGATAAATAAATTAAAATAATAAAAAAGACAGTAGAATGTGGCGAGTGGAGAACAGCATCTGTGTTTTCTGCAAAAACACAAAAATAGGTAATAATTGTTAATGTAAAATTCTAGAAAATAAAATTGAAATGTCACTTCACTTTCTGAGCAGTTTAGTACCAATAGCCTTTGTTCTTGGTATCATTCTTTAATGCAGAAGAGACCTGCTCAGGGAAGGAAAGAAAAGGAGTTGTTGGAAAAAGAGCTAATTATATCAGAATAATGGCAAAATGCAGAGTTAAAGAAGGGGTATTGTTGGCTGGTAATGTGATTCTGGGCCAGATTCAAAAACATTTTACTCTTGAGTCAAGTTACTGTCCTGTACTGTGAAGATTCACACAATGGAAGCTAATCTGAAAGAAGGCTGTTACACTTTATTTACAAATCGAGCAGTGTACAAGTGTTAGTTGACCTTAGCAATACCTACATCCAGTTCAGAAGCATATATTGAGCATGCTAAGTCCTTATTATGAGAAAGTAACTGCTGGATTTCTGCAGGAGACAATGCTAGTGTGCTATTTCATCTACCTATCCTGCTATGTACAAATCTGTAACTCCAGTGAATGGACAGCTATCGAACAGTTGCTTTTTAACAAATATACATCAGTCCAAAACACCCCCATTTTTCAAGCCTGATTTCCCCAGGTATGCACTGTATTGTACACACATCATTGAACTACGGATTACAGCAAACTTCCCTCTCTAATTACCACATACATATTTGAGTAGGAATGAGCAGTATGCGAGTATCATGCCTTTCAAGTGTCCTTATTTGCACCTCATATTTTTGATCTGTTCTTCATAACATTTATGGTTTTCTGGCAAATCACTGAGGATTGAAGTTGCTAAGTAATTACATCCATTTGAGTTTCAGATTTCATATCCCTCAGAAAATGCATGGTAACACAAATCATGTTATCCTAACAACATTCTAAGTTTATATGAGCAATATTTAAAACCTGCTTCTATTTTAGGGCCTTTATCCAGATTTCTTGCTCTAAGAGGTTGAGAGGTATATCCTAAACTGAAAATCTACCCATAGTTAACACATTAAAACAAGATCTGCCATTACAACAATCATTTCACAGGCACACTGTAGCTGGGAAACTCTCCTTGCTGTTGAAATCATGGAATGCAATCAAACTTCTCTAGTAGCCAGCCTCCCCTCCCTAGTGTTTAAAATGGATTACAAATGAAGTTCAAATAAATCTCAGATCAAGACCTTCCTTCCTACAATAAAACAAATATGCTGCCCTACATCACTACTTTTAAGGCTAGCATGTAATATTGTAATATATTCCAATAGAAATTAAGTTAGATTTTTGCATAGGCCCATAATCTTAATCTTAACACTGTTTCTGGGCACTTTAAAATGTTTACTACCAATTGTTATCAATGGCCTTTATGGGTTAAAAAATATGTTGTTTTTACCCTGACACAATAATAATAAATTAACAAAAGATATTAATACGCTTTTCCACATTTATCAGAGGTCCAATGTCAGAATGAAATAAGTGAATAAGGTACTTCCAGTAGTCACCAGTTTGATACTGACAACATCATGTATCCACATGACAGAACAGTGCTGTAACTTTTTTATTTACTTAGTGTTGAAGCCATCCATCAAAAATGGCATTTTTCCTCAATGCAGCCCATTCTGTAGCCAAAGGAAAGTGACAGTCTTTCTAAGGATTTGTAGGGAGTTGCAATATTAATATTAGCCTTTGTAAACTTAACAAGATTCCACCAGTACAGCTGAGACTAAAAAAAAAAACTTTCCTCACATCATGATTCAGCCAGTACAATACAGAATACAGGTTGCACTTAATGATTTTATAATGCTTGTTATAGGGATGATGAAGTGAAATACTTTGCTTGCATTGACCCGCTCTTGCACAGTTAATAGAAACTACTTTTTTTAAACTTAAAATGTTATGTGGTGTATAACCGAAGTGATGCTTATCAAGCTAGAATTATTGTCCAAAGACCAAACTGATGATTGAAAAGTGTTACATATTGTTTGGAAACAAAATACATAAAACTATAGCCCATCTCCATCCACAAAACTTTTGTTGTACAGCCTGAAAAGATATCGAAGGGCGTCTCCATTAACTGTGTAGACATGATCTGGCACTGGCAGCTGAATCTAGTATGTACACTTTTGTTAAACCCACACAATGTTAACATTCAATGTATGAATGTACATAAAAAGATAAACAGACACAATCCAGCCCTTGGCAGAATTCCAACATGCTGGCAGTCTACCTCATGAAGCTGACCTCATCGCATACTCTTCTGCACACACTGATGTCAACAACAACTGTGACTAAAAAAAAGTAAAAAAAAAATTGGGAATTGAAGGTGCCACTCATGAATTTGTGGCACCCCTGTATTTTGCCCTCAAAACTAGTAAATACCAAGGAATTCGGTACAGTTGAGATGTATGATCTCAGTGTGTGGATTTGTGTCAAATGCCTTGGCCTAGTCAAGTTCCACAAGATGAAAGTGTTGTCATCCTGCATGTCCTTGATGACCTCTTTGAGGACATCTAACAGATGTAGCAGACATGGATGTAGCATTAACAACTCACACATGTCTGTTGCACACAGCCAGGATATTACTAGTGTCCATTTAGAAAAGGTCCATGATGACATGTTGGTCTATCCACAGATGAGGAGAGTCAGGATATGTCTATACATGCATGCATCAGGTGCTGCCCCCCCCCAACTCGTATGGATTTATGTTGATGTACACCCTTCTATGGGAACATAGTCCATTTGGAGGGTTGTTGAAGTTTGTATCAAACTGTGTCAGATAGGTGTATGTTTTGAGTCATGCTATAGGTGATCTGTGATGTTGTCACAGCCCATTGATTCTGTGTGATAGTACTGGATGAAGGTAGGACAGTGCATACTGCCTATCTTGATCTGGCCTTAGGTTTGGACACAATCCCCCCATTTGGGTATCATTGAAAAACTCTCCCAGCTGGGGATTAACCCTTATGTCACTAGATGGTTAACCAACAAAACTGACAGAACACATAATGTGAAAGTTGGTGAATCAACCTCTACCACTAGAGCTGTCACCATTGGCATACCCCAAAGATCTATGTTGGGCCCTTTACTGTTTGGAATCTATTTATTGATAGCCCAGGCTAAAGTACATGGCCTTTGGCTTACCAAGTTTGATGATTCTTGCATATTGGGTGCAATAATTGAGTCCACATGATGTTAACATACTAAAGGAGGAGCTAATACAGAGAAATGGCTGGTGCCAAAACCACATGGTCTATAAATAAATGCAAAAAATGTGTTATTATTTTGGTCTTCTGCAAAGTGGAATTCCCCACTAATTACAGAATGACAACACTCCCCCATGCTGAAACCCATTGGTACAAGACCTAGGAACACACATAGCAATCTGAATATTGACCACCAAGTGTCCACAATGGCATGGAAAGGCTATATCATGCTCCTCATAAGTCAGGCCATCATATCCAGATCTGAGGATAACATAACAGTGCTGTACTCAAAACTCATCAGAACACTAATAGAGTATAATGCACACTTTTGCATGTACCTCACTGAAACCTGTAGCAGCTGGAGAGACCACAGGGGGGGTTTCTCACCAAGAAAATAAAGGGCCTACAAACCATGCCATGATGTATTTAGAAATATTGAAAGCCCTGTCACTGTAATCAGTATTGTATAGGATGAGGTGACTTGTGACTGGCATACAGGCCATTTTCTGACCCTGCCCTGATGGTAATACTGCACATCTGCAAATTAACTATAGCTGATGACATCAGTAGAGTCTGGTGAGATGAAGATGGCAATAGCAGTGTCCCACATACTGGTGTAAAATGCTCTCTCTTTTGTCAAGCAAGTGCACAAATGCACACACACACAGACACCCCCAGCTGACTGCAGTGAGAATAAAACCCCTACCAATCTAAGTACACAAACTAGAGAACTCTGTATTTAAGACAAGGGCCACAGCTCAAGTCTGACTTGGAGATTGTTAGACAACACTTTATAGGAGATGACATCAGCAGTGTTTGGTGAGGAGAAAATGGTAATAGCAGTGTCCTGCATGCTAGTGTAAAATGCTCTCTCTAATGTCAAGCAAGTGCACAAACACACACACACACACACACACACACACACACACACACACACACACACACACACACACACACACACACTCCAGTTGACCACAGTGAGAAAAGAACCCCTACCCAAGTACATTAACTAAAGAGCTCTATATTTAACGCAATTGTCACAGCTCAAGTACAACACTTTATAAGGGATGACATCAGCAATGTCTGGTGAGGAGAAAATGGTAATAGCTGTGTCCCATGTGCTGCTGTAAAATGCTCTCTCTGATGTCAAGAAACTGTACACACACACACACACACACACACACACACACAAAACCAGTTGACTGCAGGGAGATCAGAAACCTTACATATGTAAGTACACAGGCTATAGAACTATATATTTTATGCAAGTTCCATGGCACAAGTCTGATTTTTACAAGATTGCAGGACAACTTATAGTGGACGACATTAGCACCGGATGTTGGAGAGATGTTGGGAGGCCTGCATGAAATGGATAGCTAGCCATGTTGTTGAAAATATTAAAGTTCTGCATGTTACCAGATTGATGAGTGTGCAGTGTGGTGTATTTGGTGGTTGTTCCAATGTGCAGGTATACTTTAAGAGACAGCTTTACAAACTACTTGCAAACAGGTGTCTACATTACTAAAAGTATTGGGAAATCTGAATGTGTTTTGTCATTATAAAGATGTGAATGGTATATAAGACAGCATTTGTTATTAATTAATGTAGTGTAGTTGATATATTTGTGAACAAGTACTGTGACACCAAGATTGCAGTGCATGGAGATGGTAACAGATGACTGCATTTTAAACGTGCAGCATTTTCTTAGATAAGGCCTTTATTTTTTCTGTCTCCACATGTAGTTTCATGTCATGAACACTAAATGGATAGTAAACAAAAGTAATACATGCTACTATCCTCTTTGAATAATGCATACCTTAGCAGCGGATTTGCATTATGATTGGCAAAGTGTTTGGGCATGCAAGATACTTATTTCTATTGCTTTCTCTGTTTGTGTATAGTTAAGTGGTGAGCAAATGCAAGCCTCAATGTTAAAATTCTAAGATTTCTCAGTATTGAGGGTATGAAACACACATGTTGCTTAGCTAACTCTGTGGCAATAGATGTAAATGAATTGACACATTTCTTTTTGACACCAGATGATATAGAGTTTGACTCCAGTTGAATGTAATACTTTTAATGAGTGATAACACAATGAAAAACACTGTTATACTACTTTCACTGTGTGTTACTGTGTGTTGACATAGTGCAGCATGTTTAGGCAGCACTGAGGTAACCACACCACTGAAGAGACATTCACCATCTCTTGGTATCGGTGCACAGTGCCAAACTCCATGCAAACATAGAGGTCAAAAAGTGAAGGGTTCCATTGTTTTTTTTTTTTTTTTGGTTTCTTATGTGTATTGTGTGTGATTTTATGTTTTAACCAGATTATAGGTGTTATAGAAAAGTGGTAAAATTGGGGGAAATCAAGGGTAGGAACAAATGGAAAGCAATATAGGAATGTGCAGCAGGGAGGTAGGAAAGAACCATAGATATCTATTCCTTCAACATTGTAAAATGACAATATGTGCAGAGATTTAACTGAATTTGGACTGTCACCTCTACAAAGAGGGGTGCCAACAATGCAATCATGTTGTATAATCAATTGGATCAAATCAAGTTTGTCAAGAAGACGTGTGCAAAATGGAAAGCTACATATCAGATGATGTTTTTTTAAACTTCAGTAAGAGAGGAATGCTGGGTAAGGGAAATTGGTATTTCTGGGTCAAGTAAGTTGGATAGGTGAGGAAGCAATGCAAACAAACAGGACAAACAAGACAAGACACAGAGACAGTGAGGGACACAAAAGGATAGGGGGCACCATGATTGGGGTGAGGGAGGAGACAATGCAAGTACATGCTCATCAAACATGGGGCCAGTGAGAATCTAGTCCTCTCCTGTAGGACTGCCATCACCGTTCCCTTACTCCACAGGCTGCTGGTGTGCTTGATGTCTTCTCGTCCAGGTCTATATTATCACAGTGAGTGCTTAAAATAGCGAATGCTGTATAATTAACCCCCCCAAAAAAATCTACAAAATTCTGAACAAACAGAACAGCGATTTTATTTCCTTGGGAAAAAAAAATCGCTGGTCCGCAAAAAAAAAAAAACACAAAATAAAGTGGGGGGCTTCATCCCTCATCCCTCATCCCTCACACCCTGTGATGTGGAGAGCTGTGCTCCCACACACCCCCACTTAAATATATCAACTCCAAGATTGTACTGCAGTGGAGGAAATGGCAAAGTCCCGAAAACAGCCCAGTGATTTTTTTCTCTTGGGAAAAAATCTCTGTTCCGTGTCTTCAGGATTTTGCCATTTTGACATTTAGCTGTTGATTAAACAGCGTTCACTATATTAAGCATTCACTTACTTAATAGGGAACCTTCTCCTCCTATGGACCATGAGGGAGAGCAGCCTCTCCATCCAGTGTAGACGTACACCAATGATGTGGTGCATAACCCTGTGCACCAACTCTGGCATCTCCTGGCAGGTGATAAACTCCCCACCTCCAGCAGTACTCCCAGAAGGTACCACAGCACTAGCAGCTAGGGTACTACTATCTGAGGGTACAGGTAGTGCAGAAGCAGCAGAGGCAGTACTGCCAGGTTTGGTCCCAGATATGCTGGATGTCAGAGCAAGAACTGGAGGATAGGAGACAAGCTGAGTCACTGGGTTTGGCCTACCTCACTGTGTTGTGAATCATTTAGTGATTTGTTACAGATGGATGACATGGAGACATTTTGATGCCACATAATCGAAAATAAAAACAAATGAGATAAGATTGTGGTGAGAGAAAAATGGGATAAAATTGCTACAATTTTATGTAATATATAATGCATTATCACAATAATACAACTATTTTATCTGAAGTTTTACATTTAAGTATACTTGCTAACAACTACAGATTATAATTATTATTTCCTACAGATTAAAGGTGTGGCCATGGGCACTCAATGTGCCAGTTCTTATGCCAGTATTGTTATGGCATATTGGGAAGCTAATGACATACTATGCAATGAAGAATTTGTGAAATATATACCATATTACAAACATTTTGTAGATTATATATTCCTCATTTGGGATGGGCCACTTGCTGAATTTGAAAAGTTTTTGGTATTCATAAATACAACTACAGAGTTTTAAGCATTTGTAGGGAATTTTTCTTATGAGAAAATTTAATTTTTAGATGTACTTAGAAAAAAGCAAGGAGACACATTAGAAACAGAAATGTCTAGAAAAGAATGCAGGAAAAATAATATGCTACATTGAGAAAGCATTCATCTGGCATATGTGTATAAGAATATTATACAAGGTCAGGGACTGAGAATTTCTAGACTGACTACCTCAGATGATGCATGCAAGGCTATGCTCAACAGGTTTGAGAAAGAGCTTTTAGAACGTGGATATAAGGAAGGAGAATGTAGCAGTTTGAGGAATAATGAGTTTATTGCTAGGAAGAAAAACGGAAGACCGTTTTTAGGCGAAAGGATAATTATACAGATTCGACTGAAAATAACACAAGAAATGATAAACAGTATGATGTTAGGGTTGCCATTCCCTATTCCAATAACAATAAGAGAATAAAGGATGTCATTACTAAGAACTGGAGTATTTTAACCACTGATGATAAAGTTACTGGAGTAGTAAGTTTGAGACTCAAATATACATATAAGAATACCAAATCTCTAAAGAGACTTTTATGTTATGAGAAAGAGAATAATGTTAGACCTCAATCAGTACATCGAGGGACGTTTCCATGTAGAAATTGTAAGTTTTGTACCTATATGGCAAATTATTATTGTTATATCCTGGGAAATAAGGAGACCACACGGTTCATGGAGTTGTAAGGCCTTTCTTTATTAAGAGCCTCCAGGTGCGCACCCATGCTACATGTTCACAACTTCGCCATAGCCATACATACACCGGAAACAACAAGTTACCAGAGAAATACAGAACCAACACTACATGTTGCTAATTTCCCAGAGCGCCCC
The DNA here is from genome assembly GCF_019279795.1 of Protopterus annectens. Classification (NCBI taxonomy): domain Eukaryota; kingdom Metazoa; phylum Chordata; order Ceratodontiformes; family Protopteridae; genus Protopterus; species Protopterus annectens. The sequence continues at coordinate 1,498,275,325 of NC_056735.1, forward strand.
TACAGTACAATAACAGTATTACGTGCCCGATACTACATTCCTCCCCTCTTAAGCACTGAATATGCTTCTTTACATAAGAAAACAAGGGAGCAAGCCCAAAACCAATCCATCTAGGCACTTACTTGCTAAATACCCTGCTAGTATTACACGGTTACTCTACAATCGAGTTAGGTTGCTCTGTTAAGCTAGACATGCAATTGTAACATTGATAGTCCTTCAAGTAACTTGGTTTAACCAGTGCCCGCTTAGAACGGTGCAATGGTACCACCCTAGGTGACTCCGGTGTCACAGTTACCCTTTCTGGTACCGGTGTGTCCATCCCTGGAAAAGTTGGGTCCTCAGGAACCTCTCCTTCCGAGCTCCGGTGGTCTCCCTCGGCCCCCAAGATCGGAGATCCTCCTGCCGCTGCGAGCCCTTCTCCCGAAACTAATGGTACTTCCGGGGATGGCAGTTCCATGGAGTCCTTCTCCTGCACACTCCGCAGAATCTGGTCCACATGTCTCCTCACCACTGAACCTCCATTCAACCTCACCTGGTACGACAAGGGACCCGTGCTCTTGACAATAAACCCAGGAATCCATTTAGGTCCATAACTGAAATTTCGCGTCATCACTGCATCTCCCTCCAAGAAACTTCTCTCTCTCCGTCGTCGATCATGATGTTCTTTTTGCCTCCACTGGATCCTCTCTACCTTTGCTCGGATGTTTGGATGCACCAGATCCAATGTGGATCTTAATCTCCATCCTTGCAACATCTCGGCAGGGGACAATCCCGTGGTAGACTGGGGTGTAATGCGATAGTTGAATAACACCCTTGATACCTTGGCTGCCATACTTCCGTCTCCGGCCCTTTTCATCATTGCTTTAAAGGTCTGGACAGCCCTTTCAGCACATCCATTTGAAGCCGCATGGTATGGTGCTGACGTAACGTGTACAATGCCATTTTTTTCCAGGAAACCCTTGAACTCTTCACTCATGAAACATGAAGCATTATCTGATACAATAGTCTCTGGTAAACCTTGGTTACTGAAACTCTTCCTCAGGCATTCAATGGTAGTGGTGGAAGTGGGTGTTTTGACGGGGTAGGCATCCATCCATTTTGAATGAGCATCCATTATTATCAGAAACATTGCCCCCATAAAAGGCCCTGCATAGACTATATGAAGTCTCTGCCAAGGTCTACTCGGCCACTCCCATGGGTGTAGTGGTGCCCCCACAGGTAAGTTGCGATGCTGCTGACAGGTTTTACACTCTTTCACAGTGACTTCAATGTCGTGGTCCAACTTTGGCCACCAGAAATAACTTCGTGCTAAAGCCTTCATTCGGGTGATGCCCACATGACCCTGGTGCAGCTGTTGTAAAAGTGCCCATCTTCCTGGGGGCGGAATTATCACTCGTGCCCCCCACAACACGCATCCATCTTGCGCACTCAGCTCTGTTTTCCTCACCTCATAAGGCCGGAAAACTGGATCAGGGTGTTGTGTTGTCCAGCCCTGTTGGACCCACTGAAACACTTGAGCCAACACCAGGTCTTTTCGTGTCCAGTCACTCACTTCCTTCGCAGACACCAACGTGATGTCCTCCATCATCAACACTCGGTCCTCCATTTCCCCTCGCTGTGGAGGCCCCAGTAGCGGCAGACGGCTCAGCGTGTCCGCATTGCTATGGTGTTTTCTGGGCTTATAAACAATCTCATATTCATAAGCTCTCAACGTTACAGCCCATCTCTGAATTCGGGGAGAAACCATCTGAGGCACAGCCTTCATCTCGTTGAACAGTGACAACAAAGGCTTATGATCAGTGCATACAGTAAACTTCCTGCCATAGAGGTATTTGTGGAACCTCTTAATTCCAAACATTACAGCCAAACCCTCTTTGTCTAGCTGGGAATAGTTTGACTCCGCTGGTGTTAAGGTTCGTGACATGAACCCAATGGGTCTTTCTTGTCCATCTGGCATCTGGTGTGCCAACACAGCCCCTAACCCATAAGGTGAGGCATCACATGACAAAATTAAGTCCTTGTTACTATCGTAGTGCACCAAAACCTCTGAAGACTGCATTAGTTCCTTGGACTGCTCAAACGCTTTGTCTTGTTCCTCCTGCCACGTCCACAGGGTCTCCTTCCTTAACAGTTTATGTAAAGGAGCTAACAGCGTTGACAGATTTGGTAGGAACCTGTTATAATAGTTGAGTAAGCCTAAATAAGCCTTCAGCTCTGTAACATTTGTGGGTGCTGGTGCCTCTTGGATGGCTTTTACCTTATCTGGCAGGGGGTGTAGGCCCGAGGCATCCACCTTGTAACCCAGGAACTCTGCTTCCTTTGCCATGAAAGCACATTTACTCCTCTTCACCCGTAAACCAGCCTCTCGTAGTCGACTTAGCACCTCGTTCAGAGTCTCCAGATGCTCGCCATTGTTCCTACCCGTCAACAGGATGTCATCCAGATACACTGCCACCTTCGGAATTCCTGCCACCAGTCCCTCCATTATTCTCTGGAAAATCGCTGGACTAGAGGAAACCCCAAAGGGTAAACGATTGACTTGGAACAGTCCTTTGTGTGTGTTAAGGGTGACATAGGCCTTTGATCCTTCTTCCAGAACTACTTGTTGATAGGCCTGACTGAGGTCCAGTTTACTAAACTTTTCACCTCCCGACAGCTTTTCAAATACATCCTCCACCTTGGGTAATGGATACTGCTCCAGTTTCGAAACTTGGTTCACTGTTAGCTTGTAGTCACCACATATGCGTACAGTATTATCTGGCTTTAATACTGGAACTATTGGTGCCGCCCATTCCGAAAACTTCACTGGTTCAATTATACCTTGCTTGGTGAGTCGCTCCAACTCACTCTCCACTTTCTTCTTCATTGCGTATGGTACGGGTCGAGGTTTGTAAAATCTTGGCGTTGCGTTTTCTTTAACGTGTATCTTTGCTGGTGGACCCCTCCAGGTCCCCAGTTCCTCTTTGAACACTTCTTCGTTGTTCTCCAGCACCTCTTGCAAGGCCAGCCCCTGCTGTTCTACTTTATGGAGCCGTAGACAACCCATTTCCAGCTCCTTTAGCCACGCCCGGCCTAACAGGTTTGGTCCCTTACCTGCTACCACCATGACTGGCAACTGTTTGACTTTATCTTTATGTTTTACAGTTACTTTGGCCATCCCCAGTGTGGGAACTGTTTCACCGGTATATGTTTTCAAAGTCACTGAACAGTCCCGCAGCTTCTGAGCTTCTTTTAGCCATAACTTTCCATACTCAGCCTTGGACAGAACTGTCACACTACATCCCGTATCCACTTCAAACTGCACCATTTTACCATTTAAGTCCAACTGGGTTGTAATGGGATCCACTCTTTCCCACCTTGCCTCTTTCATGTTAAACATAGTAAACACTTCCTCGTCTTCCCTGGTGTGGGGATTTGTACCTTCACGCATGTGGTGTGCATACTGCCATTTAATCTCCCGGTTTCCCTTTTTGTCCATCATACTGCTCTTTTCTTCCCCCTTTCTCGGCTGGTCCCTAGAGGGTGTTGATCGGCACATTTTCTTCACATGGCCCTTTTTCCCGCAAGCATGACATTTTTCATTTAAGAAACGACAGTTCCTTGACAGATGTTCTCCACCACACCTGTAACAGGCATACTGACCAGACTTCCCTTGTGATTTATGCTCCTCGACCACTTTATGCACTGGCAGTGGGGTAGCACTCCTGCTCCCCACCCCTTCGATGGTTCTCGGTTGTAAATCACGAATGTCTTTATTCGCCGTCTCAATGGCCTGTGCCAACTTCAAGGCCTTTTCAAACGACAACTCAGGCTCCGCTAATAATCTGCGTTGTATGCGGTCATCTGCAATGCCACATACGAGCCTATCTCGTAGCATTTCTGTCAGTCTGTCCCCATAATTACAGTGTTGCACCAGTTCCCTCAGTACTGCGACATACTCCGTTACCGTTTCATTGGCCATTCTAGTCCTTGAATTTAACTTGAACCTTTGGACTATTGCACTCGGCTTCGGGTTATAATGTGACTGAAGCAAGCTCGTCAACTCTGTGAACGATTTATCCCCCGGTTTATCCGGACTCAATAAGTTCCTCATCAGACTGTACGTCTTGCTGCCCACCGAGCTCAGCAATATGGCTCGCTTCCGGCCCGCATCCATTATCTGGTTTGCCTCAAAAAAATGTTCCAACACTTCACAATACTCCTCCCAGGTCTGGGTCTGACAATCGTATGCAACCAGCGACCCCAACATGGAACCAGACATAACTCCGGCAGGCCCAGTCTCTTCGTCGTCCGACATTAACTGCACCCCGCCGTTTTCACTCGCAGCGGACTCGGAGGCATCCCATCCTCGTCGCCAATATGTTATATCCTGGGAAATAAGGAGACCACACGGTTCATGGAGTTGTAAGGCCTTTCTTTATTAAGAGCCTCCAGGTGCGCACCCATGCTACATGTTCACAACTTCGCCATAGCCATACATACACCGGAAACAACAAGTTACCAGAGAAATACAGAACCAACACTACATGTTGCTAATTCCCCAGAGCGCCCCTACAGTACAATAACAGTATTACGTGCCCGATACTACAATTATGTTTTTACACATCCTGTAACACAGAGGAAATATGAGTTTCATCATTATGCTCATTGTACAACACGGAATTTAGTCTATCTAGTCTCTTGTGTTAAGTGCTCATCATTCTATATAGGAAAGACGAACAGAACCATGAGGGAGGGAGTGAGGGAGCACATATATGCAATAAACAGAGAAGATGAGAGAAACGCTTTAGCTAGACACACATTATGTAATGATCTTTCTCATAAATTGTTATTCCTTGTTATTGAATTGATTAATGTAAGTAATAGACTTGGTAATCTCAAAAATCACACTGAAAAACAAGAAGTTAAATGGATCATCAGACTACTTCGTGGTTGCTGACTTTCACTAGTTTTTGTGGATACAGGCTGATAAAGCCTGTGGTCTGAATAAAGTCTCCATAAAGCCACTGTTAATAGATAGATCTTTTACTCAATAAGAAGTTACAGCACATCTTCTTTATATACACATTTTTATATGCATGTTTTTTTAGAATCAATATTTATGAATGTATTTTTAAATTATTTTTACAGATAGTCATATATTATGCTTTATAAGAAAGTCATGTTTTAACAAGTTTTTAACTGAATCTCATGGGTTCATTTCCGCTATTTTACATTTTAATCAGTGTTATGTTGGGATACTTTGTATTATTTAAATGGATGTTTTTTTCTGTTTTAAGTCTGAAGAAGCGTTCGTGTTTGAACCTGAAAAAGCTAACATTTGGATTATATTTTGCTGGAAAAAAGAGCTTTGCATGCCTGTACCATGGTGTCACCTTAAGATTTTGTTTTTTACTAATCCTTCAATGTGCATATATTGCACACTTGCTCCGTCCAAATATACAGATTACAGTTAACAGCAGGGAATTTATGCCACTTGTATAGATTTTAATTTATTTAATAATATTAAAGGATTGCAGTATTGTATAGTTGTTACTTGTAGTATTTGAACCCTCAGCCTCTGACTACAGTCTTACTCTTGACTCCTAAAGTTGATTGTCCTACAGACTTATGAACACATACTTGCTTTTACAGATAGGCTATGTTTGCTTACCTTGCTAGTACTGTATGGAAAACAAAAACATTATTTTTAACTTTTAAAAATACAATAATACTTCTCTTGTGCTGCATACATACCCCTTGCTTCCTTCAGTCTCCCCAGATGATCATAATGGGCTTGCCTAACAGCCACTATTTCAGGATTAGCTGTGAAAAAAAAATAAAAGAACAGAAGAGCTTTATGCATACCAGTCTTGCCTATAATTAGCTTTCTATATATTATGAATTCCCTTTATTAGCACACACACACACAACTATGGGATGTTGCTAGTTTGAAACTCATCCAAACATTGGTTGACTGTATTCCTCTTGCACCTTTTTATGTCATTAACGTGGTGCCTACACCATTCTCCAGTGTGTGGGATTCCAGTTGTACTGGATACAGCCTTGGCCAGATTATTTCAGGCCTCAGACCTGTACTGGAAGCCAGAATGGCCCCCCTGCAGAAGGCTTTGGCTGTGGTGCTTTACCAGGAGTTCAGTAAATATTTTGGACTGCTGAACAATGTACATCTCTGCCCTAAATTGGGCAGCTTCCCCTCTAACACCAGACATATCTATTCCCAAAGCAGTGCAATAAGAAGTTATGATTTTACATCAGTTCCTGTTATCACATTTACTGGTAGTGTGCAAATCCAAGCAATGACGCCAACAAGGTTTGTGCGATGTTAAGTGGAGAGCAACAGTGTCAAACAGAGATGAAAGCAATTTTTAAAACTGGAAGGTTAATTTGACATTTGACATTAGTTTAAGAACAGTCTGCAGCTATAAATGTTAGGTGATTTAGCTTTGCTGACATGCAGTATGGCATAAATTCCATGACTTGACACATGTTTGATTGGATTGGCTTTATACACTAATAAAATTGACTTTTACAGTGTGAGATTCACACGTATGCATATTCCTTCCACAGTGGTAATTTTCCATCTTTGCCACATATAGATATATATATATATATATATATATATATATATATATATATATATATATATATATATACATATATATATATATACACATATATATATATATATATATATATATATTTATAAAGCCAAGAACACAGCATCCATGGGACCTGACAACATCCCAGGCTGTGTTCTACACGAACTATAGAATGAACTGGCACCCCACCTAAGTACCATGTTCAATCATAGCCTCACCTCAGGCTTCATGCCCACTGAATGGCACACAGTGATGGTTATCCCACTCCATAAAGGGGGAGTAACCACGGACTCCAGAAACTACTGCCCCATTACCCTGATGAGCCTGGTCTGCAAGGCCATGGAACAAATCATCATGGAACCTTTAAACAAAGACATTGGTAATCTCCAAACTCTGGACACTGCCTAGTTCAGGTTTGTAAAAGGCAGATCATGTCTCCTAAGCCTGATAGACTTCTTTGAAGCAGTCACCAAAGCTGTAGACGAGGGTAAGGTGATTCACACAGCCTATCTAGATCTTGCCAAGGCTTTCGACACCATCCCCCATTCTGGAATTATAGATAAACTCACTAAACTAGGTATAAATCCCTATGTCACAAGATGGGTTGCCAACGGACTCACTGACAGAACCCACACTGTAAAAGTAGCAGACTCCAATTCTGATTTCAAACCAGTGACAAGTGGAGTACCACAGGGTCCAGTCCTGGGTCCTCTCCTGTTTGGTATCTACTTCTCTGAAGTACAGGCTAACACAGAAGGTCTTTGGCTAACAAAGTTCACAGATGACTGCAAACTAGCAGCCATAATCGAAACTCCTAACGATGTGGACATCCTACAAAAGGGCCTCAATGAGACAGATGCCTGGTGTCCCATGGCCTCAAGCTCAATGCCAAAAAGTACATTGTCATCCCCTTTGGCAAAAACTCTGTACCCATGAACTACTATATAGGCAGTAGTCTACTTAACACCAAAAGTGTGATAAGAGACCTTGGGACACAGGTGGACAGTAGTCTCTCCTTTGATAATCACATCGCCACTGTAGTCAGGAAATCTTTCTACATGGCACACCTCATCACAAAAGGTTTCTCTTCCAGGAAAAAAGAGGTCATTGTTCCCCTCTACTCATCACTCATTAGACCCATTATAGAGTACAATGCCCCTTTTGGCATGTACCTCACAAGACATCTACAACAAATAGAAAGGCTGCAGAAATACCTCACAAAGATGATTACTGGCCTCAGATAGATGCCCTACACAGACCAGCTCAAAAAACTCCAGCTTTACTCTGTCGCATATCGCCTACTCAGAGGCGATCTCTGCCTAACATGCAAAGCTATGTCAAACCTAGAGCTGTTGGACATATTCCACTTAAAGAAATCCCAATCCCTCTGAGCTACATGCCCTAGGGACCTAAACCTGGTCACCACAATAAACAGAACATGCTGGAGGGATAGATTCCTGCCCCAGAGACTCCTCTTACTCTGGAACAAACTACCTATCTATATCAAACAAAGCTTCTCATTAGCACTCTTCAAAAAAAATCTTGATAATTGGATAGGAAGTAGGAAATTCTTGATAATTGGATAGGAAGTAGGAAATTCACTCCGGGATCAATTCTGTGGCTCTGCTCAACAGTGGCACAGGTAAATAATTTTCTTGGATGGCGAAAGCCAGGGTACTTTTTTGGCTAGGCTTATATAGAATCTAGGGCCAATAGCCTAGTACCTATGAATATATATATATATATATATATATATATATATATATATATATATATATATATATATATATATATATCTATATCTATATATAGGTTCATAGGTTCTATGTATTAGGCTATCTGCCCAAGGGTATTTACAAGCCTAGCCAGAGTGTGTTGGCTTTCGCTGCCCCATTGATTAATTAACTGATCCTCTGCCAAACAGAGCCATTGAAGTGATCCCAGGGGTGTATTTTCTGTTACCCATCCACTCGTCAAGTTTTTCTTGAAGAGTGTTAGTGAGCGGCTTTGCCTGATGTTATTTGGAATTTTGTTCCAAAACATGGGGAGTCTCTGTGACAGGAATCTGTCCCTCCAGCATGTTCTATTTATTGTTGTGGTGATGTTTAGCTCACTAGAGCACGTGGATAACAGTGACTTGGATTTCTTTAGGTGGAGCATGTTCATCAATTCTGAGTTGGACATAGCTTTGTAAGTCAGGCAGTGATCACCTCTGAGTAAGCGATATGCCACTGAGTACAGCCGGAGTTTTTTCAGTCGGGCTGCATAAGACATATGTTTGAGGCCAGTAATCCTCTTGGTGAGGTGCTTTTGTGGTCTTTCCAGCTGTTGGAAGTGTCTCTTGAGGTAAATCCCAAATGGGGCATTGTGCTCTATGATGGGTCTAATGAGTGACGAGTACAGGAGCACTATAACCTCTTTATTTCTTGATGCAAATCCTTCCGTAATTAGATGGGCCACATAGAATGATTTCCTAACTACTTTGGCAATATGATTGTCAAAGGAGAGATTACTATCTACCTGCGTCCCCAGATCTCTTATTTCCTCTTCTGTATTAAGGGGGCTGCCACCTATGTGGTAATTCATGGATGTTTTGTTTTTCCCAAATGGGATAACTATGCATTTTTTGGCATTTAGCTTGAGAACATGACTTTGACACCAGGTGTCCATCTCAGTAAGGCCCTTTTTTCGAGGATGTCCATGTCAGCTGGAGAGTCAATTATGGCTCCCAGTTTGCAGTCATCAGCGAATTTGGTTAGCCATAGTCATTCTGTGTTTGCCTGTACTTCTGAGAAGTATATGCCAAACAGTAGGGGTCCCAGGACCGAGCCTTGTGGGACACCACTTGTGACTGGTTTAGAGTCGGACCTGGAGCCCGTTATTCTTACCATGTGAGTTCTGTCTGTAAGCCAGTTGGCAACCCATCTTGTGATGTACGGGTTTATGTTCAGGCTAGTGAGTTTTTCTGTAATACCCGAGTGGAGAATGGCGTTGAAAGCCTTGTCGAGGTCAAGGTAGGCTTCGTGAACCACCTTTCCCTCATCTATGGCCGTAGTGACTGTCTCGAAGAAGTCAACCAGGTTTAGTAGGCATGATCTGCCCTTAACAAAGCCGAACTGGTTCGGGTCAAGTGTTTGGAGGTTCCCAATGTCTTTGTTAATGAGTTCCATGATGATGCATTCCATAGCCTTGCAGACCAGGCTAGCCAGGCTTATAGGGCGATAGTTAGCAGGGTCAGTTGTGACCCCTCCTTTGTAGAGAGGAATAACCATTGCTGTGCACCATTCTATGGGCACATAGCCTGTGGAGAGGCTGAGGTTTAACAGCGTGTTTAGGTGGGGGATTAGTTCATTTTGTAGTTCATGCAAGATGCAGCCTGGGACATCTGTTCCCATTGACACTGTGTTTTTGGCTTTTGAAAGGGCTGTTTTCACCTGTGCGTCTGTGTTTTCTGAGGCCCTACACTTTTCCGGTATTGTTGTGGGCCCTTTTGGAGGTGAGAGGGGGGTGAAGTTTGCACTGAATCTATCTGCCAGGATGTTGGCAATATCAGTAGGTTCAGTATATTTTGTGCTATTTTGCACTAGGTCAGTGCATATCTGTGAGTTGCCACTTAGATTCTTAACATAGCTAAAGAAGGCTTTGTGGTTATATTTTGAATCCTTGGCTATTTTTCTTTCGAAGTTAGCCTTGGGTGATTTCATGAGGAACATAGTCATTTGTGTATGTGTCTTATTTAAGTGTGAAGGGCATTCAAGTCCAGATAGAAAAATTAAATTTACAGAAATATAGTAGACAGTATACCCTCAGTCATATATCTGAACTTTTAAACACAGTGAGTGTGATTTATCCCTCATACATATAATTCATATCAACTCCACTATTTATAATTATGTACAACATGTTATCAGTGATATTTCATATAATGTAAAATGGAACAACAGCAAAAATACCTAGAATTTTCCTGTACTAGAACCCAAGACCATGTGTATGGCAGCCCTACAATTATCCCTGTTGCCACAAAAATATTGAAATGGCACTTCAATATTTTCCTGTTCATTACTATAAACAGAACTGTCACAATAGTAAAGCTATATTACACTTCTTGTATTTAAACCCAGGACAATCTGCATTACAGCCCTACACTTACACCTACTGCCATACAAATAGTTAAATAACACTTGCATAACTCTCTATTCATTCTTAATGTCTGTGTGCTAACCATTGCATAATTCCACTTAGCATGTTTGCACAGTGCATAACAGAATTAATAGAATGCATTGATTTGAAATTGCTGACTGACTGATCCCTGTCTACAGGTGCTCGATAGCCTCATGTGTTGGGGAAACTTACTAACCACCACACAAAACTGTTTAGTGGTGGTGCACAATGGAAAGCAAAAACTGCAGCAATGTATAATTTTTTACCTTTACACTGTCTACACCCTGTGTGCAGGTGCTCAATCTACTTCCTGTCTGGGCCACTAGTCAGGTTTGTGCACTGCTACGCATCATGCAAATGAGATAGGCTAATCATGACATTCATTGTATTTTGCCATTTACCCTGTTTGAGCTAAGCTGCCCACCCAGCAAACACTGGCATTTAAGGGAAAAAAAGGAAAAATGAGAAAGGAAAAAGAAATATATTAAATCAACAACACTACAAAACTTTATGGTGGTACACATGAAATATTTTCATACAGGTCTGGATTTGAATTCTCACTATAATGAACCTTCAAAACACAGGAAACGTGTCTTATTCCTTTATGCCACAGAAACAGCTTTGTAGCAGACAATGAAAATCATTGTTCATACAGCCAACTGCAACATCATCCGCACTACTAACAAAACATGTGACGGTTTGTACATGTATTAATTTTAGATGTAGTGCACTGAGTGATCACACAATCATTTATAACTATTGCTTGCATAAATGCAGGTCTGTCTTGTTTCTCTGTCTTTGTTGCTCATCCTTGTCTTATCTGACCAGTAATATTAGACATGCACTCTGTAAGGCAGTCTAAGGGTGGCCACGGTGGTGCAGCGTTTAGCATTGCCGCCTCACAGCAAGAGGTTTTCCAGTTCAATTCTCAGCTGGGGTGCCTTCTGTGCAGAGTCTGCATGTCCTCCCTGTGGTCATGTGGGTTTCCTCTGGGAGCTCTGGTTTCCTTCCACATCCCAAAGACATGCTGTAGGTGGATTGGACACTCTAAATTGGCCCTAGGTGTGAATGCATGTGTGTGTGCCTTCTGTGGAAGGTTGGGTGCAGGGCTTGCAACTCGACACCATAAAACTCCACTGCCAATCATGAGCAGACAGGTGATCCACTGTGGCGACCCCTAACTGGGAATACCTGAAAGAAAAAGACTCTGTAATGCATTCTGTATCATTATCCATAAAATATGTAAGGTTGTTAAATGGCAATAATATACAGTTGTCAAGAAATGAATGGTTGGATGAATGTTACTGAACAGAAACTGTGAAATATGTTCTGCTTACTTGCATTTAAAACTTTGATACAATTACTTCTACACTTAAGTCTAACCTGGCTGGCACAACCACTGAAGAAGGTAGGGGAGTCTGAACTGCTGTTGTGTTTTCCTTCTACTTAACAGTAATCATTTACAGTTGCAATCCATTAGCAACAAACAATCGGATACACGGAGTCAAGTATTTGGGATTCAGCAATTCTAATGAGCTCACACCTTATTTGCATCTTCAACATGCTCACATGCCTAAATCTATACTATAAAAAAGAGATCTGTATAGCTAGGGAACCAGAAGGTGAGGAGACTTATTTGTGTGGATAACGTAGGAAATGATATTGCTTTGAGATTTATCTGCACAGAAGAATACTGATCTTGATATAAAGTATGCTTGCACTTTTCAGCTATATAATGGATATGCTGAAGTGTCACTAAGAAGAAAAATATGTTTTATACACACACACACACACACACACACACACACACACACACACACACACACACACACACATATATATATATATATATATATATATATATATATATATATATATACATACACACACACACACACACACACACACACACACACACACACACAAACACACACACAGATATATATATATATATATATATATATATATATATATATATATATATATATATATATATATATATATATATATATATATATATATATATATATATATATACATATATATATATATATATACATACATTAGCAAATGCTACGTTTGTCTATATACATTTCTTAGAAGTGTACTGTTGACATAGGCATGTTTGTCAGGGTGTTGTACTTTCTCAGATGCACAGCCTTATTAATAGTCGTGACAAGTGCTAATGTTACAACTGTTTTTCTATTTGCACTCTTCTATTGTTATTTCTGTGAAATGCAAATGTTCTATATTGTCAATGACACAGGGGAGTTCGCCTTCTGGGATGGCCAATACATGCCTCTAGGAGAGAGCTGGCCTCAGGCAGACATGTTTGACAATTGTATACCATTGAATGTTCTGTGGTAAATGTGTACACACCTTTCAGGGACAGTTTATTTGATAGTATTTTTAGCAATTCATAGATGGTTTGTTAGCAGAATGTGTCATTATCCGATTGTTATTGTTACTGTCCTTGATTTGTGTCTGATTGTAATATGTTACTAGTCTAGTCCAGATTCAGATTTGCTGTATCCAGGACTGTATGTAAGCTTCTGAGCCCCCAAAGCCTTTCTGTGTTGGAGGGAAGCCTTCTAGCTTATCAATGGGAGTGGTAAGCACTAGGTAGCCTATCTACCACAAGAGGAGTTGTTTCTGACCAATTAACTGTAGTCCATTGGCTGTTTGAGCATCCATGTTTTCCATCTCTTTCAACTTTCTGGTTTAAAAGCCCACATTTGCGATTGTTTCCCTCCTTTCCTGTAACTAGTCTAGTCCAGATACAGATTTGCTGTATCCAGAACTTTTTTGTCAGGACTTCTGAGCAGTGCCAAAATCTGCTCTTTAATTTCTCACACAAATCTGCTAGTTCTCTCCTCTCCTGCACCTTTACTAGCTTATTAGTCTAGAACTTTACCAGACTTCTTGTAGCAATTATTGTAGCACACAAAAGTGCTGCCAGCACTAAATGTTCTACAAGAAAACAGCTCCAGTACTTATTATTAATGCCCAACTCTCCAGGCATGTCTAAAGATCAGTTCCCTGTGCTTTCTCCTATTCATCTGGTGAACTTGGGCATCCTGAGGCAATGTAGCAACTGCCTCATGTACACCAACAACCCTCTCTTGTTACTTCCCAACACTCAGACTTGTGAAAGATCGACTTATATATCCAAACTGGAAGCCATGCACTCTCCAGCCAAGACCAAAATAGTTGCTCAAGAGCAGAAGGTCAATATTTGCACCACACCACATGGAACACATAGCCCTCCAGAACACACACCAGCACTGCCTTCACATAAAAACACAAACCACACACCAACCTTTGTTGAGGCTCTCAGTAAAAATCCATCCACACAACAGAGACCTCCAAGGCAGAAATGCACTCGACCAGCAAAACACAACACAAATCACAAGATACATAACTCTCCTAAATAGTGTGCCACTCAACCAAAGCCCCTAAGGCCAAACAGTATGCCCAACACACTAGTCATAGGTGACTCGATAGTGAGGCACACTGATGTCCCACTCACTAGGTTGAATAAGGAGAAAGTAAGTCAGCTGCTTGTCAGGTGCCAGGATCCACCACATAGCATACACACTCAGGTACCTCAACAACAGGTATAAATATGACTCTGTCATTGTACATTTGGGTGTGAATGACCTGAAATGTACCTCCCTGGATTACATGAAAAGAGAGATGGAGGAGCTCTCAGATTATGTAGCCCATGCAGGTATGACTCTAGCCCTGAGCAACATCCTACCATCACCCAGAATGATATCACAGTACAAACAGAAACTGATTGATTTCAACAATTGGTTAAGTTTCTGGTGTCATTCTATGAAGATCCAGTATCTGTCTCCCTTGGATGACATGATTGACAGGCCTCGATGCTTTGCCAGAGATGGCTTGCATCTGTCACCCTTGGGCTTCTGGATACTGGCCAAGGCTCTTGCCACCCCTATAGTGCCTTTTGTAGGTGGTGTTCCAAAGACCAAATTAGCACTGTAACAGCTACAAAAAAATGCAATCTGAGGGTCATGCTGCTCAATGCTAGAAGTCTAAATCTCAAAATGCAATCACTCAAAGCACTCCTTAAAATGGAGAACATCAACATTTGTACTAAAACAGAGACTTGTTTCAATGTAACAGAAAGCACCCCTGCACTACCAGGATATATCTCATTCCATACCTTTCGGCCCCAGAACATGGACTAAAGCTCCAAAGGAGGTGGTGTTTTTCATATTCATAAAGGCTGCGCACACCTCCAGGGTGGTAGCCCAACATAGCACATCAGAGATACTTCAGGTGTGGCTAACATTGAGTAAGACAGCAATTCAGGTCATAACCTGCTATAGGACCCCAACCAAGTCACAGGACTCACACTCCATGTTCCTACGCACCCTGGAGAATATTAGGGTCCAACCTAACAATGTCATACTGGGTGACTTCAACTACCACTTCATTAACTGGGAAAACTACTCATGTACCAATACACTTGCCCAACATTTCCTGGAATTCATTAATTCCAATGCTCTGGACCAGCGCATTCTTACCCCACTACAATTAGCAGCATCCTTGACCTGGTCATTACTAACATGTGTGACCATTGTTCTACACAAGTAGTGAACTCCTCCCTGGTTAGATCCTACCACAAACTAATCATCTTGGCAATCCACATTCCTACCATTCCCCCAACCCCGCAAAGGTAACCACCATGACAGACTTCTCCAAAGCTAACTTTGGGCTCCTAAAAACAGAGTTGCCTTACTTCAAGGCACCCGTGCAAATGAAGAATAGTTGCATAACTACAAAATCATACACCAATGCACTATATGAGCATGTACACAAATGCATGGATTTCACCATACCCAATAGAACCAAGATGCTCTCCTCCAAATAAAGGAAGCCAATCTGGTGGTCCCCTGCCATAAACAAACTTTACAACAGAAGGAGGAAACTGATGCGGAATAAGGAGAAGTCCCAAGACTGGAAAAGCTCCCTTATCAGCCTCAACAAAAAGTTGAGATCCCTCATGAAATCCTCTAAAGCTAGCTATGAAAAAGAATCACAGCAGATAGTAAACACAACCACAAGGCCTTCTATAGTTATGTACGGAATATTCACAGAAATACCCAGATTTGCTCTGAGCCACTGCACAATGGTACCTCCTATTCCGAGCCAACAGATATTGCCAATATACTGGCCGAGAGATTCAGTGCCAACTGTATCCCTCTCTCCCCCCAAAGGACCAATTGCAATACTAGTAGATTGCCAGGCACCCAGTATTACTGCTGCACAGGATAAAGCAGCACTGTCCAAGGCCAAGAATACAGCTTCTATTGGACATGACAATATCCCTGGCTGTGTTCTACATGAACTACAGAGTGAACTGGCACCTCACCTGTGTGCCCTGTTCAATCACAACCTCACCTCAGGCTTTGTCCCTAATGAATGTTGCACTGCTACAGTCATCCCTTTCCACAAAGGAGGAGTGACTAAAGACCCTGGGAACATCCTTCCTATTTGACTGATGAGTCTGATATGCAATGCTTTGGAACGTATCTTTGTGGACCTAATAAACAAGGATATAGGGAATCCCCAAACTCTGGATCCCACACAGTTTGGTTTTGTGAAAGATAGATCATGCCTGCTCTGCTTGGTTGACTTCTTTGAGTCAGTCACCACAGCTGTGGATGAAGGCAAGGTGGTTCCTACAGCCTACCTAGATCTAGCCAAGGCCTTTGATACCATTCCCCACTAAGGAATCATAGAAAAACTCACTAAGCTAGGCATCAACCTCTATATCACTAGGTGAGTTGAAAAATGGCTCACAGAACCCACAGTGTGAAAGTAGCTGACTCCAAGTCAGACTGCTGACCAGTCATGAGTGGAGTCCCACAGTGTTCAGTCCTGGGACCTCTCCTGTTTGGTATATACTTCTCTTAAGTCCAGGCCAACATGAAGGAACTCTGGCTGACAAAGTTTGCAGATGATTGCAAGTTGAGAGCTATTATTAACTCCCCAAGTGATGTTGACATCCTACAGTAAGACCTCACCTGAGACCAACGACTGGTGTCAGACCAATGGCATTAAACTCAATGCCAAAAAATGTGTCATCATTCCCTTTGGGAAAAACCAAGTTCCCATGAATTACCACATCAATGGTAGTCCACTGAATACAGAAGACATTATAAGAGATCTGATAACACAGGTTGACAGCCCTCTCTTTTGACCACCACATTGACACTGTGGTCTGAAAGTCCTTCTATGTGGCACATCTCATTACTAAGGGTTTTGCATCAAGGAAGAAAGAGGTCATTGTCTCCCTCTATTCTTCCTTCATTAGGCCAATCATCGAGTACAATGGCCGATTTGGCATGTACTGCACTAGACACCTGCAATAACTGGAGAGGCTGCAAAAGTACCTCACAAAGAGGATCCTAGGCCATATACACTTGCCCTATATGGACAGACTCAAAAAAACTCCAACTATTCTCTGTCTCATATCGCCTACTTAGAGGCAATCTCTGCTTGACTTACAAAGCCATGTTTGACTCAGCTCTGTTAGAAATGCTACATCTAAAGAAATCCCAGTCCCTCCACACCACATACTCCAGAGACCTCAACCTCATTACCACAATCAACAGAACGTGCTGGAGGGACAGGTTTATAATCCATACACTGCACATGCTATGGAATACACTTCCCATACATGTCAAACAGAGCATCTCACTGGCACTATTCAAGAGAAATCTTGATGAGTGGATGAGAAATAGAAAATTCACCCCAGGATCACTTCAGTGGCTCTACTCAATAGAGGCACTGGGAACTAAGGTTGGGTGGCATGATGCCAGGGTAATCCTATGAGCTAGGCTTGTAAATGCTACAAGGCCATTAGCTTAGTACACACCTATGAACTTATGAACATACTTCCTTTTTTGTTTTGTTTGAATATCTTGACTGTTTTATGTTTCTCCAATATGTAATAGTGAAATACTACCTCTTTGTGTTATATCTAAGCAGGACTTTTATTTATGTGATACTTGTATGTAATTTCTTTCTTTTGTGTTTTATGTTACCTAGGACTATGACAACCATGTATCCCAATCCCTGCAACCCATGCTTCAGTGACCCTGAGAATGAAGTCATTGTGGAAGCATTTAGGCAATATGCTGCCTTTCTGCTTGAGAGGTGACATGGGGATATGAATGGCAGAATGCAAATTTGGCAGCAGATAGTGGCTGACATGAACACAGTAGGTGGCCAAAGCAGAACATATTTTCTGGTGTGCCATAGGGCCACTGACATGATTTCATCAGCCCAGAGGACAGAAAACTGCAGTGGCCTGTGAATGGATGGCTACTGAGGGTCCCTGCTACAGACCCACCACTGAAACCAAATTAAGTGTTCCTGTCTACTGTCAGGGATCCAGACCACTTACTGGAAAGTACACAACAGCATGTTACTGATGTTGGTACTGCTGTTTCAGTGAGCACAATTTATGTCCCAGGAGGAGCTTTCAGGTAGGCTTACCTATCTCATTTGTTAAATACTTCTTGTATAGTAAAATATTGACAGCAATACTTAAGTCCTGTTTATCAGAATTTTTTAGGGGGGGATAGTTATAAATTGATACAGTTAACAACACATGCTGGTTGATTACACATGGGCTTGGGTGGATGTGTCATCCAAGTTCTTGTTAAAAGTATGGTTAATGGACATATAAAGGGCAACATATTTTAACCCCTTCTGTTACTATTCATTGTGATGGTGGTGTTCTTAACATTTGCTTAAGTTCTTCCAGGATGATCCAATATAGGAAGCCTACAATCATCTGTACATGATAAGCCAAACATTTTTATGTCAGTACTTATGAGCGGTTAAAAGAAGCATTTATTTTGTGATGTGGGGACTGTTGTGTGTATTGCTGTACTGTCTATAATAGTGGCACCACTGTTAGTTTGTCAGCATATACTGGACTATAGTAGTGTAGGCATTAATTTCTTTCCTGCATTTGTTGCTTATTATTACAGGTAATCCTGACAGTGGAAGTGTGGGACTCCTACCAACTAAATGTCACAGTATCAGCCAACTCTGATGATGATGGTAGCCAAACAGAGGCACAGTCAGGGGGTGCAGAAGTTGCATCTGACACTGAGGTTGATATGCATCCATCCCCCTGTAATTCCATTGGAGACAGCCAGTTGGCCTATGCCATTCCATTCCAGTGAGCCCTCAGATATTGGACAGGTGGAGAGTGAGGCACTCGATTATGGTAGTTTGGTTACTGCAGCTTCAGTGCCTGTTGACTCTGGCTGTAGCCAAAGTGTGGGCAAGGTGCCATGCAGAAGGGATTTTGGGGGGATTGGAGGAGGCCAGCTGCCCATCATCCACCTGATCTAGGTGTGTCTTCCTGTGCCACTAGATGTATGTTTAGGGCTATCATGAAGGCATAGGCATACTTCAGTAGATGTCCTCGAAAAATGCTTAATGTTGTAAGTGGGCCCAGGCTGACATGCATGCCTACCTCCACTGTGTTGCTGATTCAATGGATCTGATGAATGACATGTTGGAATTGGTGGTGTCTGTGATGGAATGTCTGCTGGGAGGAGATTATATCCATGTGGGAGTAGGTCAGCCACTATCTGTTGATAGTCAATGTGGCCATGCTGGATCACACTCCCATAGTGGGATTACATCCACTGCTCCGTCAGTGGTTGAGCTGTCCACACCCAGACATGGCAGGCCAGGAGGTTATGGTGCTGGGCATCCTTGTGAAGAGAGCTCATCCAGCAGTCATCAGTCACATTCAGGTAGCAGCAGTGCATCTGACCATCAGCATGGATGTGCCAGTGCAACTCCTGGCAGAGCCAGTTCTCATGGTCTGGTACAACATCTATGAACTGCCACCTCTACCATGCATGGGTCACACCTGTCCAGCATACTAATATGTAGAGGTAGCAAAGCAATTGGTTGTGTTCTTGCAGACACATAGACACCAATTTCACCTGGAGGGCCAATACCGACACACAAACAACAGTTACATGGTTCACCCTTGAGGCTTACAGCTCATTCTGTCTCCATGGCCATTTGATACTTTATCCAACCGTCAGCCTGTTTCTCTTTCTTACTCATACACACTCACTTACCTTTTGTGTCAGCCTAGGCTTCATGCCCCACCACACACAAAACATCCTGTGTAAGTGAGGATAACTGTGACACATCCTTGTTTTATATCTTTTGGATTCATTGATACATAAGCTTTGTGTCGGATGCTCAGGGTGCATAACTGAGTTATGCTTAGTAAATGTGGGTTTGTGATGTTTTGCTAATTGTACTGTTGACATATTTTAGTCTTAGAAAGTTAGTCAGTTGATAGAATCAGAACTGTATTTTGCATCAGTATTTTTAAGAAACTTCTGAGGGTGATGAAGTCTGAAACTGAGATATGTCTCATTACTTTCTAACTTCTCTCTTTAATGATTTTTCCAGTACAAAAGTATGAGGCCAAACTGAGGTCATTCTGAGACTATAAGTACTTTCAAGAGGTATGAATGTGTGATTCTTTGGTGCCTGATGCATATTACTTGATAGATGACGTGTATTCACATAAGTCTCTGTTGTCAGATGTTAAAAATCATTGCTGTACAAATCACCCACCTTTTACTTACTTACATTACCAAGTAACAACAAGAAAGGATATGCCATTCATTTGTATTATTATTCACTTCTGTTTTAATACTCCAGGTTCAACACTTACCTTAGAAATCCAACAGTTGCTACAGTTTTAGTTCAGGGCTGAGTCTGTGTGATGCTAGGACTACACATCCATTACATGGATATGTAAAGGTTGTGAGCATTGCCTGGCATCAGTGTTACTATATGTATGGTTGTAGGATGAAGGTTTTAGCTCCTTAGGTGATGTGTGCTGTGCATTGCCTCTTAGCCAATGCAAAATCATATTGAGCATGCCTAAATATGCCTACATCCACAGAAGCTATTGGTTCCCCCTCTAACTCCTGACTTGTGTGTGGCTGTGGTAACCTTGCCATTGGTGGTGGAATGTGTGCCCCTCCCTCTTGTTGATCCCGCTGAAGATGTTTTCTCAGGATGATGTTGTGAAGCATGGCACAGATGCTGAAGATTTCAGTACATGTATGTGGATTGTACTGCAGGGGTCTCCTAGATGTATCTAGGCAACAGAAACATGACTTCAGCAGCCCAAACACATGCTGTATAATATTTCTGCTTTGAGTGTGTGGCTCATTATGGCGTTCTTGAGTGGAAGTTTGTGTATTTCTGCTAGGCATCATCAGCCACGGTTCCGATGTATAACCTGCATCCCTCAGTAAATGACCATGTCCGATATCACCCCTCTTGAACATCTGATAGAGTTGGGAGATGCGCCAGATATGTGAACCATGGTAACTGTTTGGGTTATCAGCACACACATTCAAGACAAATTCCTTAGTGTTACACATGACTTGGCAGTTAAGAGAGTGGAAGTCCTTTCTATTCATGTAGACCCTTCACTGTTACCCAGATGGTGCCTTGATTTCTATATGTGTGCAATTTATGGCATTCATTACTTCAGGGTAGTGTGCTACAGGGTAGAACTGTTGTGCATTTGTGGCCCTGTCTTCAGAAGTATGGGGAAAATATATGTATTCACTGGCATGTTGGAGCATAGCTTTCAGGAACTGGTGGATGTTGATGCCTGTGTCACCCCCAGCATATCCTCTGTTGGTCTCTGAAAGGTTCCTATAGCTAAAATTCTAAGTGCTACACATACATTTGTCTCCACCAGTATTGGTTCTCCTTGGTTTGCCCTTGATGTCATTTGAGAATGACAGAGGTTACAGAGTTCCTGCACTGTGTCTCTAACCACCCTGTAGCACTGTACAATTTCCACCTCATGCAGATTGTGATGTTAACTGGGGTCTGAAAACTCTTCTCCTTCATGGCTGTGGTCTAATAGCATCAGCAGCATAGCTGTCATTCTGTTGCACATACATGTGAATTAAAGCAACAGCAGCCCCTATTGTTTCCTTTTCATGACTATATTCCAATAGGTTTTGGAATTCACATAGAAAACCAGCACTGAGTCCAAACAGTTGCTTTATAGCTTTTTGAATATCTCTTCCATCTTGGATTGGTTGATTAGCATACAGTTCAGCTCCTTATGCTGTAATTAGCATGCCACGGTGTTTACTGTGGTTGCACAGCTCTACACACTGTGTACACCTAATACAAAACTGTGCACTACTATGTGAGTGTTGTACTGCAACCCACATACAGTCTTAGCAGACCATCTACAGTTTATTGCATCTGCCTGACAGAGTTTGATTCTCACCTTTAAGGAAAATTGGTTAGGCTTTAAATGGCCCACAAGGGCAGCTAGCCAAGTAATTACCTAGATGATACGTGGTTAATTGAAATGAAATCTGTGTAAATTTGACTCTGGGCATCTGTTACTTTGGATTAATATTATAGCATGAATTACAAATGGCACATCCCTGTACTATTTGCTTTATCAGAGCGGACACTCCTACCCAATACATTATTTATCTCGTTTTTTCTTGACAGATTAGTATTTCTAGATACAGTTTGTATATCCTGTCACACATTTATCTTCACATTTTTTGTCAGGTTAGAATATCAAGCCTTGAAACAACTTATTTCTTCCTTGAAAGAAAATGAACACAGAAATTATTTCTTAAGATTTTTCTATGGAGAACCTCTCATTATACCTTCTTTTAGCAAATGCATTTCTATGTCACTGTCTGTATATCTCTGAAATTCATGTTTTTTTTTTTCATTTCTGTTTTTACCAAATATTTACTTGTTTTTATTGCAGTAATTCAGTAATATTTCTCCACTAAATATGTTCTAGTCAAATATTTGTATGTGTAACTCCATGTCTAGTTAGTGTTTCACTTTATGGTTAGTATATAAATGTTCTTGACCCATACATACCTGGTCTATTCACTAGTCATATCACAGACCACTACATTATTTTGGTTGGCATATAATTGTGAAACAACTGGGTTATACACATGGTAATATTTAATGTTAGTGGTTCTGTAAATAGATCCTTGATCATTTCAGCTCATTTCTTGGTCATAGCTGAACTTTCAGATTATGTTTTCTTTAAAAGCTTTCTCAGAAGCATAGTTATTTTGCACAGACAAGGTACATGCTTTGTAAGATACTGTGTCATTCCTACAAAACTCTAATGCCTACTGGTCTTCTAGTTTTGGCATATGCACAATTGTTCTGACTTTGTTCTGTATAAGACTTGAGCCTCACTGACATGAGAATACATTTCAGACGTTTCACTCTTAATTTGCATTCATTTTTTTAACTTGAACTTAAGCTACCTTTATCTGTTGAAAGTCTGTTGTCAGTATCTTGTCATGTTACTATTTTACATGAACTCACATTACCAGATTAGCAAATTTGATTACAACTTCTTCCAAGCCTCTAGTTACCTGTGCAATAACTCTTTAGAATACATTTATTGATGGTGAAGTATTAGGCATAAATGTAAGGAAGTTATACTTTCTTTACAATGTGAAATATATGACCTGTAAAGCTTTCTTTACCTAGTTGTTGCTACCAAAAACATGATCTGTATTTAGTATTGAGAAGAGCTTGCCATATTATAACTAATGCCATTTTGTCATCTGTAACCAATGAGTAATGTCCTTTTTAATCATATTATTCAGATATTGCAAATCAATGCAAGTTCAAATGCAAATTTTGTTTTCGTATATATATATATATATATATATATATATATATATATATATATATATATATATATATATATATATCAGTAACCGTAATATTCAGCCATATTATGTTACATTATGGATGATCCTTAATGACACCCATGATTCAGATCCTGCAGAGTTATATCCCTGAGAAATACTGGTCTTTTTCTTGGATAATATATATTTGGTATAGTATTGAGTCTGATTTGTTTATGACATTCTTCTGCTAAACACTTTACATCTATAAATAAATCAACTTGGTTGTGGGGGATATAATTTCTGTCACTTTGTACAGAAACAGAGATGTCTCAGTGACTGTGCAATTCTTCTTGAATTTGTACAGAATTACATTCACTCTGTTGTCCCTCTCTGAAGACATTTGATTATTTTAAGATCTTCACAAACTATACAACCAAAAATGCTCAGGATATACATCTCTTTAAGTGCTATACCTTAAAACAATCTTGTGTTTTTTTATATATTTAAAAACAGTAGTGATTGGCCTATTGGCTGGCTTTATGTCTTCCCTTGAATATGTTAATAGTATACACACTGCAGATTTTTGTGTGCCTTTGGCTCCAGTATTGAAAAAAGTATTTTCAAACCTAACATGTCAATCTATGTCTGAGCTCAGTTTAATTTAATTCATGCTTCCTGTGTGGGAAATATTATGATGATTCGACTTACATACACACATGAACAAATATTCCAATATTTCCTATGGTTAACTCAATTGCTTAGGTATATTTATCAGGAATAAAGACAGGATAATGTGGAAAATCCAAATCCAGGAATGTCTGCTACCCCTGCATATTTTTTCCTCTTGTTTTATTTATTTATTATTATTATTTTTTTTTTAATAGGGAACATTTTTAGTTTCTGTAAGATTAGGTCTAGGTCATATCATATGATTCATGACACATCACCAAAGCCATGCAAATGTATCTCTTACTAGTTATTCAGCAAAATTATACCTGTGTAAGCCAAAGTATCAGTATAATTAAATCAAAAAAAGAAAAAATATATATTTTTGTGGATCTTCTACCCCACCTCTTCAATTAAACATATTAAGTCCAATGTCTGATGTCTAAAGGGGAAATAAAGCAAAGACCACATGTGTTAAACTTATATCATAATCCCTAGTTGCAGAATTATTTATTTATTTTATTTTGCATTTATTAACCGGGATGGGCCGAGTTGACACAGGTCCATTTTCAGCGGGGACCCGGGAAGAAAAGCTCCACAGTAAGTACAATTTTACACAATATGTTAAAATACAGTATACAGAGAATTTTCAAATAATATGTTAAAATACAGTATATAGCAGAAGACATAACAATACCTATAGATACAGGAAAAAATAGTTACACATGGTTAATAACAGAATAAGTATACAAATTCAGTCAGTATTAGTAGAAGACCTAGGCTGAAATATATATTACAGTAGGTATATTAGGAAGTGAAGTATATAAGTGGAATAATTTGATGACTTATGTAATACATGGGCATAGCCAGTTATTCTTTAAGTGTGATCTAAGTGAGTTTTTAAAATGAGAAGAGGTAGGGGCAGAAATCAGAGCAGGAGGGAGATTATTCCAGGTTCTAGCTATTAAGTGGGAGAACAGTGCTTTTCCTGCAGTATTGTTAGCCCTAAAGATACAGAAAAGGGGTTTGTCGGAAGATCGGAGAGGATGATTTGTATTATAGTGGGTGAGAACTTGGCCTAGTGCAGGTTTTTTTTCTGGATGTGTTACCACATTGTAGGCAATGACTAACTGGTGATAGGTTAGTAGCTGGGGAAATTTCAGCCATTGCAGTTCCTTTAAAGCCTGGCAATGGTGGGTTCTAAAGGTGGAGTTTGCAAACTTGGTGATTTTATTATAACATGATTCGAGTCTGCCAAGGTCAAGTTTTTTTAAGCTGGGTAAGAATTGGAGCAGCATACATTAGGGTAGATAAGAGGTGAGTTTGGGCTAGGGTAATCTGTGCTTGTTTTGAGAGCAGACCTCTCAACCGTCCCGAATCACTCAGTTTTTACCGAGTTTTGGGGTCCCAATAATGGGGTGCCATGATTCCTGAGTGGCACCCCATTATTTCCGATTTTTCAATCTATTTTTTTTTATTTCCTGGCTTTCGAAGCTGACGTCATCACGTGGGTGATGACGTCAGCTCCGTCAGCATGCTGCATGCTTCTATTTGAATACTGGACTGCCTTCAGGCAGAACACAGCCTGGATATGTCTGTTGCAGAAGGATTTACTAAACGAATGTACTAGGACTGCCATTCGGGCAGGATTTCTTCAACTGCAGAGCTGAAAGCTGCAGATTAGCCATGCACTCAACTGCAGAGCGAACCAGACTGAAGGTACCATCTTCAGACAGGATTTATTTAAAGTCGGCAAATGCAGTGTGTGTGTGTGTGTGTGTGTGTGTGTGTGTGTGTGTGTGTGTGTGTGTGTGTGTGTGTGTGTGTGTAGTAATGTTTTTTGTGACCTGATATTATATTTTTGCTTTGTAATAATGTGCAGCTGTTTGCTTTCAAAGTAAGTGATATGAGGCTGCTTAGTAAACAACTGATTTAGGAAACAGACAAACAAACAAACATGTACACACTTGTTTTAACAACAATTCCATGTAAATTGACTCACACAGCTGCGATAATGCACACTTAATAAAGGAAGGATGAAATGAGCGCTTGGCATCTCTATTAGCCTTATCCCTCATGTGGTACAGTCATTGCTTTCTCTTTTAAGCTTTCTTTCCAGTTCTTTCTGCACACACCATTGTCTAGGACTTTAATTGTAGATAAAGTCGGACTGGGGGTGGGGGTAAAAACCTGTGATCATGAGTGATTTATGCTGCATTATGTTCATTCCAGAAGTGTTTAATGTAATGGAGAATTATGCCTCTCTGATAAAAGGGGGAGATTCAGGTAAAATGTTCTGTTGTGTTTATAGGCTAGCACATCTAAATGCCTGTGTGGCAGCTGCTGTTAAAGCTTTGGCTAGCTCTTTGGGAAAAAGAAGGGAAAAGGGACTGTTTAGTTTTTTTTTTTTTTTGGTGCCATTTTGGATGTCATCTGTTTCCTTGGTGATTGTGTTCAACCCCCAAAGCCACTAGGCTCCTGGATTGTTACAGCAAACCAGGCTATTTCTGTACCATCATTTATCACTGTCAACACATAATGATTCCCCTTGCAGCTCCTTATTGATGTTTGTAATTGCATTATCTCATAAGTGGGGATGATCAATGAAAGCCAGCCATGCGTTCTGGAGTCAGGAGATGCCAATGAGCTGTGTCCCCTCTAATACAACAAGTTCTCATTATCTTCAGAATCGCTTTCAAAAAAACAATCTAATCTGTTACCGACCATAGTGAACACAGTAACACTGGCATGTATGGGAACCAGTATAGGTTAAAAAAAAAATCACGTTTCCACCCTATAGGTACAATAAAAAAGATCACTTGGTAGCAGTGTGGTCACAACTAACAGGTGTCAGACAATGTCTGTGTCTCTAGATAAGCAGATATCTATTAGTGTTTGTGCATTGTGCTATAAAATGTAAAAAAATAAAATACAAATAATCATTGTAGAAGTAAAGCAGTATGCACACATTAGTGTTTATGGTAAATGGGGTGAAATAGCCAGGTAATGGAACATTGGAATGGCTGAAGGGGGTCTTTGGTGCTATATGTTTGTTCTATTCTTCAGTTTGTATTTGAAAGTTAGTATCTCACAATTCCATTGCAGTGGGTGAGGTTGTGTAATTATGTATAAAAATTTTACGTTAATCAGCGTACAGATTTGTACCTATTTTTCCACGGGCCTTGTCCAGATTTTTGATGTTTCCAGTTTGAGCGGTATGTTTGAGAGGGATTTCCTGTACCTATATAGTGTTCCCATTTTTTTATGGACTTTTTGATAATTTGTGAAATGTGGATGTTGAAGTGTAGATTTTTAACTATTCCAATGCCTAGGAGTTTGATATGGTCAGAGGGAGAGATAATAGTGCCATTTTGGAGGAAATAGTAAAGGATAGAGGGGTGGAAATGGATTTGTTGGGGGTGAAAAGTGGTAATTTGGTTTTATTAGGGTTTAGAATAAGTTGGATCTGAGTGATCCAACTTTCCGCAGAGCTAAGGGATTCCTGGGTGAGTTTTTGTAGGGTGGGAATTGATGGAGATGAACAGATAAGAGTTGAATCATCAGTGTATTGTATAAGCAAAGCATGCTGTGGGGTGGTATGGAGATTATTGGTAGATATGGAGAAAAGAAGTGGGCCTAATATGGAGTCTTGTGGTATACTTATGCTGGTTAGGAGTAAGGGGGATAGTACACTTTGCCATTGGACAGGCTATTGCCTATTTGACAGATAGGTTTTAAACCAGGCTATAGCTGAAGGGGCAAAGGATAGGGATGTCAAGGTGTCTAGTAGTAAGGAATGTGAAACCATGTCAAATGCTTTGGAGAGGTCTAGAAATATTCCAGATACATAGTTATTATTATGTCTATGTTGGCTGATCAGATTGGTGAAAGAGAGCTGAGTGGTGGTTGTGCTATGGTGTTGTCAGAAATCATTCTGTGTGGCGGAGAGGAGATGGTGTGAGTTTAGGAATTGTTTTACCTGAGAATGTATACATTTCTCTAGTATTTTAGATAAGGGGGATAGAATGGCAATGGGGTGATAATTTGAGTATTTGTAAGAGTTTCTGCCTTTATGTAGTGGAATAATGCATGATAACTTCCATAGCTGTGGGACATGTACTTCATGTATGGACCGATTGATAAGAATAGAAATAGGGTAGGATAAGGATTCAGCGGCTATTTTAGGAAATGGGCTGGTAGATTGTCAGTAGCAAGGGTGGTAGGTTTCAATTTTAGGAGGTGTTTTTTAATTGTTGAGGTGGGAACGGGTGAGAGTGTAAAAGATGGGATGTTGTCAGGACATTTGGTTGGGTTATATGTAGGGCTGTTTTTGGATAGTTGGGAGGATAGTGTTAAGATGGATTCTGTGAAATGGTGATTGAATTGGGAGGCAATGTCCTTGTTGTCATTCATAGAGTTAGGAGTGGGAGTGGTAGTTTTGCCTGGTTTTAGGAGAGAGTTAATGGCATGCCAAAACTTTTGGGGATCTTTTGAATGTTTGTTTTGGATATTGATGAAGTAATTTGTCTGTCGAATTTAGTTTGTCACTTGGCTTGATTTCTAAGTTGTAGGTAACTTTGTTTGGCTAGGCTAGTATTGTATTTCTTCCAAATTCTCCAAGCCTTATCCCTTGACTTTAGAAGGGCTCTAGTTTCCCTAGTTAGCCATGGTGCATAGTTTGACATGGCTCTTATTTTCCTAGTTGGAGCAAGTCTATCGAGGATATTGATGAGAATATTGTTGAAGTAGTCAACAGCTTGCTCTAGATTTAGGGTTTGTAGTGGTTTCCAGTTACTATGTTTTAGAATACTGTTTGGTTCTTGTATATTTAGTTTACGATCATCTCTGACTTGTCTAAAAACAATGGGTTTGGCTATGTTGATACTTTTTCACAGGAAGAAGGTGGGGAGAGGGTCTCTAGGACCATCAGGAAGGCATTCTGTCTGATAGTTTTGTTTGGGGCAGTTAACTAGTGTCCAATCTAGAATAGATTGTTTGTGGGGGGGCGGGGGGTTGTCAATTCTAGTGGGTTCTTGGATAAGTTGGGTAAAACTGTAAAGATTAATATGGTTAGTGGGGTTGTTAGAGGTGCAGGCTGACCAATCAGTGTTCAGGGCACCTAGTAAGATGGGTTCTTGGGGGAGATTATCTGTGGCCCTTTGTAACATTTATTCAATGATGGGAGAGACCTGGGGGAATATAACAGCAGAGAATGATGATAGCTTTTGTGTAATTTATGCTTAGGGTTGAACCTAAGGTTTCAGCATTTTGAAATGTAGGTATGTGGGGTTGTAGAGGTTTGATGTTGATTGTATTTTTGTAGAGGGTCTTTACAAAGTGAAGTTGAAATTCCAATGTAGTTCGGCCATGAATGTAACATATACAAATCCCAAAAATTACACTGACAAACACTTAAGAAATAAACTGAATGGTGTTTTCCTAAAAAAAAAAAAAATCAAAAACAAAATCAAAACCAAAATCAATGACATTTTCATTCATATTTTTGTATCTACTATACTGGGGAACCTAGTGCTTGTTAATGGCCAATTAACTGACATCACTCAGGATTCCATCACTGGAAGGTCATCATAGGGTGATAGGTTCATAGGTAGGTACTAGGCTATCTGCCCGAGGGCATTTATAAGCCTAGCCAGAGTGTGTCGGCTTTTGCCGCCCCATTGATTAATTAACTGATCCTCTGTCAAGCAGAGCCAATGAAGTGACCCCAGGGGTGTATTTTCTGTTACCCATCCACTCGTCAAGGTTTCTCTTGAAGAGTGTTATTGAGGGGCTCTGCCTGATGTAATTTGGAATTTTGTTCCAAAGCATGGGGAGTCTTTGTGACAGGAATCTATTCCTCCAGCATGTTCTATTTATTGTTGTGGTGAGGTTTAGCTCACTAGAGCGAGTGGCTTGCAGTGACTTGAATTTCTTTAGGTGGAGCATGTCCATCAATTCTGAGTTGGACATGGCTTTGTAAGTCAGGCAGAGATCACCTCTGAGTAAGCGATCACTGAGTACAGCAGGTGTTTTTTCAGTTGGGCTGCATAGGACATATGTTTGAGGCCAGTAATCATCTTGGTGAGGTACTTTTGTGGTCTTTCCAACTGTTGGAAGTGTCTTGTGAGGTATATCCCAAATGGGGCATTGTACTCTACAATGGGTCTAATGAGTGACGAGTAGAGGGGCACTATAACCTCTTTATTTCTAGATGCCAACCCTTTAGTAATTAGATGGGCCACATTTCCTAACTACTTTGGAAATATGATTGTCAAAGGAGAGATTACTATCTACCTGGGTCCCCAGATCTCTTATTTCCTCTTCTGTGTTAAGGGGGCTGCCACCAATGTGGTAATTCGTGGGTGTTTTGTTTTTCCCAAATGGAATGTCTATGGATTTTTTGGCATTTAGCTTGAGGCCATGACTTTGAAACCAGCTGTCTGTCTCGGTAAGGCCCTTTTGGAGGATGTCCGTGTCAGCCGGAGAGTCAGTTATGGCTCCCAGTTGGCAGTCATCGGCAAATTTGGTTAGAAATAGTCCTCCTGCGTTTGCCTGTACTTCTGAGAAGTATATGCCAAACAGTAAGGGTCCCAGGACCGAGCCTTGTGGGACACCACTTGTGACTGGTTTAGAGTCGACCTGGAGCCCACTATTCTTACTGTGTGAGTTCTGTCTATAAGCCAGTTGGCAACCCATCTCAGGACATAGGGGTTTATGTTCAGGCTGGTGAGTTTTTCTATAATACCTGAGTGGGGAATAGTGTCAAAAGCATTGGCGAGGTCAAAGTAGGCTGTGTGAAACACCTTTCCCTCGTCTATGGCCTTGGTGACTGTCTCGAAGAAGTCAACCAGGTTTAGTAGGCATGATCTTCCCTTAACAAAGCCGAACTGGGTCGGGTCAATTGTCTGGAGGTTCCCAATGTCTTTGTTAATGAGTTCCATGATGATGCGCTCCACAGCCTTGCAGACCATGCTAGTCAGCCTTATGGGGTGATAGTTACCAGGGTCAGTTGTAGCCTCTCCTTTGTGGAGAGGAATATCCATTGCTGTGTACCATTTTATGGGCATGTAGCCTGTGGAGAGGCTGAGGTTGAACAGCGTGTTTAGGTGGGGGGTTAGTTTGTTCTGTAGTTCATGCAAGACACAGCCTGGGACACCATCTGGTCCCACTGATGCTGTGTTTTTGGATTTTGAAAGGGCTGTTTTCACTTGTGCATCTGTGATTTCCAGGACACTACACTTTTCCGGTATTGTTATGGGCCCTTTTGGAGGTGAGAAAGGGATGAAGTTTGCACTGAATCTATCTGCCAGGATGCTGGCAATATCAGTAGGTTCAGAATATTGTGTGCTATTTTGCACTAGTTCAGTGCATATCTGTGAGTTGCCACTTAGATTCTTAACATAGCTAAAGAAGGCTTTGTGGTTATCTTTTGAATCCATGGCTATTTGTCTTTCGAAATTAGCCTTGGATGATTTCATGAGCAACCTAGTTTCTTACTAATACTGATCAGGGATGTCTTTCCTTCTTGGGGTTTGCTTTTTTTCTGAACTAGTTTCCTCCTTCTGTTGTATAGCCTGTTTATTGCAGGGGTCCACCAAACTGGTTTCCTTCTCTTAGAGGAGTGAGTCTTGGTTTTGCTAGGGATGGCATGATCAATGCATCCTTGTAGGTGCTCATAGAGTGCATTTGTAAAGATTTCTGCATCTTGGGCAGCGTTATCCTTTAGCGAGGGGGCTGTGAGACTTACCACCTCTGTCTTAAGTAAGGTGAAGTTTGCTTTAGAAAAGTTTTTTACTGTGGTTTCCTTAGTTGGGGGTGGTTTTGGGGTGTGGACATCCAGAGTGATTAGTTTATGGTCTGATCTAACCAGCGACGGGTTGACCTCTGGTGTGGAACACCTGTCGCCCATGTTGGTGATGACCAGGTCCAATATGTTTTCATCTCTGGTAGGGGTGTTTACCAGCTGATCCAGATCATTTGAGTTGATGAATTCCAGGAAGCGCTGGGCCTGGGAATTTGTACTCAAGTAGTTTTCCCAGTGAATAGTAGGGTAATTGATATCACCCGATATCAGGGTGTTCGGTAGGACCTTCATGTTTTCCAGTGTCTCCAGAAAGGTGGAGTGGTGGTCCTGGGTCATGGAGGGTGATCTGTAGCAGGCCACAGTTTGCATTGCAGATTTGCTCGATGTTAGTTGCACATGGATGATCTCAGAGGTATCATGCTGCACCACTAACCTGGAGGTGTGGGTATCCTTGATGAATATGGATACACCCCCCTCCTTTTGTGTTTTAGACCGTGTTCTGTGGCTGAAACGTGTGGTATGAGTTGCAGCCCGATAGTGCTGGGGTGCTCTCTGGAGC
Organism: Protopterus annectens; assembly: GCF_019279795.1. NCBI lineage: Eukaryota > Metazoa > Chordata > Ceratodontiformes > Protopteridae > Protopterus > Protopterus annectens. Next base: position 1,498,307,872 of record NC_056735.1, read on the forward strand.
CTTGAACCAGGTTTCAGTTACTGCACAGATGTCGATGTTCTCCATACTGAGGAGTGCTTCCAGTGCATGCATTTTGAGATTTAAACTCCTGGCATTGAGTAGCATAACCCTCAGTTTTTTGTTAATTGTGCTGTTTACGAAGGTGGGTTTGACTTTTGAGCCTTGCCTAAAAAAGGCACTATGGGGGCAGCAAGAGCCTTGGCCAGTATTTGAAAGCCTAGGGGTGACAAGTGCAAGCCATCTCTTGCGAAGCAACGCAGCTTGTTGAGCATGTCATCCCAGGCTGACAGACACTGGATCCCCTTTGAATGACATCAGAAGCTTAGCCAATTGTTGAAATTGATCATTTTTTCTTTATACTGAGGTATCATTCTTGGTGAGGGCAGGATGCTACTCAGGGTCAGGGTCATACCAGCCTGGGCTGCATGATCAGAGAGCTATTCCATGTCTCTTTTCATGTAGTCCAGGGAGGTACGTCTCAGGTCATTCACACCAACATGAACAACGACAGAGCCATATTTATACTTGTTCTGGAGTAACCTGAGTGCTTGTGTTATGTGGTGGATTCTGGCTCCCGACCGGCAGCTAACAGTAACCTTCTGCTTGTCCAGCCTAGTGAGTGGGACATCAGTCTGCCTGACTATAGAGTCACCTATTACTAGTGTGTTAGGTATGTTATTTCGCCTTAAGGGCTGTGATTGTGTGGCACACTGATTTTGTGTTTTATGTGTTGTCTGGTTTGTGACGGGAAGTGCAGGTTGTTTGGGTGTCTGCCTTGGAGGTCTCTGATGCTTTTGCAGGTTTTTATTTAGAGCCTCCGAGTATGATTTTGTGTATTTATGTGTATTCTTTGCCAGTGCTGTTTTAGTAAGTCTGTGTGAGGCTGGAGGTGTGGTGCAAGTGTTAACCTTCTCCTCTTGACTGTCTGTTCCAGTCTTGGGTGGAGACAGCTTAGCTTCCAGTTTGGCTGTATAATTGCATCTCTCGCATATATTAGTGTTTTGTGGTTGGCAGAGAGGGTTGTCTGTGTACATGAGGCAGTTGAAACATTGCCTCAGAATTCCCAGATTCACCAGCTGGACTGGAGAGTGCACCTGAAGTTGCCCTTTGGTCATGCCTGAATAGTAGGGTGAGCTGCTTAGTCGCTTGGTTGGTGAGGGGTGAATAAAGTGCCTTGCCCTGCTGGGCAATCAGTGTCAGAGTATATTAGTGCTTGCTATTAGGTCTGAGCAAGTGCTGGACTGTAAGATGCTTTTTGAGTGCTTAGGTTGAGAGACTAGTTTCAAGGGAAAAACTGAAGAGGAGACTTAGTGGAGCCTGGAATAATTTAACCGTAGCTAACCGGCACTGCCCAGTGCGCAAAACCATGCAAACGTGGTTTTTATAGCAGGGAAATGAAAGAGATAGAAATTAACCCAAAACAGCTAATAAACTACTAACTTCTGGGCTGGAATCACTCCTCCAGGGACAGATAGGTTGCTCAAAGCTCCCCTCTCTCACAGGTGAACAGAGAAACTTCCTTCTATCCAAGTAAGGTATGGGCAACTCAGAAACTAGTATCACAGCCCTGAATTCAGCGCTAGCCTGAAAACAGGACTACACTAGCTTAGAAAGGTGGGAAACAAGGAATTTTTTTTTTGTTTTTGTTTTTTTGAAAAGATAAGGCAAAAACAGTAAAAAATACACTTAAAACAGCTTTAAACGACTACAAACAATCAGAAAAGGCTATTGCACTTTAGTGTGTAGCCTACAACAGTTAAACAAATTATTTAAACAAAAAACAACTTTTTAAAAGTGCAGGCAGTCAAATAAGTACAATATGTAAAAGAAAACAAGCATTTAAATCACAATAAATGCTGGAAAATCTGCGTTTAGGTGGAAAACAGTTAAGTACAGAAAGTAAGTGCAGAAAACTAATACTTAATCACTCCAAAGTCTCTCTTCTAAGCTAGAAGGCTTGTATCAGTTTAAGGCTTTCTAGAGCTACCCAGAAGGTTAGTTACAGGAAAGATGGGAAACAAGCACAGGTGTGGTCTTTTAAACCAGAAAGCTGAAAGAGATGGACAAAATGTCCAAATGGTCAATAAACTACAGTTTCTGGGCCTAGAACCTCTCCTCTCATGGTAGACAGGCTACCCAGTGCTTACCACTCTCACTGATAAGCTAGAAGGCTTTCTTCCAACACAGAAAGGCTTGCGAGGCTCAGAAGCTTACCAACAGTCCTGGATACAGCAACTCTGTATCTAGACTAGGCTAGTTACAGGAAAGGTGGGAAACAAGAGCAAGTGCGGCTTTTAAACCAGAACGTTGAAAGAGATGAAAAAAAAATGCCCAAATAGCCAATAGCTACAATTTCTGGGCCAGGAACCACTCCTCATCAACTTATAATTGCAGGTACATACAGTGAAGGAAAATAAAGTGTTTTATTTTATTTTTGGGTCTTTGTCCATCTTCTCTTTGAATAGTTATGGAGGTATTCATCTATCTGTCTATCTATCCAGCTCTCCCTCATTAGGAGGTGCAGACAGAACCATCACTAGAGTGGGGGCAAGTTGGGGCAGCTGTCCCTGGAGAACAGTGTTATAGGACATGATAGGTAGGTGTGATGGTGTGGGAATGCAGTACCAGCTTCATAAGTGAGTGGCAATATTACATTTGCATTCACGCTTAAAACATTTAAGTGTAAAAAATTCTTGTTCCTTTTGTAGCAAGCAGCCCTACAGATTTAGAGATCAACATTTTGCATTTGCATTTGCATTTTCTGCTACTCAGCATTTGAGTTTAGGGAACTTCACGGGATGTCAGCAAGAGATGACCTAGCTATAGTTTTGGGTGCAGAGTGGCTTGATCACTGCAAAAAAATATTTTATTATTATTTTATTATTTTACAAACTTGGGGGTCTCTCTATTTTGAGTAGTGAACATTTAAGGTTTTGGGTTTTTTAAGGTTGAATAACAAAATGCTGATTAAATGAGATGTGATCATTCATGTAAACTCACTAAACTGATGTAGATAAAACTATCATCAATGTAAATGCATGCTCTCTTCAATAGACACTTTTGCCAAGTATTTTAATAAAATTTCTGTAAAAGGTACAGACATTATTCAGGTTGGAAATAAGAATAAGGCAGTCATCTACAAATACATTGCTCTTCACAGAGCTTTGATTGTATTACTATCTTTCAGTTTTCTGCATATTTCCTATGTTTCTCACTCTTTTGGACACTTTGTCTTGTAATTATCAAGAGAGAATGATGATGTTTTATTATTTATCCATGTAAATACAGGCAGGTGTGTTAGTGCACACTGTCTTCACACTTATACAATAGGTATGAGGAACTCAATGCCATGTTATTATTTGCCATACATCGTACCAATAAGTAGCATCAAAAGCATTCAGAAATATATGACAATAGCTAACAAAGGTAGAAAAGTTGTCTTTTGATGTGAGAATAATTAAGTGAGGCTTTCACATGATCAGCAGTAGGTCTGTGCTTTTCAAAGTCAGCTTGTGCTTTTATATGACTCAGTAATAAAGATATGACCAGATTTTTTCAATTTTAGCACATAATTTAGTATCAGCACAGTTTATGGAACTAGGTCTAAAATCTGCAGGGGTGTCAACAATTTGTTGTAAGTGCTGGCATTGTTCTGACTGTGGTTCATTCTGCTGTCATCAAATATAGTCACCCAAAAGCATATTCTTATTGTCCTTTGTTTTCTGTTATCCTGCTTGTCACCATTGAGCTATTGATCCCTTGTCAGGCAGCCATGTTTGGTGAAGGCAGTGCAGTTATCAAGCATGTGGCCTGCCTTTTGCAGGTATCAACATGCTTTTACTTTCCTTTAGTACTTAAGCATTCCTCATATTCTTCTTTATATCACTAACCAATAGCAGCAAAGTTTGTGTTCATGCTGTCCATAGCATCATGTTTGATTATGGCACATTTATTGCATCAATGGGCTTTACATGCAATTCTAAACAAATGATAGGGTTTGCTACATCAAAACACTTTTAACTTTTTCATTATCATTGATTTTCAGTGGGGGAAAAACTCTAAAAATACAGTAACCCTTTGCAACCAGTATTGTTAGGCAGCATTAAGGGTTCTTCACTGCTGTGTTGGACATGGATGTTCAGGCATTAGAGGGGGGATAACCCTAATGAGGTCTCACATGCAGGTGGCATCTGTCCCAAGCAAGCAATGGATGGGTTCTGGCACCAATTAGGGATATCACACATTAGAGAAAGTTTACTATTGAGCTGGCTCCTCTGTACATAGGCAATGGCACCAAGCTATATATGTAGACCAGTATCACAGAATCCCCTCCTTGTGCAATCAGACTTTAGAATGCTTGCAGGACAGAGTTCTTTACATGGGCTGCATGCATTTTTTCATACAATATACAGGTGGAGCTATAGTGTCACGTAGCTTTGGAGACTGTCCACTGGTAAACAAACAAGCCATGATGCAAGCTTGATAATTGATGGATTATGCCAGAGATAAGCACATTAAACATAAAATGTTAGCAAATTTCATTACCTTCTCCAAGCAGAGTAGGTATACAGTGTTCATATTGTCAGGAACTGTAGGGCACACTGTTCCTGATATGATGTCATATGAGGGGGGGACAGGTAGAGTTAGAATTTAATATTGGACTAGCATTTCAAGACAACAGAGAATCAAGGAAATAATACTCTGTTATGGATTTCCAGGTGCGTCTGTGAGTACTGTAACCTAATTTGCCAAAGTAAATAAAGCATCTGAAAATTCCTTTTTTATCATTATGCATAAGTGCATTTTACGTCAAACAAAATAATAGCTGATAATGGATTCTAAGCAGTGTTTTTCTTATGATAGTTATACTTGTAAATGTCTTTGTTTATGGAGGTGGGCATAATGTGCTTACATTTTATGTGCAATCAATATTTTAAAGTGCATTGGACAGTATCTTTTTGGAAGGGCTTCACTGAGATGACTGAAGTTGTTGCAGCTATTTAACAGAAGTTGAAGTACAGAATATATGATAATTACAATAAAAAGTTTATAATCTTCTCATTTGTGTCTGTATATTATGAGGAGAGATCCCATAAGAAAGTTATGGACAGTTCAGCGTACCAAAGAAAAATATTGGTGCAGTAGTGGTGTATGCAGTTCCATAAAGAATGTTAAAATAAGAGCAGGTAATAATTTATTCAGCATAATATAATTGTACTCTCCACAGATGCCTACCAGACTTTAAAATACAATGGATGCACCTAATGACAACAAAATGCGGTAGACTAGTGCGCCATCAATTTTATAAAAGCACTCGCTGGAGGCCATTTGTGCTTGCAGTTTCCTACAAATTTCTAAGCAATCCTGTGGTCCTGCAAAGTACTACTTTAAAAAATGCAGGCTGCATTTAGTTCATTACAGCAGGCTGTGGTACTGCAAGCTTTTATAGAGGATGATATGCAAATGCATTCCAGAAGACAGCCAGCAAGCCTCTGTGAGACACTACAGCTTAGCCAGCTCTTGGACAAGGAAATCATAGAGAAATATAGGTTAGACAGACAGCTGGTGCAGGCTGTATCCAGAATGGGTACATCCCATGTCTTCATGTGGGTTAACCCAGTACTGGCAGAAACAAAAGTGTGTCTGAACCTGGGTATACTGGCCTCTGGGACATTTCAGTGGCATATATGTGATTCTGTATGAGTGTTGCAGACAGCCACCAGTTCCATTCTACAACAATTCCTGTCAGTAATGTTCAGTAAAGTGGATAAATTCATCCACTTCTCAACAACAGCCATTGAGCAAAGAAGTGCCATGGAGCAGTTCTGTGTCATTGACAGCTTCCCTTGTGTCCTCCGTGCAACAGAGTGTACCCACCTCCCAATCAAAACCTCAGTGGTGCCAAATTCTGGACATCAATAGAAAGGGGTGCCATCAGTCACCTGACAACTTGTGCACTCAGCAGATGACATCATTACCAGCATGATGGCAACAAACCCCTATAGCCTGCATGATGCAACAATATGGAGGGAAAACAGTCAGAGGGCCACTTTCCAACATGGTGAAATTCCTGAGATGCTCTTACTCAGTAAGTATAGGATCACATTTATAACATAAGCATCATTCAGACTGGTCAACAGTAAGCAGGAGAACTAAATATGTGTTTTCATACAAATTGGTGACTGCAGTTATTCAGTGGAGCACTGTCTTATGATGCCATACAAAAACTCATCAATGCCTGCTGAGGATGCATACAACAGAGTGCACACTGCAACATGAAACACCACCGAGCATATGTTTGGTGTGCTGAAAGCAAGATTTAAATGTCTGGACACATCAGGGGTACACTCCAATAGACCCCAGAAAAGTCATCAGAGATGGTCACCATGTATGCCATGCAGTACAGCTTGCTAACATCAAATCATGGTGGCCTGTCAGCTGTATGTATGGTTTGCCTACTCCAAGATCATCAGATATCTAACATGGAGCTGTCAGAGCTGACACAGGATGATCAAGAGGACAGAGGGATGAGAAGAAGTAGGCGAGGGTGACATAGGCTGTGGCTGTATGTTCTAGGTCAGGAAACATGACAGCATCTTGTCTCACCTTTGGGCAAGGACAAGCCACAACAGCAGCAGAGAATACAACTAATGGAAAAAGTTCATTAGATGTCCAGATTGAGCATTATAGATTCCATAGTCACAATATTTACCTGCAAAAACATATACATATATACTTGCCATAGAAATTAACACATCTGGATGGCTACAGAGGGACATTCACCAAAGGGCCACTTTAAGCAAGGTACATCACCAAAGACAACTACACTGGCATGTGTGTAGCACTTCTGAGGTGTACAAAACAGAAGGTGTTGTTGTCCAGGTAGGATATCATCATGCATACAATCAGTGTGTGAATATACACAAGAAATAGACAATCATGCATTGGTTGGCAATGCATCATAACAAACAGAAATGAATTGCAGGGCCTGTATGATAACACTGAGATGCATCACACAAGTCATAGGCTTGTGTAACAATGTAGTGCACCACATTATGCAGCAGACAGCAGCAATCCTAACAACATGGCAATGACCAGCAACAAAGCTATATAACTGACATTTTACATAGAAGTAAAACAGGACATGTCTGACATGGAATGGCACATAAGGCAACACTATAATGCACAGCTGTGTGCAACAACATAATTCAGCCAGATGAAAAAATATGTTCAGAGTAAATCATTAAAGACAGGCGTTACACATCAGTCATGGAACATGCATCATTGCATGGGATATGGCAACATAGGTATAAATGTGTGTTTCAGCAGGTAAGTATGGAAAGACACACATAAGAAGGACACAACAGAAAGGGAATTCAAAGGTAAATATGTAAACAGAGGTGCGTGATGTGTTGAGGGAGAGGCATGTGCATTACCAGAATAAAATGCTTCATGTATCTGTGGTATACTTAATTAATAACTGTGCATGCAGTTGTAGCAGACAATAATGAATTCTGTAATGTATAAATCAATGATTTAAGAATAAAGTAATATGCTGGTGATTGGGAAAAGTGTCCACTATATGTCAACTAGCAAAAGCTGCTAAAATAGAAGCAGGGTGATTATCAAATGGAGCAGGTACAGTTGCCATTATTATACCTGAGATATAACAATGGTGAATAAGTACAACATAATACAACATGACAGCAGTCACTAATGTCAGATAAATGAGCAGAAAAAGCCTGCGGAATAGACATTTGAGAAACCACTTATAGGTGTAGTAGCCAGTGGTCTGCACAGTGGTCATCATTGCCACAGGGTAGAATGACATAAGAGGACACACACTAGATCAACTGCTAGCATTACTCTAATGCAGTGTAAGGTGTTCACACTAATGGGTCACTAAAGAGCAGAAAAAGCCTGTGAATTAGACATTTGAGAAACCACTTGTAGGTATAGTAGGCAGTGGTCAGCAAAGTAGTCATCATTGCCACAGGGTTAGAATGACACAAGAGGACACACATTGGATCAACCATCAGTGCTACTCTAATGCAGTCTTGGTGCCCACACTGATGGGTCACTCCACAGTCTTGACTGACCCTGCTACATCCAGAAACACTCTACCCATGGTGCTGTACCAAGGGGCTGGTTGTGGTGCTACTAACAGGTTAGTACATGGTGTAGGTAGGAGCAGTACTACAATGTGTCTTTTGGGGCATGACTGCTGGCTTCTAAATAGGTCAATCAACAGCAGATGTGTGTGCATGTCATAGCATAGACAATGGTATCCAAGGGCCATGTGTGAGACTAATAAGAGGTGGTCAGACTTTCTCCACTGGAAGTAATTTCCTCATGATGGTCAGGGCACATAACACCCAGTTTGTGCTACAGCACTGCTCTAGGACCACTGTAAAAAGGCTTCCTACAGAGTGTGCAACAAATACCACACTATTATCCTGGGCAGCCAGTGCCACTATGACCTCTCCATGTCTGTGCTTCATATAACACACACAAACAGTTGATGTGCTACATGATCTGCAGCACGGTCAAGCATATATAAGAAGAGTGAACATTCATGTGCTTATAACAGTAAGCAAACACCCTCTGACATGCATACACACTCATCAGTTGTGCTCCCTCATGTAGTCCAGTAGACACTATCATTCCTTTGTGGGGAAAGTTCACTATCACTACCAAACCCATAATGGGACAGAATCTCACTGTCATCATCATATCCAATAACTGATGCCCCTGCATCATCAGAATGGCCTGTCCCACTATCACCCCAATCAGAGGCTATAACATGAACCACATAACTATCTCCTCCTGGGTCAGACAATGAACCCAATGCAGTGTCTCTTATGCCACTGGCTGTACTATCAGAATGAGGCATATAATATCCCACCTCAGGATCAGTGGATGGGCTACTGGAGCAAGCAGGAAATGTACATGCTGCAAATATAGACACATGAGACATGTCAATGTGCTGCAAATACAGACAGATGAGGCATGTCATATACCTTTTCGGAAGTGAAATGAGGCAGGATATGACTGACATAACTGGACTTGTAATTAACTACACTGACTAATAATGTTGATAGGGACTTACTGGGTTGGAGTGGCTGTGGGCAGTGCAATGGCCCTATAGAGCAAAGATAAGCCATATAAGCCATATATCAAATATGAAGGACAGTGTTAAAACAAACATACATGGTAATATTCCTGACATGTCCTCCTCTGACTCCACCTCCAGTGGTGAGGGTTGAAATGCCACTGAGATATAGAAAGAGACATGCACACATCTTGTTAATGAGCACATGCACGGCATCATATAGCATTGAAAATAATGCATATTGCATTGTAAAAAAGTGATGCACATACCAGATGAGTGATGGCATTTTCAGAAGTAAACTGTCCTATGCAGATAAACAAGACTGCATTAGTCATAAAGTCACAGTTGCAACTAAAGATATCACACTATAGCAATCATATAGACAGCCTTAATAGGTCTGTCCTACCCAAAAGCGTATGGAGCATTGTGGGTAGTGCAGAACCTGTAGTTAATAATGGAACACAAGCAACAAGTGAGTACATCAAAGTAATAGACAGCAGTGGCAGGCAAAGGCCTCTGATAATCCTAACTGACTAGAGAGACATGTACCTGATGTGTGCTGATGTTGGATAGATGCTGATTGCTCTGTGCAAGTGCACAAGACAGCACTAATTATAAAAGTCACAGTAGCACTTAAACATATCATACTATACAAACTGTATAGAATGTCTTACTGGGTCTGTCCTTCTCAGATGGAGAATGGAGCACTGTGGTTAGTGCAGAAACTGTAGGTTATAGTGGAACACATGCAACAGGTGAGTACATCTCAGAGTACATCTCAGACATAACAGGGTGCTCCTATGTGACTACAGAAGCATGTACCCTGACATGTGCCACTGTCGGGAAGATGTTGATGGCTCTGTTCATGTGGAAAAAACATCAATACACATGGTGTTGACAGTGTTACCTAAGCAGTGTTTATTTAATATAAAATGCTATTAGACATACTTGATCTTCATGCATGTTCAGATGTACATAATGTTGTTGTACCACTATGACAAGCATAAAAAGAGGTAAGATGTAAGAATAAATGTCCATGAATGACAACTGGATTATTATGTTGTGTTTGTGAATGGTGGATATACCTGTACACCCTAGGGTACTTGCCTCAATCCCTCCACCAAGTATTCAGTGATCCTGGTAGATGTTATGGTGGAAGGCCAGGAGGACCATCATCCCATATATGGGAGGTAATGGAGGCCCACCTCCAGTGGCATTTCTCTCACTTTAATAACTTTGGGGTCTGTTGGCTGCATGATGGATCATGCCTGAGCAACAGCAACAACATGTTTCCCTGGAGCATTTGTGACCATCCACAGTGGTCAACATATTGGTAATGTCCCTCCACACTTCTTTTCTCCAGAATGTGTCATCCATCCATCCAAGAAAATTTTGGTCATGTTGCCACAATGCTGCCAGAATAAGTTCATTTTCCCTATGGGAAAAGTTGTCATGGCGATTCCTGGTTGACATCTGACAAAAGGTAATTTGCTCATATCAGGAGTAATACAGGAAGAGCCCTTATTGACAGTTCAGCCTTTAAAGTCTTTGCTGATGTAATACTTCTCATGTACATTATAATGATATGCAAACAATCAATAAACAACCATATGCTCCGCAAGGATGGCATGCAGGGTCAAGCCAACAATGTAAACCACCAACGACCAGCAAAAAACGATAGTGAACACGCAGTAATGAAGAAATAATGATTATTTATTTATAATTCCTTCAAATCCAGACCGGTTTCGGCTATTTGTTACTCCAGCCACTGGGTGGTGCTGTAATATTGCTTCCAGGTAATCAGAGACTAGTATAAATGCAGGCTGCTTCATTTCATTCAAAAAAACTTTATTGTATTCATTGATAAAGGCTGAATAGCCGAAACCGGTCTGGATTTGAAGGAATTATAAATAAATAATCATTATTTCTTCATTACTGCGTGTTCACTATCGTTTTTTACTGGTCATTGGTGGTTTACATGCAAACAATCAATACCATCATTACCATCATGTACAGATAAGCATAAGGAACATACATGACATATATCATTTGCTGACTATATGTCATGACATATAAAGTATATATGTACAAAGCAATCACCCCTTTCCACATTGTGGAATATGTCACATATACAAAGGTGGGATTATAAAACAGAGATGTGGAAATGTTTGCATCTATGAGCCAGTCATATAACCAGTACACCACCACTTCAGCAGTAAAAAAAAACAATGTTTTTTCACATACATGTACAGAGCCAACTAGTCCTACCAAGTCAACATCAATCATGTGGGAAATGAAACAGATGTAAATGTAGTCAGTAACAAAGATCAGAGCAACTGTGTCGTGTATGCTAATGTAAAGAACATATGTAGCTGTATGTTTGAAAAAGCACTTCAGAATAATAACTGCATATCTTAATGGTAATGGCTAGCTGTAAAAATAGCAACCATGTTACAGGCTAATTCATCTTGATGTCCCCCAGTGCCATTAAATGGCATACACACTTCTAATGTAGGAATTTGCAATAGTGAACATCCGCAGATCATACTTTGTATGTACACTTTGCAGTCACTCTCATAAATCATTCTTATCCCTAAACAGTTCTGTAAATGTACAGGTGAACCAGCATTACTGAAAGATATGGACAGATTCCTCCCATATCCACAGTTCACCTGGGCTGCTGTGCTTGCAGCCATATACCTGCATATGAGGAAAACCTCTGTGGTAATGATGGACATGTATCCATTTGCATGTATATATAGATGTGCAGATGTGCAAAAGCAGGGTACACACAGGTGCACATACGACACAGTGATCATCATAGAATAATATTAAGCACAGTAGTTCAAAAGAGCAAGATAAGCAGCTGACCCCCTTAGTTATCTCACCTTATGGTTTTAACTTGCAGTCAAGCAACTATACCTAATAGTGAGTTTAGCTCAATGCAAACAGATATTAAATACAATTTGCAGTAAACATAATCAATGAGCATCATTAACATGCAATGTTTTGGAATCACATCAGTGATAGTCCACAAAAGTTCTCAAATCTTTGAGCATAAACAAATAGCTCACCATAAGTATACAGCACTCCATACAAATACCGAATAGTTATAACTGAATGCGAACATCTGGAACACGTGCCCCAATGTTCACCCACAAACTGCTATCACACTATGTGAGGCACATTTAAACTGTGATACTGACACATTTTCAGATCATACCCTTCTTACCTGTGAACTGAGTGGTACCTTTGACAGCAGACTTGTACAAGGCATTCTTTTATACATTTTTTTAAACTCTGAAGATGGTGTTGATGGACAGGAAGTTGCGGCACCATCTAAGTGCCTAACTGGACTGATGAGGAGACCCTCCAGATTATGGCAGTCTATGTGGGACATAAACAGAGGATATGGGCTTGCCAAAAGAACTTTGCCCCAGATAGATGTACGGAACTGACTTGAGAGGGATCTCTAAGGAGGCACTGGAATCTAAAGGATTGACATGCAGGTCCAGCATTGATATGACAGTCTTTACTGAAGGGACAAGGATGAGCTTCATCAGAGGATTGCAAAGATCTGATGATGCCCCCTGGATGCCTACAGTCAATGCAGTAATCCACACCTTAATGCTTATTAATTACTGGTATCATTTACAGAACATATGCAGTGATACAATGAAGTGGAATCCATAATTATTCCATTTATATATGTATTATTATCAGTACATTACTAGAAACTAAAAATATGATTTAGTGGTTGTAGATCAATGTATGTGTATATACATTTAAGGAGCTATCCAAGGGCTTGCACAAGTGTATAAATACTGAGCACGTGAAAGCCTGACTGCCATTTTGTAGTTAGTTGTTGAGATGTAAGCATGTATGCAGGTAAGCGCTGTTTGTTAATTAGTTCCTTCATATGTAATGATGCTGCTATCTATCCTGATGTGTTTTTATGTATTAAAGCATCATAATGAAACCCCAAGCCATCTTGTTTTATGTGTTAGAGAGAAACGAGCAACATGGTGTCAGAAGTGGGATGTCTAAAGGAAGTGGTGCCAGAAGCTGCATATCTAAAAGGCCATGGAGTCAGTAGAAGCATACCGAAGGGGCATGAGTTCAGAAACAGCTTGGCTGAAATGATTTAAGGCACTTGTTTAGATGCTGGTGGAATATACAAAAGTGGATCATTCCTAAAATGTGCATACTTCACAAAACAGGTAGAAATTAATTTCAGGTATTAAAACTTGACCAGCACTATTCCTTTTCATATAATATCAAACGTGGCATACAGTACCCTTTAAATAATTATAGCATAGATTAATATGTACAGTATTGATAAAATTATTCAAATTACTATAGAAGATGCATGAAATAAAGTCCAAATTGCATAAAAAGCATAAAATAGGGGGAAATGATATTTTCACAAAACATATTTATTTTCGTATTAAGCAAAAATATCTGAGTTTTCAGAAGTGTATAAAGTGTTTGCATGTTTGTGCAGTGTTACGGTAAAGCTATTTCCAAAAGTACAGCCATTACAAGGCATATTTCACATACTATAGCCATTGCAGAGCATATTTCGCAAAGTAAAGTATTTTGAAGAGTTTTTCTGCATTTGAATGTCGTTACAAGCTCACAAAACAGTGTCTTCATACAATATTACAAACGCCATATTTTCAGTGCATTTGTGTATACTTTGTGGGCATAGCAGATGGATTTTGAAAACCCATTGCACTTGTGTTTGACAGCCATATTGCTGAAAACTGGAGAGCGTTTGACCAAGAGTATGACATTTTCATACAGACAGCATTTTCCAATAAAGATGACCATACAAAGGCATTTATTCCTCTTAATTTGGCTTCATCAGAAGCCACTGAGTGGTAACGCTCATTTGTGTATGTACCTACTGTCTATACAAGAGAAGGGGAAGACTATCATATCGTTGTAACGGCTGAGTCAAGTGAGAACCCAGAGTGCTTGAAAGGTAAATTTAGAGAAATGCGCAATCCCCAGGCAAATATTACAATAGAAAGGCACTTATTTTACACAAGGGATCAAAAGCCTGGTAAAACTTTTACAGCATATGTAACTGTCCAGAGAAATAAGGCTAAAACATGCAGATTTGGTGACTTAAGGGATGAGCTGATAAAAGACAGACTTGTGTGGTATCAAAGATGATGCTGTGAAGAAGATTTTGCTTCGTGACAGTGATTTAACTTTGAATAAGACCATTGAGATTTGTCAGATATACGAGCTCACAGAAAAGTGTACAAATAGGGTTACAAACGAGAGCAGCTCTAGAAGGCACAGTGATAATACTCATGCTGATAGTATGCAGTATATTATTAAAAGAAACAGGCCCAAGCACATGGCAGCTGTGACCCCTGCAGCACTCACTGGTAAACCCCAGAAATTTCTAGCACATTCAAGATTTTGCACAGTCTCAGTGAAGCATAAGAGTGAGTCAGCAATCTCACAGCATGTGCCCCAACATAGTTTCATTCCCAACTGTCATAATTGTAGTGGAAGCTATAAATCTTAAAAGGGAGAAATGTTTAGCATTTGGTCAACAATGCCACAAATGTAATAAATGGAATAATTTCAGAAAGTTTTGTAAATCAAAATGCCCACATTCTTTTATTAAAAGGGAACATTTTAAGAAATGAGTTGATCAGTTAGACTGTGGCAAGCCTACTCTTTATGTTGATGGTGTCAGTGCTTTATGAAGCAGTCAACGCAGTAGATTTAAGAGCAAATAATGAAGTATTTTGTAATGTTTGAATAAATGGCAAACCCACAAAGCTCAAAGTTCATACAGGTACCAAGTGCAATGTTATGGCAGCGGAAACATTTGCCAGAATATGTAAAGGTGAAAGGCTTGATTTGGCAAAGTGTGAGAAACTCGTTGCTTATGGAGGTGAAGAAATTCAAACCTAAGGCTCAGTAATGCTTTCTTGTTGGTTTGCTGGATGAAGCTACAACTTATTAATTTATGTGGTCAAGAGGCATATCCAGTCATTATTAGGGCTCAGAGACAGTTTGAAAATGGGACTGCTTTCATTTAATAAATCTACCATGTTAGCTTAAAAGACCAGATCTCTAATTTTGCCCAGTACATTTTTCTACCTATGCTGATCTTTTCAAACTATGCAAGCTTCCAGTTGTGTACTCCATGAAGTTAGACCCAGAGGTCGGTCCAATTATCAGGCCAGCACATAATGTTCCAACAGCCATGCAGGACAGAGTCAAAGCCAAGTTAGACAAAATGGTGTGACAGGGTGTGATTTGTCCAGTTGAAACTCACACTGAAATGGTATCTTCCATGGTGGTAGCTCATAAGAAAAGTTCAGATCATCAGAATATGTACTGATCCATGAGATTTGAACAAAGTGCTGAAAAGACCTCATCAGCCAATGCACATAGTCGAAGAAGTCACAACCTTAATGCCAAATGCTACTATTTCTTCTGTCCTAAATGTAAAAAGTTAATTTTGGGCAAATTCAGCTTGACAAACAATCATCATTGCTCACTACTTTTGTACTCCATTTGGCAGGTACAAATTTTTGAGAATACCATTTGGAATAAATTCTGCAAGTGAAGTCTTTCAATGTGCAATGGAACACATTTTTTCTGGGTATCCTTGTGCTATTATTGTACACAACATACTGATAGGAGGTCATGATGAAGCAGAACATGATAGAAACCTCAGAGTTGTTCTAGAAAGGGCACATCAAATGAATCTTAAGCTCAACCCCCACAAATGCAAATTCAGGTTATAAGAAGTTACTTATGTTTGTCATTTATTTACGAGTACAGGCCTATGACCAGACCCTTCAAAGCAAACAGATATTCTCAAGATGCAAGCTCCAGACAATGTTCAAATCCTGCAACATTTTCTTGGCATGGTCAGCTGCCTAGCCAAGTTCATTCCTGACGTGAGCCAACTTTCAGCACCATTCTAAGAGCTGATATGTAAAGATGTATCCTGGTCTTGGTTAGAGCAACACCAAAGAGCATTTGAAGTCCTAAAACAGAGAATTGCTAGTCCAACAACTCTCTGATACTATGATGTTCACAAGCAAGTTACACTTTCCTATGATGCTTTGAAATTTGGTCTTGGTGCAGTCATTCTACAAGAGGATCAGCCTGTTGCCTACACATTGAGAACTCTTACCCAAACTGAACTGCAGTATGCCCAGACAAAGAACTTTTGGCAATTGTGTTTTCATGTTCGAAGTTCCATGATTATGTTTATGGTAGAATAATCCAGATCAAAGCAGACCAGCAACCATTAGTCACTATCTTGAGAAAGCCAATGCATCCAGCTCCATCCAGACTGCAATGCATGATGCTGAGATTGCAAAAGTATAAGTTCAATCTTGTCTACAAGAAAGGCAAACTTCTTTATGTTGCTGATACATTATCCAGATTGTCTAGAAATACCACAGCACAGCACAAGAATGAGAAACTGATTTTGAAGTCATGGAAGAGAGAAGTTTTCTTCCACATGGCTTGATGAGCTGAGAGATCACACAGGCACAGATCCAGTTTAACAAAGGCTCAACCACTTTATCAATCAAGGATGGCTGTCAAAGCAATGTAGTTTACTTCAAAATGCAACCTTATTTTCCATACAGAGATGAGATTTTGGCTGACATTATGAAAGGCCTGAAAGTAATCATTCCAAAGTCCTTGCAACCAGTGTACATTACTATCTTGCATTGTGTCACCCAGGAAACAAATCTACCAAAAGAAGAGTGAGAGACCTAGTATTTTGGCCTTCTATGTCACAAGACATTGAGAGAGCACTTTTATCTTGTTCAGTGTGTAACAGTACAAAGCCACATCAACAGAAGGGACCACTTCAGCTTAACCAGATTCCAGGACTACCTTGGTTGACAGTAGCCACTGATATGTTCAAGTGGAATGGTCAACATTATTTGGTGTTAGTAGTCTTTTACTCCAGTTGGTTCAAGACTGACGTACTTCCCAACCTAGCATCCAGTACTGTAATTGCTAAAATAAAGCATCATTTTCCTGTGCATGCTATGCCACACAAAGTTATTTCTGACAATGGCATGCAGTTTACAAGCCAACAATTCAAAAGATTTGATGAAGAATGGGACTTTACTCATGTTACAACTAGTCCACAGTACCCTCAGTCAAATGGTTTGGCAGAACGTGCAGTGCAAAGTGCAAAACAGTTACCTGAGAAGTCAAAACAAGACAATAGTGATGTTTTCCTGAATCTCTTGAATCTTCCTACTATGCTGTATGTAAGAAAAATGCAAGTTTGAAACTACGCTTTGGTGGCTCTAATAAACTAAATGACTACATGAGAGATTTGCTCTACGTTTTCTTTGTCTCGTCTGCATTGTCTTCATCTATGTGTTGATTTAGCCTGATTTTGTCTGTACCATTGGCCTGCCCACCCAAACACCAGGGGTGGAGGTTTTATTGAGATTTTTGCTGAGATTTTTGCTGAGATTTCTGTAGCACCAGCAACTGTGACCAGTGGCCACTTAGAGGAACCACTAACCCACGAGGCTATCTTGGCATTTAGGGGTTACAACTTTGTTTCCAATGTTTTTTCTACTGCTTCCTCCTCAGGGCTTTGGTCACATGTTCCATTAAGGTGGGTTTCCCCCTGGCAGCATAGGCCTGACTCAACTGGATGTCACCACATGCTCCTAGCACTAAAGGGGCCTCCCTAGCAAAAGAGCTGCACTTTTTGGAGCTCCAGCACCTTATGATCATGGGTAGCTTAGCGTTTGAATTGTACTCATATTATGTCTTGTTTTTTAATGAAAGAAAACTGTAAATGTGAATATTTACCAACTAAGTTTCTTGTTGCAAGGAGCAACAGGCACCTTAACTTCACATTTAGATGTATCTATTGTATTTTCACTGTAATTTCTTGGTGTAGCACTAAAGTAAAAGGAAGAACTATTGCCTGAAAGTGTACCAGTTGCTGTTGTCCTCAGTATCCTGGATTTCTATTTTCCTGCTTTGTGAATTATTACCTTGTGTATGTCTACACTATGCTGTTGTTAACTACTGTTGTTCTGCATTACTTTATGCATGGGTAAACACTGCTGTGTTCTTGGCTAGCTATGTGTGTAAGACACTCATACAATGGACATTAATGCTAGGTATACTGTCTCTGCCTACCTGTATTAATTTTTTTCTCTCTACCCATGGTATTTTTGTCTCTCGCTCTTTTCCTGAATTACTTGCTCATAATTAATCTCCCTCCTCTCTGTTTTTATAGCCCCAGTGGATTTTTCCCTGCGGTTTTCTCCTGGCCACAGTACAGGTAGCACAGGTTTGAGGACCTTAACATATACCCTGCAACTCTAACTATTTATCCAGAAGCCACCATTTTAAGCTTAAAATAATACCACTGAAGTATGTGTCCCAGTAAATAACTACTACATAAGCTAATCTTTTAATTAATGCTAGACTTTACAAGCACAACAAGAATTTACAGTGTTTTTTTTTTTTTTTGCTAGTCGCCACGAAAAGCAGACGCCAGCAGCTCATATCCTTTCTCTTTGGTTACCCACTATCCTCATACTGTTTCTCTGTAAATTCTCCTGTTCTGCACTTTAACCTTCCCTGAATTCATTTCTAGCCTCACTCATAATTGACTTTCCTAGTGCACCTGCCCTATTTTACTGTCTTCAGTCTCTTACATATTAATGTTTTTTTTTGTTTTGCCCTGCTTTTAGCTGCTAGTAATACCTCTCTCTCCCCCTGCAAAGCCCCTCTCTATTGTAGCTTATTTTAACCATACAGCACTGGGTTTCCTTCAAGTAAATCTACTCGTGTAGCTTGTGACCAGTGTCCTTTTGTAAGCTTACTTCTGCTCATATTTTATTTCTTTTTATTTTATTTCTGGTGACTATACCTTTAGAAACTTTATATCCTTGTCTCTCAAGCTAGTTTTTCACTATCTTTTCTGATTGTTTCTATGACTTCATCTTGACCAGGGTGCTAGCCCCACTCCGTTTGCCCTCGCTACACTTGGGCTCACTTCGCTTCCCTTCCCTACCCCCATTCCCACACACCCCATTACAATTACCTTTATACCTAACTATCCCTCCCCTTCCTTTCCCACTAGCCACTACAATTCCACTTCATGCCTATTGTCACAACCACCTTACTAATCTGTCAATCTTGTCAACACCACTTCATCTATACCACTGTCTCTCTACCTACTCTATCTGACCATATTTTATTCCAACATGTATTATTTTCTAATATCGTCTACACTACTCCTTATTCTCTCTATCTCCACCTCTTACCACTCCAATCTCTCTGACCCACTCCTATGTTCACCAACTTCTCACTCATACAACATATATCCAACTACTTCATCTTTTACTATCTCCCCTAATCTCTTTACTACCTCTATCTCTAGTCTATATAAACTATCCATAATACAGTTTTTTAAATGTTCCCACAAGGCTAAGTCAAAACTATACAAACTACATCTAGCATCTACTACACACTCTCTCCTCACTAAAAACCTACTTTGTTCTGGAGATATCCATCCCAACCCTGGCCCCTCTTCTCTCCCCAAAACTACCTCTACACTGCCCCCATCTTACTCCTTTAACAGTCACCAACCTCAGTCACAACAATCATCTCCATCCAAATACTTAACTATTTACTCATTGAATATTCAGAGTCTAGCAAATAAAGTCACTGAGCTGCACTCATGGATAGCTCTCAATACCCCTCACATCCTCTCCCTATCTGAAACCTGGTTCAAGCCAAACATCTCAAATAGTGAAATACTCCCACCGGGTTATAATATCTTCCGATCTGATAGACCTGTACAAAATGGTGGTGGCATGGCTATCCTCTACTCAAACATTCTTAACCTCTCACCATACCCTTCCCAATTCCTGACTTCCTCCCAGCCGAAATCATCATCCTTAACTGCCATCTGAATCCCCACAAAAAACTTGCAATTGCCTCTATCTAACGTCCTCCTGGTAACAATCTGCCCATTCTTGAAAACATCCTATCCTGGTTCTCCCACAACATACCATATGAGACACTTATCCTTGGTG
Organism: Protopterus annectens; assembly: GCF_019279795.1. Taxonomy (NCBI): domain Eukaryota; kingdom Metazoa; phylum Chordata; order Ceratodontiformes; family Protopteridae; genus Protopterus; species Protopterus annectens. The sequence goes on from NC_056735.1 coordinate 1,498,328,068, forward strand.
ATGTCAACATTGATTGGTCCAAACTCACAACTGACTCACCCCAACTCAGTATCCACCTACACGGCTTCCACCAACTTATAACATCTCCCACTCGCTTCCATAAAAATGCCTCTTCCAGCTCCATCATAGACTGAACCCTTACCAATTCCCCCCACCAGTACCACAATCCCACCACCTTACCTGACTCCCTCAGTGATCAGCTCCCTACCACCATCTTAAGAAACTACTTCCATATTCCTAAACCCCACCTTATCAAAGACTGTCAAAAACTATCGACTTTCAATTCATCCCAATTTAACTCCATTCTCCACAACATAGATTGGTCCATTCTAAAACACCTCCCCATAAACGATGCTGTAAGCACTTTCAGTAGCATCTTCACGAATACTCTAAGCTCCTTAGCTCCCTCTAGGAAGATCAGAGTAAAATCAAACCATGCTCTCTGGCTCTCCAAAGAGACTAGGTCCCTTATGAAACAAAGGGATCATGCTTGGAAAACCTGGACTAAAAGTAAACAACCACCTTTTCTTCAAAAATACAGGCAACTGAGGAACCTTGCAAAAAAACATACAACTAATGACAAAAAGTTATACTATAGCTCTGCTCAGCTTAACAACAAATCCAATCCTCAAAAATTTTGGTCAACTCTCAACAACATCCTCTATCCTGGAAAGCCCTCTAATCCCTCCCCATACCCTAACTTTTCCTCTCAGGAAACAGCTACCCTCCTGAATAAACACTTTATCGCTTCCATCCAAAATCTGGTAACCTCTAAGCCAAACTCTACTTCAACACCCACCTCTCCAAGTCCCACTAACACAACTTTGTTTTTTTTTGAGTCAGTTCCCATTACTTACATCAAATCTCTACTACTCAAGCTAAAACCTTGCTCTCCTCCCACTGACAATCTATCTCCTACATTCCTCAAACTTGCTGCTGACTCAGTTGCCTATCCTGTATCTATATTAATTAATCGATCTATTCTGGAATCAACTGTCCCCAACCTTTGGAAATCTTTCTTCACTATCCCTCTTCACAAAGGTAAAAACTCCACTGACCCCTCAAACTACCATCCCATTGTCATTCTGTCCCCCCTCTCCAAGATATTAGAAAAATGTATTCACTCACAGCTTCTCAGTCACCTCCTCACACACCACTTACTTACCCCTTCCCAACATGGATTTCGTCCTCACCACAGCACCACCACTGCCCTCCTCACCTTCACTCATATCATTGCAGAGGCCCTAGACAACAATAAACTCATTTCCTGTCTCTTCCTAGATCTCTCCAAAGCCTTTGATACTGTCTCTCATTCTCTATTACTATCCAAACTCACAAATCTCCACCTATCCCCCTGGTTTAATAGTTACCTATCTGGCAGGGAACAATCTGTCAAATGGCTCTCATCCTCCTCACCTTTCCTTCCCATCTCCACTGGTGTTTCCCAAGGCTCCATCTTGGGACCCCTTTTGTTTAACATCTTCACCAATAATCTTTACACCTCATGCAAAGAATCCTCCCTTATTCAGTATGCCGATGACTCCACACTTATATCCATCTCAAATAACATTCCTGAACTACACTCCCTGACCCAACAGGCCCGACTATCCACTGAACAATGGCTCTCTCACAACCTATTGATCCTAAATCCCAAAAAGACCAAACTCCTACTTTTCCTTCCCCGTTCTCTTTCTCATCACAAAACCTCCTTTTTTATTACATCTTCTAACAATACAAATATCCAACCTGACACCCACACAAAACTCCTAGGGGTCATTATCGATGATGAACTCAAGTTCACCCTACACATACTCCAATGTATGAAAAAAACAAACCAGAAACTAGGTCTGCTATATCGGAACAAAAAATTCCTAACCCCTGAATCTAGACTTACCCTGGGCCAGGCACTTCTCCTCCCCTCCCTCTTATACGCCACCCCAGTTCTTAGCAATATCCAGGCCTCCACTCTAAACAAACTGCAACAGACTTACCATAAAATAGCCAGATTCATTACTAACAACCCATACAACTCACACCACTGCATTTCTTTAAACTCTCTTCAATGGCTTGAACTTCCCCAGTGTCTGCTATCTTATCAATTTCATATGCTACACTCTATTCTTTATTACCCCTCCTTCTGTCCATTTCTATCTTCCTTAGTCTCCATCTACATCCCATCCCGGACCCTCTGTGCTTCTAACCAACAATTACTTAATATCTACCACCCAAAAAGGTTAGTAGGCAAACTACTCTACAAACAATCCCTTGCCCATGCTTGGAACAAGCTTCCCCTTGACTTACGTTCAATCTCCCACACCTCACACTTTAAAAATGAACTAAAAGCTTATTTTCTCAATTCCAGAACCTGCCCTTGCCATGACCCTACCTAGTCTTCCTTTCCTTTATGTTCCCTCAAAAGGACCATACTTAGTACCTCATTACACCTCTCTCTCCAATGTGTCTACTGGGTATTTGCACAATTTTATACAAACAAAAAATGTTCATTGTTGACCTATTGAACTATATCAATATAAAATTGTTACTTAGCTTCTTTTTAATGCAACTTTAACTTTATGCATGTATCCCAACATATGTGAATCGTTTTGCTATAGCTGCTATTATATCAATATTGTTTAAAACTGTACTTGTTTTGAAATGTATTACTGGAGCTTTTCTCCTCGGGTCTCCACTGAAAATGGGCCACAAGCCCAGTTGGACAAACCCGGTTAACAAATGTCAATAAATAAATAAATAAATAAATAATAGAATATCTGTAACACTGTGGCTCCTCCACGGGTGCCTGCATCGCTGCCTCCACAGGGGTATTTCACTTGGCATGAATCTCTTGAATCTCAGAAATGTTCCTCATGATAAACATCTTTGTTCACCTGCTCAGAAGCTTCTGTCAAGACAAACCAGAACCACATTACCAATCAGTAGTCAATTCATGATTCCATTTGTCAAGAACAACAGGGCAGTGAAAGCCAATCTGTTGAAGATGCGCCGGACACAGAAGTCCTACTACTACAAAACCAACAAACCGCTGAATCCATTTTGAAAGGGAGAAGTGGTAAGGATGCAAGCATCCAGAGGTTATAATCGATTTGGTGTCATGAAGAATATTGGTCCAGAGCCAAGATCATACATTATAGAATCAGAAGGAGCAATCTTTAGGTGGAAACAGAAGCAGTGGTGTCCGAGCCTATACCACAGCAGATAGCCTGTGATAAAGACTCTTTATCTCAGAGTGAGGTGTCCAGTGTTCCAATTCCAGAGGAAATCCCAGAGGACATTCCCATTCCTATGACGAATCCAGAAGTTCCTGATAAGAGCTGTGAACTGCAGACTATCCCTGTTGCTAAATTTAGTCCCAACTGTTATGTTATGAGATATGGTTGAATCTCTAAACCCTGTGGCAGATATGAAGCAAATTAGACATGAACCTTGTGTTATATTTCCAATGTATATAGCAACGCATGTCTATCTTTGATGTTGTTTTCATAAAGGGCAATCTTTTTTAGAGGGAGGATGTCGATCAATATATGTGTATATACCTTTAAGAAGCTATCCAAGGGCTTGCAGAAGTGTATAAATACTGATCACGTGTGAGCCTGACTGCCATTTTGTAGTTAGCTGTTGAGATGTAAGCATGTATGTATGTAAGCTCTGTTTGTTAATGAGTTTGTTTGTATTTAATGATGCTGCAATAAATCCTGATGTGTTTTGTATGTATTAAAGCATTAGAACGAAACCCCAAGCCTTCTTGCTTTATGTGTTAGAGATGAACGAGTGACAGCCATCCAACTGTGCATCCTGAAGTTATCCTCAAATAAGCAGGACCAGAAATGCAGGTGTGCAGGATTATTTAGTAATTGTATTTTCATTATTGACTCTATAATGGAGACAGCTCATTAAGGGTGTTATTCATTAACAGAAGCTGGTCTACCCTGAAAATAACTAGCTCAGCTAGTTATGCAATGTAGCAGTGCAAATGGAAGTTTGTTGTCTGTGGGTTCAATATGCATTGTTATTCAGAATTGTTATGGACTAGTTCATTTTGATGAACTTCATATAATATGACTATGTTGTGTGGTTGTGTGCTGACTTTAAAAAAAAAATAACACTGGTTTCACTGAGTGGATTATCACCTACAGTGCATAGGCCAGGGATGATTATGCATTTATTCTTATCTGCAGCACTTCAGCATTGTACCTTACAACGTAGTTTATTAACACTGATCACATTGTGATTACCTTGCAATACTTTTGGAAAAACAAAATATGTAAGCTCCGCCTTAATTGTTCAGTAATAACTATTTACATATAGTACCTTCTGCCTGAGTTAGAAATATGCGAACAATGCATGTGGACATGCATGTAATTGTGGAGTTATGTAATTCCACTTGATTTATAGTAAATGTGCATATGTTGTCTTTATATTGTGGCATAGAGTACATAGGAACATTAGGAATGTTTTGTTATGAATACTTTCTGTAAGGTAATTTCTGTGTTACAGTACAATGCCTTATTAAGCAGCATATGACTACACTTTCCTTCATCATCCACAACATTTTAAGATTGTTCCATACAAAGTAGTTTCTTAATACGGATTTCATTACTATTCACTTGCAATGCTTATTGGCAAACAAAATATGTAAGCTCAGTCTTATCTGTTTAATAATAACAATTCACATACATTACTTCTTGACTGAGTTACAAAGTTATAAGAGCACTGCAGGTCTCCGTGCAATGAATATGAGTGAGTGTTGTAATCACATTTGATCTACAGCAAATATGGAGCTAGAATCCCTAGCTGGTGGTATAGTTGAAGGGTTAGCACTCTAGGAGATATTAATAGATGTGTTTTTACTTGTTTCATTTTGTGGGTTCAAATCCTACAGCAGTCCTTTAATTCCTAAAATACCCAGTTTGGGATTTGTTAGACATTTAGGCATTTTCTGCTACTCATAGCTTATGTAAGGTAATCTCTGTCTTGTAGTACATGATCCTTTTATGCCTTGGATATTGGCATATTTCTTTGTTATCTGGAACACTTAAAGAGTCTTCCATGCCATGCAGTTTCTTACCAATGATTTTGTTATGATGCTTGTGTAATTTTTTTCAGGTCTCTTCAGACCTCTTTTTTTACCAGCCCCGCTCCCTGCACCCAATATATATACCAAGCCTACAAACTAATCTCCAACCCCCTCCTCCAAATCTTACACCATTTTTGCCGGGACTGGTTATGGATCCTGAGGGCATAGTAGGGGCTTGTGCTTCCATCCTATGGGTATTTTTTTGAATGAACTACCCACTCTCTTTCCCCATCCCCTTCTTTCATTGATTACATTCAAGGTCAACTACCTTATTGGGACCATGCCTTCCCTTAGGAACCATATCAGCAAGTGCCCTCCCATGCCTCCCCCCACTGCTCTTTCAATCACCTGAGCAACTACTTGAACCTGTGTAATTTTTATTGAAAAACAAAATATGTATGCTCAGTTTTAAATATTCATTAATAACTATTTACATACATTACTCTTTGACTAGGTTAGAAAAATAAAAGAACATTTCCGTTTACCATACATTCAGTTTGAGTGGGTGTTACAATCATGCAGGATTTACAGAAAATGTGAAAATACAGTTCCTTGACTGTGGAATAGCTGGAGGGTTAGCATTTCATGTAACGTAAGTAACTACATTCCTACATGTTTTGTATTTGTGGTTTCAAATCCCACAGAAATTATTGTAGTGATCAAGCAAGCTGTAGTGCTCATCTTGGGAGTTGCTATACATTTAGGCACGTTTTGTTACTTGCAACTTATGCAAGGTCATCTCTGTGCTGTAGGACATGATCCTTTTTTGCAATGGCTATTGATGTATTTCACCCATGTAATAATAATGACTGTGTGATGTTTAATGAGGAAACCATCTGTCACAAAACACAAGTAGGCAGTTGACATATATTTTTATTATTGCATGACATATATGTACATAGTCACAAAAATCCTTCTCTTGCTCAAATTTCTCTATGCATATGTATATAGAAACAGACTTCAGAAATATAATATCACTGGTAAAAGGCTCAGTCTGCAATGAAAAATCCCCTGGTTTACATAATGATTACAGTAATTCAATTATCAAAATGGATTTACATTTGTGGGTGATTTGTTACTATGACTTGATGTTTTGACCTACAAGGGCCCAGAATACAGTTTTGAAAGTATTGATAAGCTGAAGGTCAATAATGTCAACAGCAGCTTTAGCATGAAGAAATGGATTAATTTAATTTTGTTTTATTCTAGTACATGTTAACAAGATAAGTCCCTTTAGATACAAATTGCCAATTTTCAAGGCTGACCTAGGAGAACTGGCCTGGTCATATGACTCAATCATAGTTTCACAGTGTAGGGGTGGAAACCATATGAATAAAATATAGGTCAGCAGTACGAAGCTAATTTACAGTTTATTGTGTTAAGCTGACAGTTCTACTATTTTTCAGATTAAATGAAAAAGAGTAGAAAATGGAAGAGAATTACTCATTACCAAGATAAATTAAAATGAATTTGTTGCAATAAATAAAAATTGGAATGCACGTGCCCACACACACACGTGTGTACACACACACACACACACACACACACACACACACACACACACACACACACACACACACACACACACACACACACACATATAAAATATGTGTGTATTACATTTCATCAAAGGTAACTTTGATTGAATCACATGTGGTCAAAAAAAAACATCTGAAGGTACAGTTGTCTGAAAAGTTATTTTGTTGAAAACTATGAAAGTCTAAAGATGGTATTTCTAGTGTCATTTTGACCATATGAGCTGTAAGGGTAATAATATAGAAGATTTTGTATGGATTGGTAATGCACAATGTTAGGATGTACCCCCCAGATTTGTAGATGCTTATGTTTATATGCATCAGCACTGATTTAGCACTTGTGCTGTTATCTCTTCTCCTTATGGATGTGCAATCTTAGAATAAGAATATATAATTAGTGGGAACAGCAGGTGGGATTGCACCCCTTCAAAAAAAGTGTTTTTGTGTATACACACACACGCACACACACACACACACACACACACACATATATATATATATATATATATATATATATATATATATATATATATATACATATACATATATAGATATACACACACACACACACACACACATATCACACACATATATATATCTATATATATCTATATATATATATATATATATATATATATATATAGATACATACATACATACCCCAGGATTTAATAACCTCTGTGTAGGCACAGTGTAGAGCCTACATGGAATGTATCAGTGTACACAGCCGCGGTTCCCCCTTGGCAGAGCGCCATGCATATTAATGATGGTGCGCTGCGAGGGGAGCCGAGGAACATGGATTTTGAATTAGTGTAGGGAGAGCTGTAGTGGCTACCCTTGGCTGCAGATGAGTGTGAGGCTCCATGTAATGCTAACTGCCACTGTTGTAATGTTGTGCTTCAACTGTCTAATAAGTCTTTTGTATGATGTGTTATTTTTTTAAATATTTTTATAATTATTTTTTTTTTGTTTAACTGCATGTAAGCGGCGTGGCATGGAGTGCAGTAATGCCAAGCTGTGCTCACACAGAGACAGCTGACACCTGGCCGACATCTAAAAATAGAATCTGGATATAATTAATTATCATAATTAAATATATTTTTTTTATTGACAGTTGCATGGCACAGTGTGGGGCACAGCAGAGCCAAGCGGAGCTCACACATACATGACAGACACTTGCCACACATCTAAACTATAAACCAGATGTAATTAGTTATTTATCTATGAGTGTGCTTAAGCATGTTTGTGTGGAGTGGAGTGGTGCTCAGCAATGCTAACAGGCAGTCAAGTGGTATATGCGAAGATATACTAGTTTTTATAACATCCACCTAGCTATATGGGTAGAGATACAGTCTTATGTGTAGTAGGTCTTGGGTATGAGTCCATAACAGCAGAATATGGCTGTAAATGAATGTACTATTTTTCTTTAACTTCATGACAGTATTGTGAATTGTGGCACTGCTGCACTCTCCTAAGCACTGCTCAGTCATGTTAACCAGTGCATAAACATGCTAATGGCTACCAATGTTTGTGTGGAGCTAAACCTCACTAAAACCATGTTTCTGAGAATTTTCTCACTGCTTGGCTTCACTTAACTGGCTTGCATGCTGTTAAGCAACATGGCACTTTTTTGAATGTTGCTGAATGATCTGTAAGGGTGGGAAAACAGCCTATATCAATCCCAATAGGCAGCAATTCTGCAACAGTCATTAGAGTTCATTCAACTGTTGGTATAGCTAATGGTGCTGGCGAAGGTGTGTGCTTTCGGGTGCAGTGGTGGGGCATCCAGGTGTCTATGGTCATGGTCAGGCTCCTTATTAAAACCAATGAACCCCACCTGATACAAGGTGGATTCCAGAGCTCAGAATGCAATGCAAAGGTCTAGGACCATTTGGCCAGGGAACTCACTAGTGTTACTGATATCCTCCGCACAGGTGAGAAGTGTTGTCACCATTTGGATGACCTGAAAAGGAGGAAGAGGGGTACCCTGGGCACCTGGGTCGAGGAAGCTTGAGCTGGGAATGCTCCACAAGTATGTAAGTATGTCTTCCTCTGTCTAACCAATATGCAAGCTGAAGGTCTACAAAACAGGTATGCATAATGGTGTGCTTCTCTGCCAACAGCTGCAGCTGAGAAGGCCCGTGATGTCGAGTCCCATGGTGGACACCTGACCAGATTGTGCCATGAGTGTGGTAAGTACAAATTTAGTATGCCAACTGTAGTGCAATAAGCAAAAAAGAGTAAAGCATTTACTGCAATAAAGTATACACAAGGAAAACTGTACTTTAATAAATGGGTATGTAGAACTGTAGTGCAATAAATGGGTAATTAGAGCTGTAGAGCTGTAGTGTAATAAATCAACAATAAGAACTGTATATCAATAAAGCATTAGCAATACCAATAACAGTAAGCAAAATGTTGTTCAGCAAGATTGTGTTTTCAAAACCATTGCAGTAGAGCTGTATGCATTGCTTGTCAATGGTAAGGTTGCTGCAATCAAGTGTGACACTATAATAGCTGTAACCAGCAACTCTGATGGTCTGCAAACTGTATTGCTCAACCCATAATAGTATCTAAGGCTGTCTCCAGGCCAATGTTAGTCACATAATGCTCTGTATTCCTCAGACAGCAGATAAGAGAGGTATATGGGTGAGGTAGCCCAGTCCGTGGGCCGATATTGTGTGTGGACTTCATAGATATTATTTTATTTTATTTATTTATTTTATTTGCATTTGTTTACTGGGAAATTCTGACTGGATGCAGGTCCTTTCAGGTAGAAATGCTCCACATCATGTACATGATAAATAGAGATATAAAGTTGCAGCAATAGTAAACAATATTACAGGTTGTTGGCTTTAATACAATAACAAGATATTGATTATCAACAGTATATACAGTAAATGTTGCAAGTTAAAATAGTTTCTTGTCATTTATAATATTAGTAACAAAGTTGTCAGACAAGATTTTAAAGTATGTAAAGACAACTAGCTAATTCTGACTGTGGTTAGTAGTGGCGGTAGTATAGATGGGTTAAGAGTCTAGGTGGGCAGGTAAGTGTGGGGGTGTTAGTCTGGATTAGAACAAGGACAAAACCACTGCAAATTTAAGTGGAATTTGAGCGCAGTCTTGAAAAGGCTGCTGGAAGGTAGAGTAGTTATAGAGGGTGGAAGATTGTTCCAAAGTTTAGATATGGTACATGAAAATATGGCTTCTCCTGCTGAGTTTTGATAACAGTGAGTTGATTTTTGTTCATAGGTTCATAGATTACGACTAAGCTAACTGCCTTTGCAAGCTATTTTAAACCTAGCCAATTATCCCTTGTGAGACTCAAACCCTGCACCTTGTGTTTGTAAGGCAAACACTTTAACCATTAGGCCACCCTCCCAACCCTGTTGCTTGAGCTTACGGGCCTAGTGGAGTGATAGGGTTGGAGAAGGGTTTGATGGTAAGGGATGTTAAGTGGGTGCTTAATAAGTTTATGAGCGAAGGTGAGTTGATTAAAGTGAAGGAGTTGTGGGAGTTCTAGCCAGTTTATTTCTTTAAGGGAGATACAATGATGGCTGCGGTAGGAGGTTCCAGTGGCAAATTTATCAATTTTGTTATAACAAGCATCCAGCTTGTGTAGGTCTGTCTGTGTAAGGTTGGTAAGTATGGGGAATGTATAGAGTAGGGTGGAGATTAGCTAGGAATTGTCTATGGAGATTCTAGCCACCTTGGTTAGGAATTGGCGGTTTTGATATAATGCATCAAGTTTCTTGTGAACTTTTTTTATTGTGAGAGATATGTGGGTGTCAAATCTAAGTTTGTTGTCTATTTCCACACCGAGTAATTTTGTGTGTTCTGATGGAGAGATGATGGTATTCTCTTTGGCGAGAATGTTGAAGTGGGGGGTGTTTTGGGTGGCTTTGAAAGGTTGGAACAGGAGAAGTTTTGTCTTACTCAGGTTGAGTAGGAGCTGAGCATTGGATAGCCAGCTTTCTACAGAAGAGAATGATTCCTGTGTTATTTTTTGTAGTTCTGGTAGAGTGGGGACAGAGCAGATGAGAGTAGAGTCATCTGCGTACTGTATAAGAGATGCTTGTGTGGTGGCAGTATGTAGGTTGTTAGTGAAAAGTGAGAATAGCAGTGGGCCAAGGATAGACCATTGGGGAACTCTGAGAGTAACTGGGAGGCAAGGTGATAGGTTATCATCCCAGATTACTGATTGCTGATGTCCGTGTAAATAGCCGTGGAACCAGTTGAAGGCTGATTGTGAGAAGGAGAGGTTGGGGAGAGTAGAGAGTAGTAGCTCATGAGATACCATGTCAAAGGCCTTTGAAAGATTTAGAAAAACAGCAGTAGAGAAGAGGCCATTGTTTTTGTGATGAAGTATAGTGTTGGTGAAGAAGAGCAGAGTGGAGGTAGTGCTGTGATATGGCTTGAAACCATGTTGGGTTTTGGAGAGGAGATTATTAGCTAGGAGGTGGTTGGAGACCTGGGTGTTGATACATTTTTCAATTATCTTGGAGAGAGGGGAGAGGATAGCAATGGGGTGGTAATTCGAGCGGTCGGTGGAGGGGGTGCCTTTGTGGAGAGGAATGATGTAGGATTTTTTCCATATCAAGGGAACATAGCCTTCTGTTATGGAATGGTTGATTAGAATTGAAATTGGGTAGGCTAGTGTATCAGCTGCAATTTTCAAGTATTAGGATGGGAGGTTGTCAGCTGCGAGTTTGGTGGGTTTAAGTTTTGACAATAGTCTTTTTATGTTGGAGGTAGGTACTGAGGTGAAGAAGAAAAGATGAGTGGGGGTTTAGGGTTAGGAGTTGGGAGGCTGTTGTAGGAAAGTGCTGTTTGTTTAGAGATGTTATAGTTTCAGTGAAGTGTTTGTTGAAGGATTCAGCAATACTGCTGGAGGAAGCGGGAATGGATAGCTGGGGGATATTAAACTTCCCTGGGTGGAGCATAGTGTTAATAGTGGACCAGAATTGCTTAGGGTTGTGGTTGGTAGAGTTTAGGGTGGATTTATAGTAGAGGGATTTGTCTAATTGTATATGCTTTTTGGCTTTATTGCGCAGTTCAAGGAATGATTGCCTATCTGAGTTATTTTTTGTTAGTCGCCAGTGCTCCCAGGCCTTATCTCTGGATTTCATTAGGGTTCTGGTGGTCTTTTGTAACCATGGGGCATGCCTGGATCTGCCATTGGTATTTCTTACAGGTGCATGGGTGTTTAAGATGGAGAGGAAGGTACTGTTGAAGAAGTGGACAGCCTCATCTAGGTTGAGGTATTTTAGTGGTGACCAGTCAATTTTTTGCAGGGAGGAGATGAAGGAGTTGGGGTTGAAGTTGGACTTGTTCCGTATTTGCATGTGGATAATGAGCTTGAGACTGTTTGTGTTGGCACCAAATTAGGAAAGTGGGGGAGTGGTCACTAAGACTGTCAGGTAAGCAGCCTACTAGGTAAGAGTGAGGGGCTTTTGTTGACTACGATCCAGTCAAGTAAGGTATGATTGTTAGGGTTTTTGTTGATTCGGGTAGAGGATTGGATGAGTTGAGTGAACCCATGGAGATTAAGGTGAATGGTTGGGAGATTGTTATTACAGGATAGCTAACTGATGTTAAAGTATTGCAAACCAATAACAATAAAATGTGTTCACTAGCATTGTTGATTCTAAAATATAGCTTTTTTCATATATGCAGTATGGTTGCATTCCATGCATGCGTGTTCTACTGTCACTGCAGTCTCATATAATACTGTAATAGTATTAGAATGCCAGAGGACTGTCCTGTAACTTCTATTGCTGAATTCATAGTATAGTTCCAGGTGATCTCCAGGCAAGTATAAGTCACTTAGCAGTCACTAGTGACTTGATAGCTCAGTCTGTTAAATGATTTGTATATAGTGAATTTTGCCACACGCAGTCCTGGGTTTGAATCCAGTGATATAAAGCACTACATTTTCAGTATCAGTCATGTAATGCTCACATTTTCTCTCTCACCAGGAACACAACAAATATATGGGTGAGGTGGTCCATATTATGAGCAGATAGTGTGTTTAGATTTCACAGAATGTTAACATCAAGATCATGACTTTGTTCATCAGAGTTGTTGAGTCATAAATAAAGCTGTGTAATCCCAGTATGGCTGCATCCCTTGCATATCTGTAGTAAGTTGCTGCAGTCAATTATTACATTATTTGCAGATTTTCCCTGCAGTCACAGCTATTGGGTTCTACTCCAATGCCTGCCAACTAAGGCATGACACCTGTCTAATTTATTTACTGTACACAAACATGCCTCTCGAGTGTCATGGTTTCTCATAATGTAATTAAAACTGCCTAATCCATCTGTCACATGATTAGTAGATAAATTATTACCTGGAATGCAATGTATTACCAAATCCATTTACAGAACACCTGGGTAGTTATGTAAGTCCACATTATGTGAAACTGTTCTGTGTAGTGGTGTACCTGCTTTTCTTGCTGCTTGGCCCATACTGACCCATGCTAACAGCTTCTGAGGTATATGCATGCTACATCAGTTATAGAAGAACTGTAGTCACTGTACTCAAACCTGACGCTACACACCTGTAGAGTATCCATGGCAGTGTAATGAGGAGGCTGCAGTGTCAGCAATGGGATTTTTCTCTCTCTCCCCCTACCTCTTATCTTCATTTATTTATTATTGTTATTAATTATTATGATTTAATATTAACATAATTTGCTACACTAACTATATTTTGGAAAATGTGTTTCATTATTGATATGTTTTATTATGATTTAATAATAGCATATTTTGTTTAACTAGATATTGGAAAATGTGGTTGATTATTGTTATGTTTTATTATGATGCAATATTAACATATTTGTTAAACTAACTGTTTTGTTGGCCCTATGGTTTACTTTTTACTGTCATGTTGTTACCATACTAACTGTTATGTTACTTAATGCTGTGTTGCACATGTTATACATTATGTATTTAGATGAATATATATGATGTTTGATTCTGTTAATACTAACATTGGCTTGGTTATTACTAACTGAAATGTATTGCTGTACTTTGTTTCCCACAGCAAGTCAATGTAGACTGGTTCCGGCTGAACCCCCTACCTTGTTTCAACTGGCCATGGCACTGGGTCCCAGCATGTCTGAGACCTAGACCAGTGTTGCCCCCTCTGCTGCCCCTGCACTACTTGTGGCATCAGGTAGTACCACCCCAGGGGACAGGGCCCGGCCCCCTTCTGGGAGTAGTGGCACAAGGAGTGCTGTCACCCATGTGGATCTGCCAGTCCTGGTGCACAGGAAAATCCACCATGGCTATGATCACTGCCTGCACCAAAATGAGGATATGCTGGCCATCAAGGTGGGGAGGCATCAGCCTGGTGCCGAGCCTCCAGCACAGCCACCCTTAGGGCAGTTATGGAGCAGTGCCGACAGTCCCATGGGTGGAGATGTGAGTCACACTGCTGCTGTCTGGAGGCACGTGGAACTTGGATTCAACAGCACCCTCCTTATCCAAGGTGTTCACACCTCATGTATCACACACCACCCATGCTGCTGTCTTTTCTGTCTTTGTTTGTAAATGCATCCTTATCTACCCAACCTACCTCCCCGACACATACCTATGTCCCTTCCCCAACATTCCACTCTCACTTTAAAAAAAAAAAATGAGCACCCCCCCCCCAATAAAAAAAAAAAAATCATACCATGCATAGCTATCCACTTTGCACACATGTCATTCACTACAACTGGCTTGACAACCCACTTATGTTTTCCTCACACCTCTCTCTGGGGTTTGATAATCTGAATTCATCTACAAATCCTGTCAAAGTGTACAGTTATTGCTGTACATGAAATGGGTCACTATAGTTCTTTCCTACACCCTTCCTGCACATCCCTCCCTGCCTTTCGCTATGTTTTCTCTCTGTTTGGCCCAATTTCATCACTTTTCTATCTCCCCTTTTTTCATTTCCTTATATTTTTTAGCATGAAAGCACAGCTTTGTAAAGCTCAGCTAAATAAAGCTGTAATGACTATATGTGTTTCTAACATTGTAAGACACATGTGCAAAATAAATGCCTCTGCCTTCTTTTGAACCTGGCCTCTTCAAACCTGCAGCCTACTGCATGAACCCACCACCCCACAAAGCTCTTAATTAAAGTATGTGGTTTAGACAAAACATAGTAATTACCAATTAGAGTCATTAGGCATATTTCAGCACTGTGCAAACTGGAATAAAAAAGCAATGGAAAAAAATGTGAGTGTACCTTTGACTCTGGTGCAATAGTACACCACTAGACAGCCAAAGACATGATAATGGATGTAACTGAGGCCTGTGATAGCAGGTAAATGTGCCCTTTTATCAGCAACATGCAGAAAGTCACCTGCTAAGGCATTCATGGCAAAAGTCATATTCAACTAGGACTATGGTACAGAAATAAATCCACATAAAACCATGCATTTACTGAAGGATGTAGTAAATGTATGTCATAGCCTGTATATCTGCTTAT
Source organism: Protopterus annectens (assembly GCF_019279795.1). Lineage (NCBI taxonomy): Eukaryota > Metazoa > Chordata > Ceratodontiformes > Protopteridae > Protopterus > Protopterus annectens. The sequence continues at coordinate 1,498,343,185 of NC_056735.1, forward strand.
ATATCCTGCAAATAACCCACTGTAGCAGTGACTTAGTAGCTCAGTCTGTTAAATGCCTTGCCTAAAATGCATTTTGCCACACACAGTTCTGCGTTCAAATCCAGTCTTGTGTTGCATTTCAATTACATTTTTGAGAAGACAGCAATTAATGAACGACTTATGCACACGAAGCATTGCAAAGTAAATAACTGCTTTTCACTGCTAGAAGTCACAGGCCTGCAGGTAGGGACACACATCACATATCCGTATAGCATTACTATATATTGCCTAGCATTTGTATATATTTGTTAAGATAGGTGTACTGGGTTTTATGTGGTGTGTTATCAGGTATAGTGTCATACTGCATACCTAAAAGGTACATTGTACCGTCTGAGTGTCACATGATTTACCTAACTTGCTTGTTATAAAGACCTTGAGTTGTTGCTGTGAGGAAGTCTGTTGTACATGAAAGTGGAGATGAGAGGATGTGAGAGTGGTAATGCAGCTGTGAATCCTCATTATTATGACTCTCTGTGGACTTTCCATACATAATAGTGCAGGTAGTAATGTACTGCTTTTGTCTTAGTTTCCACGGGTGACTGGGGGTTGGGGTCTCTCCCTCACAGCACCTAATGTCAGTGTCTCTTCAGACTCTGATGATGATGGTGGCCACAGTAAGGCACAGATGTGGTTGTTGGAGGCTAAATCTGTCCTAGAAGTTGACATCCCTCTTCTGCCACATTCTCACCACACACAATCAGTATGCCCACACATACCCAGTCCCCACAGTTCTCATATATGGGACAGTCAGAGGGTGGAGACATTGAACAATTCATTGTGGCAACTATGGCATCAGTGAGTGTAGATACTGGTCATAGCCAGAAATCTGGCTAGGTCCCACACAGGCAGATTGACAGGGGTGCTCATAGGAGAACTGCTGTCTGTCCACCAGCTAATGCAGGTGTCACATCAGGGCCACTGGGTGCATTTTTCAGGTCATCATAGAGGCACAGGTATGTTCTAAATTGAACATCAGACATGTGCTTAGGCTTATTGATGCAGCACAGTCTGACATCTGTGACTGTCTCCACCGCATTGGGGACACCCTGGAGTGGTTAACTGATGCAGTGGACAGACAGTGGGCTGAAACAGTGTCTGTCTTTCGTCGCACATTGTCTATGCTGGAATGTGTTGTTGGAGTTGGATGTCGGCTCCGTGAGAGTAGGTCAGCAACACCATCTGCTAAGATTCCATGAGGCCATGCACAGTTACGCTCCCATAGTAGCAGTACATCTAGGACTACAGAGGGGAGTGTGTTGTCCACACCATGATGTGGTAGGCCATGGGAACATGGTCATGGGTGGTCCCATGAGGGACACGGTCCCAGCAGACAGCAGTCACTGCCAGGTTCTTGCACTGTGTCTGACGTTTGCATGTTGGGGCCAATGCAACTCCTGGCAGAGCCAGTTCCCGTGTTCAGGGCCAGACATGGTGACCTGTCAACCCTACCATGTATGGTCTACAGCTATCCAAAATACCCATGTGTAGGGCTAGCACTGAGCTTGACTTATGTACATGCACACACTCACACACCACTGTCACATGCAGGTTACCTACAGACACACATGGCACCTCTCTATGCTTCATCTAACCTGCTCCTCTTCTGAACTATCACACATGCTGTCAACCGTTTGCCCAGCCTAGACCTCCAGCACCCCCACACATCACCCTGTGCAAGTGATGATACCTGTGCTACATCCCTGTCATCCGTCCCATGCAATGCAGGGGAATGAAGCTATGTGTTTCATGCACAGGGTGACTATATTACTTAACATGTACTTGTGTAGTGCAGTATTGGTTTGCATGCCACTTGTAGTGGTCACCAACATATAATGTATGCTGGCATATGTCATGCATATGTAACGTACTTTTGTGGACATCATGTTGTATGATGTTGTACTGGTGGTATTGTTACACAATGACAGGTATGTCACAGACCTGTGTATGTTTCTGTTGCAGGAGTCTGAGGGGATAATCTATGGACACACTGCAGCAGTGAAGTGGCACAACATGACATGGCATGACAGCACAGCAGAAATATGACTTCAGCAAGGTACATCAGTATATGTGCATGGCTCCATAAGTTCACATTTGTATGACAATCTACTAAGGGCAATGGTGGTGGTCTCCTTACTCATGCATTCATAAGTTGTGATAAGGTCCTCTACAGTGCATATGCTGCCTCTCTGTAGGGAACATAGCAGATGGATGACTCACTGTATGGACACTGACCTACTGTGTGATGTTAATACTGCATGTTTGTGGGAGACATTTGTCTAGCAGACATAAACGCACCCTTGAAACAGACCATGCCTAATGGTACACAGAGCACCTCAGTGCACCTCAGCACATGCTATCTGTTTGATTCGCTGGGAAGCTGTCATCTCAACACACGGCATCTGCCTGAGTCCCTCTTGGATTGGGGCAATATGTACTGGTCCTGTACTGACGGGTATACAGATGTCTTTGACTGTAAGGGCCATTATGCTAGTTAAGCTAACATGTGCTGTGGCCCCATAATATGATGTATACTGTTGTAACAGCCTCACACACAGACATGGCCACATTCAGGCTAGCACCACTTCCACTCACTGCATACAGGACATGCCAAAGCACACACATACTGCAAGTTGACTGTATGTAGAGTAGATCACTTACTCATGTAATGGTAAAGACTACAGATCACAGTACCCAATGCATGCAGCACATCCCATGTCTGCTAGTACTATCAGTTTGGAACATGTAATGCTTGTTCATATAAGCAAGCCTTGTTGTGGTCAGTCATTTGGGGGGGCATATCAATCTCTACAAATAAAATGATGCAAAACCCTACCTATGTCTACTTTACATAGTTTATCATATGCATGCCATATGGATATAGACACTCAACATGTTAGATAGAGGGAAATTAGAACTGCTACCTACCTAGTATTACACACTATATATCACAGTATTTATCACACATGCCATGGCTTAATTCTTTCTACTACACTCTTAGTTGGTAGTCTTAAGGTGGTTGAGATCAGCAGGCCTTGTAGAATAGGGCAGTGTGGAAGCCAGCAGCAAGTTATGTGCCCAAAAATTGCATAAACATTGCAGATGGATAATCCATGTGGGCATATCCATTCTTTTGCTGGGGTATACACAAAAAGTGGGTTGCAGTGAGATTAAAACTCCTACCTATCTAAGCTTATGCACTCTAGATCACAGTACTTATCACATGCGCCACAGGTTAAGTCTGTTGTATATGTGATTGCAGGCATAGTACTTGTGCATTACACAAACTAGGCTTGTGCTGAACAGCATCTGTGGCCTGCAGAGTTATATTGATTTGTACTGTTATCTGCATCTAGTATCCTAGCAGTGAGATAGCTGATGTTATCCAAGCTATCTGTGTACAGTTACCAGTATGGCCGAATGTGGCTTCTTGCAGTTAGATAAGAGACACTGTGGGAATGGACAATGTGCCCTGTCCATACGTGCATTGATATCGTTACACATTACACCACTTGCTCACCTGTGTCTGTTTACGTGGTGATATCCAGCAGGCATAAGGGTCTGTAGGTAAGTGGGTTATGTACTGTTGTGCTCTTAGTTTGGATCCTTTGAGCAACATTATGGCTGTGTGATAGTGCAGTTTGCTCACCATTATTAGGGTATGTCAGACAATGCAGACATCCACACACATATTTCTGTATATAGCAGGGATGTATATATATATATATATATATATATATATATATATATATATATATATATATATGTATGGATCCCTATCACATGGTCGACAGGCCATATGATCGACATTCATTTGGTCGACAGTTCATTTGGTCGACAAGCAGTTTTATGTGGGGGGCTGTGCCCCCCACACCCCCCTAACTATATATATCAACTCCAGGGTCGCACAACATTGGGGAGGGGGGCAAATCTGCCTGTCGACCAAATGAATTGTCGACCAAATGAGTGTCGATCAAATGGCTTGTCGACCATCTCAGGTAGACCCATACATATATATATATATATATATATATATATATATATATATATATATATACATACATATACATATATATATACATGTAGCTGTGTGCTTGTATGATACGTATATGTGTTCTGTACATTTATGGAGGTGTCTATGTATCATTTTAATATATAGCTATATATAAATATATATATATATATATATATATATATATATATATATATATATATATATATATATATATATATATATATATTTGACACTACATAGTGATAGATATACTATAAATGTGTGAGAGAGATACTGACAGATGGATATGTATACTTATATGTCTGTATGTATAGACATTTATACATAATAGGTCAGGTCAATGAAGAGCCAACAGAATTGTGCTCATTTTTATTGTGTATGGGCATGCCCAGTGAGACTGTCGGTAGTTATAATGTGACTCCAGGCCATACCTACCTGTATTCCAGTCCAGGATTTTGTATGTTATAGACATTAACATCCGCCCCTGTTTCTGCAGTACTGCACTTCACTCAACATTTCCACAATATTTCCCAGCTGTCTGCTGTACTAAATATGTGACTAGGGTTGATAATGTTACACCACCACAAACTGACAGTCTGCATACCTCTCACCTGTCCTGAATTTCACAGAATGTCCAGCGTTTTGCCTCATATGCTTGGTCTGTTCCTCAGATATTTTTGGTCTTCGGGTGCTGTATTGAATGTTGACATTAATACAATCTACTTACTACAGACTAACAATTGTGTGTCAGACTTTATATTCATCCAAATATATGTACTACTGCAACGCCTTTACTTCCAGCAACATTTATGCAACCAGTATTTAAACTCTGTCCCTATATTTGGCCCTTTTTCCCCCCAGTCTTTCTGGCTTTGTCCAGATTTCTTGCACTAAGAGGTTGGGAGGTATGACATTCTATGAAAACACCAACATACTACTACCTCACATGAAAAAGTGAGTCATTCCAGATTATAATCATCAACACCATCTCCCATGCTAGCTTCCCTAGTCCACTGAGCCACACAGTTCACTAGACAGAGAAGGGTCATCCATCTCACAATCAACAGCATACATATGCACATTGTTATCCTGCATAAAGAGAGACATACAATGTGTAAGCGCTGTCTATGTTACAGCCCTGAGATTGCCTGGTCCACCACTATACCATAGCTGATTTTCTGTTAAAGCGCTTTTATGGGTATGCCACTGTATTGGGGTGGAGGAACAACATGTACATAATCAGCTTGGGTAGGCAGTAGTCCAAATATCATGTGTGCCCACTGTTTAACATCTCCCTTGCCTGATGTAGTGAATATTCCAACCAGGAGGACTAGTAAATATTAAGGAACACATAGTACTGGAATGGGTATTAGTTGTCCCATGTGGCTGTTAACTCTGTCCAAATAGCCCACTATATTTTCCTGCATAACAGCAGCAGATCCATGCATACAATACCTTATTATAGTAATCCTTAAAATTAGTGTGTAAGTTAGTGACATCCTTACAATTAGTGTGTAGGTTAATGACTTACCTTGGGAAGGCAGCAGTTGACAGACCTGTAGTTCAGGGCTGACTCTGTGTGATGCAAGCAGTACACAGCCAATACATGGATAGGTACACATTGTGTGTGTTGCCTGGCATCAGCTATTTTATATGTATGTGAGTGGAAGTAAGGTGTCAGTCCCTGGGGCCCTAGGTTGTCAGTGTATTCAGTATGCATTGTCTCTTAACCAATGCCAGGCATACTGGGCATGCCTACATCTGCCTATAGGGACATAATTAGTGGTCTCCTCCTCTGAGTCCTCCTGTGAGTGTAGTTGTAGTGACCCAGGCACTGGTGGGGGGCTGTGTATCCCTTGTTTATGTTGATCCTGCCACAGCTGCTTCTGCAGGATCATATTGTGTAGCATGGCACATATTGTGAACACATATGCATATGTGGCTGGAAAGTACTGCAGGGTCTACCAGATATATTGAGGCACTGGAGCAGTGACTTCAGCAACCCATACACACACTCTATAATGTTAATAGTTTGTGCGTGTGCCTTACTATGGGGTTCTTCCATGAGAGAGTATGTGTGTGTGTGTGTGTGTGTGTGTGTGTGTGTGTGTGTGTGTGTGTGTGTGTGTGTGTGTGTGTGTGTGTGTGTGTGTGTGTGTGTGTGTGTGTGTGTGTGTGTGTGTGTGTGTGTGTGTGTGTGTGTGCATTTCTGATGGGTGTCATCATCCACGGTTCCAATACATAGCCAGCATCCCCCACTAAATGGCTGTGTGGGATGTCCCTGCTAGCAAACATCTGGTACAGCTGTGATGCATGCCAGATATGGGAGTTGTGATAACTGCCAGGGCTGCCAACAAACACAGTCATAATAATGCCCTGGGCATTGCACACAACCTTGGAGTTGATGGAGTGGTACCCCTTGCAGTTGATGTAGATTCTACCCTCCTCACCGGGTGATGCCTTGATGTGTATATAAGTGCAATCTATGGGACCCAGTAACTCAGGGTAGTGTGCTACTTGGTAGAAGAGTTGCATATTGCTGGCCCTCACTTCAGGGGTGAGGGGAAAATAGATGTGCTCACTGGCATGTGGTAGTACGGCATCCAGGAACTGGTGAAGTCCCCTGTATGCTGATGCCTGTGAGAACCCCATCATGCCCCCAATTTGTCTTTGGAAGGTACCTGTGGCTATTATCCTAAGGGTTAGACATAACTTTGTTTCCACTGGGATGGGTTCCCCTCTGTTGGCTCTGGGCCTGAATTAAGGGTGGCAGAGCTCAGTGAGTTCTTGTAGTATGTCCCTGTCCACCCTGTATCACTCTACAATCTCCAGCTCATGTAACTCCTGGAAGGTTACCCTGGACCTGAACACTCTCCTCCTCTGCCTAGGCCTATTGTCAGCAGCAGCAACAGTAGTATTAACTTCAGCATCTGACACATACAAATGTAGCAGACCTGCAGCTGCCCTTTGCATTCTGTCAGTTAAAATTCCCAAGTCTGTACTCCAATGGTGCAGAGTATGGAAGAAAAATCAGATTGTTGGGTGTATGCATACTTTATACTGCTCTACTGTAGATGCTGCCTGCATGATTGGCTACCTATGATGCAGTGCACCTGCCTAAAGTCATTGACATCATTTATGGCCCTAGTTGAAGTTAAGCAAGGATCAACACTGATTAATACATCATTGGCCTTTTAGATACTCTGAGCACTGTGGCGCACCATGCAAATGCATGCCCCATAGGTAAACACTGCTTAGTAGTCAGTGCACATCCATGCTCACAACCTGGATACTACATTCTTCCAAGCCCTTCCACATTAGCAACCACACCAGTGCACCATTGTAGATACTATGCACAGGGTCCTGTAAAACATTTCTGTCTCATGTTATTAATATTTAATTTTTCAATATTTTTTTTTGAAGGCATGTTTGCCCACTGCAGCTCACTGCACCAACATGCTAAGGTTTGTAAAAAAAAATACATTATTTTAATATATTTACTGTAACTTTTGGTACATGAAGTGGATAATTTTGCTCATATGTGTGTGTGCTATGCCATTTCTGTTTATCTCCTTACATTTTTACAGCACCTTTTGTCTATCTACAGTCCTGTACAGAGAAGTTTTCCATGTACACTACAGACACTGACGCAGGGTCTTTAGTGCTGCCCATCTGCTATCTGTATCACTCTACCTGCCTCATTTGTATGAGATTCACCTGCGTATGAAGTGATTTGGATGCCACGGAAGTTTCTGTGTTGATGTGCTCACCCGCAATGCTCAGCATTGCTTAATGAATCCAGAATTGTTCACACTCATGTTGGCAGCATGGCACAATGCCTACCCATTAAAAAATATGTAGGTTTTATTAAATTCCCCCATATTATATACACAAAACAATAATAATCATATGACATTATAAGATATTTTCTCGTCTGTATGTGTGTCATATACAGAGATTTGACTTGGTTAATTAATTTTCATTTTATAAGGCAGAGGTCTCAAGAAAGAAGTTATTGTACTAGTTTTGTTAGATGTCTCATGCAGGAAACTTACTAGTAGGTCTTTTCCAGGTGGTCAGGAAACAATATCCTCTAGACTTGCTGACCACGTAGGAAGCTTTTTCTTCTAGGGAATGTGTTTTGGCTGCTCATTTTTTTTTCTTTTTGCTACCAGGTTAGACAAGCTTAAAACAAGCCACATCAGCAGGGCACATAGTTGTTCCTAAGGATTTTTTTCCATCTATATACTGGTGTTCCTTCCTAATTCTGAGTTACAGTTTTATTTCTCTAGTTTTCTCCGTGTGTACAAGTATCTGTGGCTATTATATCAGGCTGGTTTTCCTGCTTAAAAGTTTTAAGCCTTTACCTTTATCATATTCTAGCTCCCTCTCTTCAGGACTTGCTTTTTCAATAAGTACCAATGAAAGCCTTGATTTCTGTGATACTGAATATGACTGGTTTTGACTGTTATGATATGAGTAATTATAAATTGATCTACAATATTCTTTTTTTTGAGTAAAGTTTTGTAGACAGTGATTTTTGTTCAATTGGGGCCTTATTTATAAGAGAACACTTATGTGATCCTTTTGAGTCCAGATTTTTATAAAGCCACATTACTGAAGTAGCCCATACCAGGAGATTTAATGATATAATGGTAAGGGATCAAGGCTTATCACTTATCTGCTTTTTTGATATTGTTGCTTATCAAATGTTATGGCACCACACTCATAGTACTGGGGTAAATTGTTTCCCGCCTGTCTAGGTTCACTCAAAAAGTTGTGTGGGGAAGTAAATCATCTTATTCCTAGCCTGTTACGTATAGTGACCTGCAGTGTTTAATTTTAGGCCCATTACTATTCATTGTTTACAAGCTTCAGTTTGGAGACAGTATACTTAGGAAAGGCTAATGTTATCATACTTAAGCAAACAATCTGCATGTGTACATCTCCTTCCCCAGGAATCTGCATCTAATTTTATCAAGCTAGCTGGTAACTTGGAATTTATTCATGACTGCAAGATTGAGTAGAAGCCAGTCATTTGAAGCTTGATAACTTAAAGATGGTAACCAGAGGTGCACATGCCACTTTAGAGGAGTTGTCTGCTCTAGGTTTTCTCCCAACATGATTTACTGTGGAGATAAACAAGAATTCATATTAAGGATGTATAATCTGAGCAGTGTATTTGACAATAAATTGACACAGAAGGCACAGGGTTCAGCAGTCAAATCTTTGTGGTTCCACCTTCGGAACATCATCCTCATTAACCAGATTATTTTCCAATGCAAATCTTTCTGTAGTAGCACACAGCTTGGTGTTCTGTCAATTAAATTATCAGGCTGCCATGTATGTTGGGGTCTCTGATTATGACCTGGATCACCTTCAGCTAGTGCAGAGCTCTGCAGCTGGATATTCAGTCAGGTACCTTGATACTAACACATTAGACTGTTCTGCATGAGCTACACTAGATATCTACTCATCAGTCAATAAGTTTCAATGCCTTAATCATGCTTTATTTAGCTAAACACAGCTTGGGTCCCCCCGATCTCCAGGATCATTTGACATGGTATTGGCTGGCTCAGTCCCTGTCCTCAACCACCCAGCCCCTGCTGAGTGTTTTGCAGGCAGAGGTTGGATGTTATGGCATATATTCTTTTGTTTACCAATGTCCATGCCTCTGGAACATGCCACCAAGGTGGCTGAGAGACTCTTCTGATTTAAGTCTTCTTTGAAGGCCCATCTTTTTGAACACTTCATATGGGTGATTTGGTCTGATATAAAACTTATGTTCTGGGAACTTATAGAGGTGACATTCCTAATTCTCCTGAGCAAAAGCTTCCAAATGTATTGATTATTTGTTTGTATATATTTTTACCTATCGTGTTTCCAGTTTTTATGTTTTACTCTTTTACTATTTATTTTGTTACTGCCTTTTGCTTTGTATCTGCAGCTAGAATTTAACCATTTAAGAAATCTGAATTTGAACTTGAATATACAAAACCTAAATCAAGTGTGAATAGGAACTCCTGACGAATGAAGAAATAGAAGGTCAATGCCATTTGTATTTACTATGCTAGGATATACTAGCAGAGCAACAATTCTCCAAGAACAGGTGTCAGACACTAATTCACTGATGCCCTTTCCAACCCTCAAGATTGTCAAAGTTTACCTTTTACCCTCTCTCCCAAGGATGTTTTTAATGAGCTAATTAATATCCATTAAGCATTGCCTCTCTGCTCTAGTCACTGACAGACTATTGACAAATGCACTTTCCCAGCAACATGCATCATTGCTTTGTAAAGTGCCTGTATCATCATGAAGACCACAAGTGAAAAATGCAGCCCCCCCACATGCTAGTAGAATCAGTGATCCTTTAAGCTTGTAAATAAGACATTGGGTATGAAAAAACAGGTATAGACTTTTTCTGTTCTCGTTCTTCTAGCATAAAGTCCTGTAAAATGTTGGAGTAAGGTAGACTTCGTCTTTTGTTGACACCCATGACCTTTGTCCTACTAAAAATAACACCGCTGGTTAGAATGCAAAGCTGGCAATGTCTCCAGCAAAAAAAAAAAAAAAAAAACTTACAAGGTTTTTTTCAAGGGACAAATGAGAATTGATAAACTAGATTTTGATTTCCATGCCCTGCCATAAACCTTTAAAATAGCAAATCAGCAATGCTTCACCCCCACACTACCTGCCTTAAATATTAGCAATTCTTCCAAAAAGTGACTAAGGCGTTATCTCCAATAAAGACCCCAGAATGTCAAAATTGACAGTGCTTTTTCTAAGCAACTCAAGTACTGGCAGGTGTCTAATATGGCTTATCCCTAATGATTTTGAGTCAGGCACCTATATTAATGAACTATGGTGAAATTGTCAAGAAGCACTGCATCAACCAGAGTGCTGATATCATGCTGTTGTATGCACCTTCCACAGGAATACATGCTATCTAAAACAATGTCTCTATAACGTGTAGCAAAGGCTTGAGGGGAAGAAGCTTTATTGACAACTCAAAGTGACTATTTTGAGGAGCTCCAAACAGGCCAGAGACTGGTCTTCTCTGCTCAACATTAACATTCTTAAGGGGTCTCTATGGAATTTTAACACAACTTTAAGTACTTAAGGAAATACCTGAAACAGCACCTCTTGTAGTCCGAAAGCATAATCCATCCAGCTAGGAAACAAATCAAAAGGTGCATGATTTACTGCAAATCTGACATTAACTCACTTTCTCCAATGAAATTGTGAAATGGTGGCACATTACTTGCTCCTGTTAAACTCTATAAGAGGTGACATTCCTAATTCTCCTGAGCAAAAGCTTCCAAGCTTGTAGCATGAAGAGGAAATATTTCCAGGTAGTCCTCCTTACTACCACAGTGCATATATGTCTGAAGTTACATCTCGTATACTTTCAGTAAAGTTAGAGTTAGCAATACAATGGATTGCTTTACTAGAGAACACTATCTCTGAGAGCTAAGATCAGACATATTTCGGAAATAAATATATTCATTATTAGCAAAGCCTCCAGTTTTAGAGCTTTCAACATTTTATAACCAAGCTGTAGAGCACACCCTATTACAATATCACTACCTCTACAACCTACCCTAAGTTAAACAAATAACTAAAATTATTTTCTAGCAACCTCTCTGTACATTTATTTTTGTTGCCTAGTGTTCTATTAGTAGTCATTTTCAATACTTACTGTCTCCCCTTCTCTCACTTTCTCATTCTTGGATCTTTTTAGCTTGGCAGTAACATCCCTTCCTTCATTAAATGTTTTGTTATCCATCATCCTGTTTGTATATCTAAATATTCCACCTGTGACCTATTCTCAGTATGTAGCTATCACATAGTATTTTCTGCCATTTGTAGATACAAGGTTTGCTTCTCTCATCAAAATACTGACTGCTAGAAATAATGTTCTATCTTGAAAACTATGGGCGCTATTAAAATGGCAGTGACAGTAATACTTGGGCCGAAATCCAAAATAGTTAATGCTAAGACCACAAATATATAACAAGAGCAGGGCAAGGGGTTCATTTGTTCTGGGCTCAAATGTTTTGTGGGTAAGACTGGAATTGTAGAAGAGGTGCAGATCAGCCCTAACAAACAGTAACAGCAATAATTTTAACAACTTTGATCCCAATTGTGGATGCTTTAAAGACTGTTGCTCAGTGTTTGTGTGTTAGGAACTGTGTCAAGGAGCTTATTGCTGCAGTTTAAAAATGGTGTTTGAAGCAGTTTAGCAAAGAAGTGGCACACTGATATAAAATAGTTATTTCTTTAATTTGAAAAAAAAAAGATTTTTTAAATGTTAATGACACTGAGTGCTACAGTTCTGAAAATGTATTTTGATATTCTTACACAGAAAAGAACCAATAAGTATGTATAAAATAGTTTACCATCAGAAGGTCGAACCTGACCCCATCGAATGATGGGATCATCGACCCACTTCTGCGAAACTGACAAATTCCAACATTGTCGAAATACAACTCACCGTAAACCTTGGAATGGGCTTTAACATGGGTCGAGAAGGGGGAGAGATTCATACTTCAACAATGTCGGGTTTGACATTGTCGCTGTTCTGTCTCCAGACTTCGACCTTCTGACTGTCACCCTACAAAATATCTTATTTTTGTCATTTTTTTCTGAATCACTTGCAAAGTGGTAGTGCTTCTTTGTGTACACAGAATGCAAAATTTCAACTCTCAGTTTATTTCATTTAACAGAATGGCTGACCACTTTCTATTTTACAGTATAAGAGTATAGCCAGAGAGTTTATAAATTTATTCTGTCTGTAGGTATTGAATGTAGATGAATTACATGGCAATCATTTTTATTTTATATTTTTCTCATAAACACACACATCACAAGGAATTAAACATAAAACTAAAGAATGAAAAACCATGAATTATGAAATACATTGATAAAAGCAGTACACGATTATTTAATACAGATTCATGGAAATGTAACTCATTGCCCACTGAATGGCACAGTGGTGCAGCAGTAGAGTTGTTGCCTCATAGCAAGAGGTTCTGTGGTTTGATTCTCGGCTGGTGTGTCTTCTGTGTGGCATCTACATGTCCTCCCTGTGTTTGTGTGAGTTTCCTTTGGGTGCACCAGTTTCCTCCCACATTTTAAAGGCATGTGTCTGGAGCATTTCTCCCTGGGCCTCTGCTGAAAATTGGCTTTGTTCCAAGTTGGACTTTCCTGGTAAACAAATATAAAATAAATAAAATTATGCTGCTCACCATGTGCAAGAAGTCCTGTAAGTAATCAAGATACAGTTTTTTCTTAACATACATATGCTAAAGACAATCAGTTTTACTTCTTCACTTAGGAGGCTGTACCTGCTATGAAAACCCTGTTGGAGTCAGTCTTTCAGGGGATGCCAGATGGTTAGCTGAAGCTTCACCCAATACAGTCTTTGGGGGTGCTGATTCATGTCATCATACCTTCCTCTCCTTTCATCCTTATCAAATAATAATAAGTTAAAAACTTGTATCACAGGTCTGCCAGATTCATCTTTGACCATTGATGACGGGTTTATAATAAAGTGTCAGGAATCAATTTCATCAAGGCATCATGCTTCCATCTTAAGAGCAGAACTGTAACTGTGTCATGTGGTGCCCTGTGTAGGTCCCCAAACTGGTGCGCTCTTCCAACTGAACTCAAAGTTCAGAAGCAAATAAAGCTGAAGACAAAAAACAAATTGCAGTATGCTGCTTGCTACAAATGTAACACACAGATTAATAACAGTTAAATCAACACATATGGAGTGGGCTTCAGCCATAACCATGAATACATTATTGCATTTTTATGAAGCTGTGCTGTCGCTGTGGTTTCATATCTCAATGCCAGTACCACACTCCTGCACCACTGGTATCTGCTCATCATCCCCCCAATAGTCTGCATACACTGCAGCCACCCACATTGCCCTGCTCTTCTTACTGCTCTGTTTAAGAATATTGCCTGGATCAGAACATTTTTTTCCATCATCAGACCTTCCATCAGTGATCAATGTTCTTGTGCCTTCATTTCTAGACTACTTCAATCTTAGGCTGCTGTAGTATAACTAATTGGCACACAGTCAGGAATACAATACTCTTCAGTGTAAGTCATGGAACTCCAAAATAGAAAGAGCTATCTTCAGAACATAGCAATGAAGTATAAAAGTCACTGATACACCTGAAATGTGGCTCAGCATGGAGCAACCCTCGCAATCACCAGTGTGGATTTTGCTTCCTCATACCCGTACTATTTATATACAATAATATGGAGATTGCTGACCCTTGGAAAAACATGAATACTATGAGATACAGCAATTTCTGAGCTACCATATATTTCTCAGTAACAGAATTCAAATTCTTGCTGATCCAGTCGTAGCAGTTACAGTAATCAGACATAAAATGGGATCATATATCCAACTTCAGGCTTTGAGATCAGTATCTGTTACAGATGAAATGGATGCAAATTTTTCCTGATCTTGTTACATCACTCTTTCTCTTGTTGGCAATCATTACAAGGATAGTGTTTAAGATTGTCTTTCATTTCAGACTGGGACAATCTGGGATTCGGCTTCTTTTGAATAGCATGTGCTGCCCTTTCTTCCAGTTAGGTCCTTTGGGTTGTCAAGTGAAGGACTGTTGGCTGTTCTAAGTACCCATTTATTAAATTGTAGGCAGACATTTTTAACTGATTATAACCCACTAATTTGGAACAGCTACCTTCTCTGATTCAAGTTCATGATTTTAAGACCTCCTCCTAGAGTTCCACAAATGTTCATATTTTCTGGAGAAAATACTTTCAATCTAGAACAAGAAACTATTTTTAGTTGTATTAACATATTTTATTATTATTATTATTATTATTATTATTATTATTGTTATTATATAAACATAATTTATTTTTAATGTCAGATTGTAAATTTTACTCTTACTTTTTTACTTTAAAGTTATGGTACAATGCTTAAGACGTTAAGCATTTTAGTACCATAATAAATATATTAGTGTTATCAAATAATAGTGAATACATTCCATTTAATACATCAGTATAAAAAATATAACTATTTTAGTGCAATGTGAAAATGCAACAGTTAATAATTCACTTCATCTGTGAGAAAGCATAGTTTAACCCACAGATGTAGCATTTCTTTTTGCTGTTCACAGATCTTGTGAAAATTTTCATGTGATAAACAGTGTGCAATGAAGATACAAGTTTTACAGCCTGTAGATTTTGATAGCCTTTGCAATGTCTTGTTACAGCTTTTTATAGCAGTCATTATTAACTATAATAGTTGGTACTTGAATTAAGGAATCTCTTGTGGAACTGGAGAGTTTAATAACACAAGTGATGTCATAATAATCATGTCATTGAATCAGATTACTAAAAACAAAAACTGCACCAATGTTAAATACTTTTATATCTGTGGGCTGATATTTTTAATTTGTAGCATATAGAGCCAGGGTAGTAGCTACCAAAATTGGCGCCCCAACAATCATGCAACCGGTACCAGGATCAAAAGAAAAAAAAGTCCATAGTCGGGATTCAGGGAAAAGCTCCTATGGTTACAAGTGTCTGCTTCGGGTAGATCAATCTACACAGTCATGGAAAATGTGATTCAGAGACATGTTTAGCTGCAATGAGGAAGACTTTATTATACGTTAATTTATGTCTCTGAATCCCTCTTTACTACTGGCAGTGCTAAAAGAACTTAGAGGTGTAATTATGATTGCCAGGACATGCATTGTGTCAGCAATGGTACCCCTATACACACTCACACAAACACACGCACACACATACACACACACACACACACACACACACACACACACACACACACACACACACACACACACACACACACACACACACATTCATGTACAGTGACATTTATACCTCAGCAGACATGCAGACACAAACTGTTACACACACTGTCACACATACAAAAACTCTCACAACACCCAGCACTACCTCTTTGCTGAACTCACTAAACTTACCTGCAATGTGGCCTCACCCATTAACTTGTATGGGTGACAGTAACATTTAAGCTGCATTAGTTATCACATCCAGCCATCCTAATTTATGCAGCCAAGTGCTTATTTGTTATCCTAGATTGTGGTCAGTGGGACCATCCACTCCAGTGATTTTTCCAACCATGGAAAATCAATGTGATGGGCCCTGTCCCTGAATAAGAAAGTGTTATAGCGTGGGGTTGGTTGCTCATGATAAGGTGTACCATTTGTGACAACCTTTTCTGAATCGTAAGGTTCATCTTGAAGACCAAAAGTTAAAACTAGGCCTCTGGTCAAAGAATGGTTATGTTTAAATGAATACCAGAGCTGCACTCATGCACAGCTAACAGCCACCCAGCATAGATCATTGCATCTTTAATTAGCAGGGAATGATTGACACCATTTCTATAGTACTGATTGTACCATCTAACAGCTTATAACTAGGGCAGCTGCACCTTTGCCTCTCCACCCAACTGAGGCTTTGAATAGCACATAACAATTATAATTTATTTGGACTGAGTGCAGTTTATTTATGGTGAAGAAAGATAATTTGGAGTTCGCTTCCATCTTAAAGTCAGTATATTGTTTGCTCATTATGAATGTAGTTTACTTAAAGTTCAACTTACGAGTCTCTCACAGAAGAATAGTAGTTTCTGTCAGTGTAAGCTATGGCACTCTCGCTGAAGTCATACTGTCTTGTATCTCTCAGTATATTGACATTCAGTACTTTAACTAAGTATCTACAATTCCTCCTGACATTCCTGGAGTATATCCACAGGTATATTCCTGGTACATCATAGCTCCTTTGCTCCTTCTGCTCAAGATTCTCCATGAATCTCCACTCCTGCAATGAAAAGCTTTCTCTCTCTCTCTTTCTCTCACTCACTTTTGAAGAGATGAATGTTAAAGGAGAACTACACCCACAGACTCAAAATACATGTTTATTTCATCAGGGTTTGGTGTTTCTTACATTGTAACACCACTCTGGGACTATTTACAGTTTTTTAGATCTTTTTATATGTAATTTCTCAGTCTGGCCATGTGGAGTCTGGCATCTTGAAATAATTCTGATTATTTAGTCTGTCCCATAATGCAGTGCTTGTCTGTAAAAAATTATCTCATGTATGCCTATTTCTTCCTAAAGCTCCTGTCACTGCATTGACTTTACATGCATACACTGCTGTCTTTCAGTCAGTTTTAAGTAACATTTCATGCCATTCAATGACTACTTAAAACACAAACAGTGAAAAATGCCACACAACAGACATTCAAAGTGCTTTTTACTGCTACTTGTTTTTAGAATAGGTAAACTGCAGTGTTTTATGAAGCCTGAATTGTACTACTTTGACTAATCTCCCATCCCCTTCACACCTAACTTCCCTAGCTGTCAAAGTGCTAAGGGTAATTTAAGATGTTACCACCTGTAATTGACAGCCCACAGCAGGAGACTTGACTAATGTACAGTTTTCTTATTCTAGCCTTTAGTTTCTATATGGATAGGGGAGGGACCAGGGAGCTATGACATCACAACATGGGTGGGTTTTTAGGAAGGTCATGGAGATGTCAGTTTGGGGAAGGAATTGGCAGGAAAACTACATGTATTTATTGGTGTTGATGACATCAATGAATTGGAGACTTCAGCAAGCATACTAGGGTGGGGCAAAGGTTTTTCGAAAGTGAAATCACCACAGTACAGTAAGGTAATGTTCTAGTGGAGACACACGCTCAATTTAAAATATTTCAAATGCTGTGTTGTTGTTTATTCATAGCAGGGCCAGTAAACAGGGAGAAAAAGGACAGAGAAGTTGAGCATTTAATAATAGTAGCCCAATGTTGTCCTTTAAGGCAATAGGTCCTTCTTTTAGGAAAAAAAAACATTTCAGGAATTCCATATTGCCACTGACATTATATGCCTTTGCTACCATACTACACTGATTTTATGGCATACTATGACATTTTTCACTGCAATGTATAGAATATACAGCACACTGAAACAGTGTTGATGATATGCCACAAAACTTTAAGGGTGAAAAAGAAAGACAGTAAGATGTAAACCTTGGCTCGAGATGATTGTCACTGTTGAAGTAACACCCCGACCCCATGTGCAAAATGAGAAAAAGGGATTGAGGATGGATGGCTGGATTAGGCAACTTCCATTTTAAATATAGTTTATTGTTACATGATTATGCTTCCATATTACGTGAGAAAACCAAAGTCTATTTGTTTCAGTTTTATTTTTCTCCTTCCCTCTTTGTCTGTCTTTCTGTGTGGGTGTCTCTCTGTTTCTCTTTCTGCTGCTGATCCATGAAATTAACTGTAATAATAGTAAGAATGACTATAAAGCAGATCCCATAAGAATCAGTGCTAGAATAATTAGCTAGCAAAAAACATCAAGCAATATTTGAGAGTCCTCATCACCCTTTTATAACCTCATGCCATCCCCAAATTAATTTTGTTTAGTGGACATCTTATGCCCAAGAGTCAATGCCTTGAGAAATGATTACCAGCATTCTTACAAATGAAAGTGGTCTGAGAATGCAAAGAAGTTAAGATCTACTGAAGTGACTGTCATGAGTGGTAAATAAATTACCTCTTTCTGTTTGTGAATCAGTTTTAATTTTAAGGCATTTCCACCAGCAATGGAATCAAGTTTTCATTCAACCACATAAATGCTTCTATATATCAGAAATCCAGTTATTCTGTTACCACATATTCTTCTTCTAATTTGTTTATATTTATTTTTTATTTATGGTCTATAAAATAATTTGGTTCTATTAGAATAAAATTTGGGAATTGTATTTTCCACTGGTTTTCTTCAAGTATGTTTTCTCAATGAACATTATTTGTTAATGCAACTTTCTGTTTCCATTTTGTGACTCTTCAATATTTTATTCGATTTTATAGGTGGTAATGGGCATTTTATTGCATTTAAATAGTGATGTACTACCTCAGAAGATGTGCTTAATTGTTTCATTTGAAATGATTTAAGGTATTCACAATATTTAGATAGTTGTTGAAATTTATTTACAGATATCTGTGGACAAAAATTGTCTATTGATTTACTCCTAATACATATATTCAAAACCTTGGATTAAACTGCAATATGCTCATGAAAAATACCAGTCTGACACATCTAACAGATGGAGTTTTATTCCTGTGTTCATCTGTAAAAAGCAAGTCACTTAAAAAGACACAGGCCAGCCAATTAAAGTTCGTTTCATGTAGTCATAATGGATATATATATATATATATATATATATATATATATATATATATATTAGAGAGAGAGAGATACAGCTATAAGGCTATCATTGTATATCCCGTATACTCTATCCTGTGTCATAACTGACATTTAATACAAGAATTTGTCTCCAATTGAATAAGAACTGATTTCTTGAAACCAAGTTGCTCAGAGGTAGTGCAGTGATCAGGCATTTTGCTCAGAAATGATCTTACCATTAGCTCTGACAAACTTAGAATTGATTATTTTAACTAGGGGTACAAACTGACCAACCCTCTGCCTCTAATTCAAAACAAGAAAGGCATAAGCAAAAATCATCAAGTTGCTCATTAAGTTTGCTACTCTTGATTGACTAATTTTCTGTAAAAGTTGAATTAATAGGGTTACCCATAAGCAAGCCAAGAGATCATCCTCTCTAAAGAAAGTGTATTTTTATACATCATTTTATCTTGTCTGCTGACAATCAAATATCCTGTCCCCAACCATGCCATGTGCTCAACCTTGGGTTAGAGCTGATTACAGAATGTTGCAGCCTTTATAAGTGGGTGACACACAGTACTAACATTTGCTATGTGTACTTCCATGCATGTCCTTAATACAGGGTACAGCCTTGGCACAATACTCTGTGGATAAACATCTTTGTTCTTCCTGCTGTCTCTTTCTGTGATACCTGTCCTCTGCTGGGAGTTAGTGAAACTGTGGACTAAGCTGCATCTCCCTCCTCAAGGATGGTTAGCCCACGATGGGCATACATTCCACCTATCTTCAGTTAATCTAACTTCACCATTGCCAAAGCTGCTAGTCAGTCCCAGGTTATGTGGGTCACATTCAAGTTTTAAGTCTATCTGTACACAAAGCCAGTATAGATCATACAGAGAAATGTAATCTGTCTTTAAACCATGTTTTTCTTAACTGCTGACACTAAGATAATTTAAGAGTTTGGTAAACTTTCATCACAGCAATTAACAACTAAGTCAGCATCATGTCTTCTCTTTATTTATTCACTCAGAATGATAATTCTGACCAAGTGCTAGATATATTAACTGTAGTTTAAAATATTCTACCAGAACTGGGTTCTGTTGCTCTGGCTAGTTCATTCTTACAGCATGTTGAAACAATCCTTATCATACATTAGTGTAGTTTTAAGTTTCAGTTTAACATTCTGCTTGCTGCTGTGTAACCCATTAACAGTTTTATTGTACCTTTTGTCAAATTAGAAGGCTACAGATGCATATCTCTCAACCTGCAAATATAGTACATTCGGACAAAGCCTCTTGAAAAGTAGGTACATTTGGCTTATAATCTGGACAGCTGATCAGCATGAAATGTATATAAATAACAGAAGAACTCTTCCCACTTTCAGTAGGATTGTGAAATACTGCAACTCAGAAATACAAGAGTGATAAAATGACACAAAATATGCAATGGTAATAGTGATGCAGTGTGCTGAGGATACATGGCTGGCAAGGGTTCATACTCTGGTTTTGAAATATGGCATCAATTAAACATTAACCAAAGTATTAATAAACAACTCTTTAATATACCTACCTCTAACACTGAAGCACTGTATAAGCACAAGGAAGAATCTGTGTAAAATGACATGCGGTCATACATACACAGAAAAAATTAGAAACCAGATGACTTTTGTAAGTTCTTATAAGCACCCATTCAATACAGAACTTGCCCTAGAAAATGTGCTGCCTCTAAAAGCTAATATAGTTTTAGCTGAAGTCACTTGGAAAATCACAGATCTTGACTCCTCACACATTAATCAGGAATACAATATCTGAAGGTACACTAGACATAGTAACACTTACTTAGACAGCTGATAGAATAAGCAACATCTATGAATCTTTTTTGTAAATACTCAGATGTCTCAGCTGTTATAGGTAGAATTACTTAGTTACCTTATTCTTCTATACTCTGACACTAAAATGCACATTTTAAGATGGTTAGATAATAGTCAAAAAGCAGTAATGGCTGGTGGCATCAAACCAAGCGGGATGTGGGCTGTGCAAAGCAATTGAATGAGTGGAGCTACTTGGAACGGATGGGGCTATATTATGACAGGTCACTGCCCATTTACCTGTGATCATGGCCAGCCTGAGGTGAAATAGTGCCTTATATCAAGAGCTTTGTTTTACCCTCCCCACTGTCTGTCCCTCCCCTACATGCATTCTTTAGTTTCTTTGGTTGCCTACCCCATCCCATTGTGGCCTTCTCACACCAACCAGTTTCCTTTTTTCATACATTTTGCCTTATTCTTCAGGTTTCTCCTGCATAGTTAAACACACCCTAACTTTGTGAGATTTCACTGTAATAACTGTGGAGGAAATGAGTGAAGTAAGTTTGGGGTTGGGGGGGCTGCCTGGCACCAGAAGCAGCAATGTTTGTATATATATTTCAAGGTACATTTTATAATTTTTCCCCATGTTTTTGATTCAATGATATCCAAAATTGAAATCATGACTATGGAAAGTGAATCAGTCTTGATCTTCAACTTGGCTTTTTCCTGCATCCTTTCTGTGCACCGCACCTGTGACAAACTGCACTATAATACTAGTGAAAAATAATTGACAAACTATGGATCTTGGGGCTGCTAGGCCTCCAGCAGCTATGTTTTTTCAAGATGCTCAGAGGTGGATTTTAGAATTTATTTCCAACCTTTTGATTCAATGACGCCCTGAACAAAAATCATGACTAAGGAAAGAAATTCAGTCTTACTGTTCAGGTTCATTTTTTCTGCATCTTTTCTATATGCCCTAACTTGCCAAGAGCATATTGTATTAACTGTGAAATAACTATTGAAATTATGATGTGGGGTTGGGGGCAACTAAGGCCCCAGAAGTCATGGGGTTATAGATGTTCTGAGATGCATTTTACCACTATTTTCCAAACTTTTGATCCAATGAAAATTTGAACAAAAAACATGAGCAAGGAAAGACACTCAGGCCTCAGTTCCTAAACACTTGTCACTTCATGCTAAGCTCATTTGTGAGGTGAGTAAGGATAAGCAATGTGTGTGCAAGGAAGCACAGCTATTTAATAAGGCCAGCTGGACAACAAGGAACAGCTGATATATATATATATATATATATATATATATATATATATATATATATATATATATATATATATATATCTCATGAGCTATGCTGTATGTTAATGAAGCAAACAAAACCACATGGTGGAGTGATTCAGAAATGTATAAATGATCCACAATCATGTCACATATGCACTAGCAATGAACATGGAAAGATGCTCGCATTCAAGCAGCAAACCTCGATCTACAAGAGGGTCTTATAGCAAATACTGCTGCTGCTGGTGCTTGACATCCCATACCCTAGCACAATGTATGGTAATTTCTAAATCTGATGTAAAATATTGACTGCTATGGATTATATCTGAATGTGTGCATGTCTTGGGGGGTTGTTGCACACCATGGCTATATTTTCCCAAACTTTCTAGCACAGTCAAACACCATTAATATACAAAATAAGTGGCCATCTTTAATGGTCTGGACAGGTTGTGAGACAAAAGCAATCAGCCATTGTTACCTGGGCATGGTGCGTTGCATTGCCTTATCATGAAAACTGGTCCTCTGAGTTCATGGCTGTGGCTTCTGTGCTAAGCCTGTATATTCACTCTGTCTGTTTTATTTTTTCAGGGGCTGTGTTTTCATGCTAGTACTCAAAGTGAAATGGCATGACTCAGATTTGCCTGTAGGTGAGTATATAGCATGTGTGCATGTGTGTAAGTGGATGCAACTTGTGATGTGTATGGGTTGTCACTGACACTGGCAGTATGGGTCTATAACTGTTAGAAATCAGTGTATTTGTGATAGACCTAGCAGTGTTATTATATGAATGTGTGTGTGTGTGTGTGTGTGTGTGTGTGTGTGTGTGTGTGTGTGTGTGTGTGTGTGTGTGTATGAAAAACTAACATCATCAATTTTTCTCTATGGACACACAGTACTGATGGGTACATACATGGGTCTTCCTGATAATATTAAGAAAAATAATAGTAAACAAGTCATTATTTTTTGAAATAATGTATAAAATCTATCACAGAACATCTAGGCACTCAGTGCTTCTGGAGGCATGTGACACACACATGCTGTGGTATATAAATAAATTTGATATAGGCTTTGTAAGAGCACCTGCCCTGAACCCCACCTAATCTAAAACTGTCCCAACTCATCAGTGTGCACAGAAAGTAGTTGGAACTTACACAGGGATTTAAGACCTAGAGATGTGCAAAGGAGGTCACTATAACTTGTCTAGGATCACTGTCTAGGATCAAAACATTGGAATACCTTACTGTGGCTGTGCTGTTATTTTTTTTGTTTTTCTTTTGTAATCAAACATATGATATATATATATATATATATATATATATATATATATATATATATATATATATATATATATATATATATATTTATATGACAAGTTAAAATATGTTACTATGTTCTATATATCCTTTTACTTTTTCCCTGACTGACATCATAAAGTTACACAGAAGGTAGTTGTCTTTGAGGATGAAGAATGAAGAGACATGCTTTGCATGTGTATAACAGTAGTAGTTTGAAATCTATGACAGTGGCGTTTTCTCTTTCATTGTCATCCTAATCTAGCACTTAAGGGGTGCAGAAATGATGACACCTTTGCTACAGGGGTGAAAAGTAGATAGGCACCATTTCCAGATGTTATTTACTGTACATATTTTCATAAGTTTTTCTTTTCTCACTTTATTGGGAAATACTGTTCTGTTAGCTTTAAACATTAAGTGTAGGACACAACTTAAATCTATATTGAAAGAAAAAAGACTGAATGTCTTTCTTCTCTCATGATTTTGTTCAGGCCATCATGATAACAAAAGGTTAGAGAAATGCTCAAAGATATAGCCAATAGCACCTAGAAATCCATGGCTTTTGAAGGAATAGCATCCCCCAGAACCCGGCTTAATTGAATTATTTCCACTAAAGTTACTACAGTGCACTTTTGACCAGATAATGTGTGTTAAAAATATGGCAAATACAAATTGTAAACTGCACTTTATAACATCCAGAAAACCTTAGCTTCTGGGACCTAGAAACTCTATGGCACCTGGCATAAATTAAATGTTTCCTTCATGGTTATTACATTGCAGTCTTGTCTAGTCAGTGTACATTAAATGCTAGGGGGTATGATAAAGTCTGAGAAAAACAAGAATAAGTAATCTGGATGATGTGGACAGACCAGGATGTGGAACCCTAGTGGGCCCTGTTGGTGCAGGAGGACAAGTGAGTAGCACAGGGGCACAATGCAGCATCTTATTTGGGGTGCATTTCATTTAGGGCTGGCCATGAGTTAAACATGTGGTTCCATCCAAGATGTAAGCTTTGTCTATAGTCATTTTAAAACCCACACTGTATCCATTTGAACCTGCATTTTTTTCAAGAAGTTTACATCAAAGAGCTTATAGAAAAAGTAGCTATGCTCTGGGTTTGAATGCAGACAGAGTTTACAATTATATGAAATCAGTTATGCATGTAAATAACATCCTCAACACAGCAATGCAGAATGCTTCTTATACAATGCATACATTTCAAAACCAATTTCCACAAGGTATGAAGGCAGACAAAGAGGCAAAAAGCAAGACTGATACCCCTACAAAAGATCAGGTTACACAGGATGATGAAAGAGGAAGGCAAGGCTCTACAACTAAAGGGCATCACGTGTTGCCAAAGCTTTACTGGGCATTTCCTGGGTTATTTTGCAAAACCATCTTTATCAAATATAGCTGCACTTAAAAGAACGTGAAATCAAGTGACCAAAGCTACATTTTACCAAGTTGTTTTTTTTTTCTGAGGTGATGGAATAGAATGCCCCCTGTACTAATGCAGATGCTCACATCAACTTCCAGAGGTCAAGATAAGTCTTTAATAAATGTCCCCATTTCTGATATGCTGATATGGCTGTTCCAAGGCTATCTGGCTGGTGTCTCCTCCAGTAGGATTTTGTGCACACTAGAAGATACTCTGAATGGGATATAATGATATGAGGTATGATGGGGGAAAACTAATAATAAAAATAAACACTTTGTTGGAAACGGAACATACTTAAGACTGAAGTTTAACTTGCTCATTAGCCTTCTGTAGAAGACTGGTTCAAAGGGAGACCCAACCATTAGGTAAATACATGTAACAGGGTATTTTAAGAAGATTTATAAACTGCTAATTGTAGAATACAACTTGAAATCTGGTAATTTTAGTTTACGTTGATCTCCAATATATCTATCATATTGTGACTTAATCTATCTCCTGGATTCAATAAATGCAATGCAAGAATAGTACTCTTCTTGCATGGAGTGCTTTGGTGCGTATAGCACAGCAGCGCACCTTGCATATTCATGAAGGTGCACTGCTGTTCTACCTATACTGACACAGACAATAAAGGAGTGCATGGGGCATGTCCAAGTAGAGCACAGACATTGAAAATGTCCCCTGCACTCAGAAAGTTCTGGATGGCACTTTCTAAATTGATCTGGCATAATATTAGAGATTTACTCTAAATACTGGCGTAATAGCCAGTATTTCAGTGTCCGCAGACACTGAAATGAAATAAATTATCATTTCAGTGTCCCCAGACACTGAAATAAACATGGCAGAAAGAAAGCAATACATGGGGTGTGTGACAGGTTCTGTGACACACCCACTGCATTGCCAAAGTGCCATATCACACCTCTGCAACCTACTAAAGCAGGAAATGTGTGAAAATGCACAAATAATGGGGGATAAATCCCTCAAAAGGGTTGCAGCACACATATTGACCACTAAACTTACAAAGTTGATAGAAAACAGGTCATGCATTAGCATGAATTACTGAAGGGTAGAAGTCTGAAAGCAAATGTATGCCAATATTTCTTGACAGCTGTGCATATGGACAAAGGCACAAATAATGGGAGGGGCAATAAAATAGGGACACATCTGAATAATTGCCCTCACACACATAGAAAGTTGATAGAAAACAAGATATGTATTAGCAGGAGTCCCTGAAGGATAGAAGCCTGCAAGCCAAATGGATGCCATTATTTCACAATTGCAGTCCTCGGTGACTTGTCGGAACACCACAAGACTCACTTATATAACATTATAATATAATAATAATAATAATATATACTTTTTTTCAAGCATAAGGAATGCTTAAGGGTAGCTAAGGAGGTTTGTGAGTTATGGCCCTCCACTTAACATAGCTTAAACATCCCATAGGAGATAAATGAAAAAATATACAGATAAAATTTCCAAGCTGAGATAGTGTAGTGGTTAGAATCCTGGCTTTGCATGCAGGTTTTCATGGTTTAAGTACCAAGGTAGGCAACTTATTTTTCTATGGGAAAGTAGTGTTAAAATTATTTTTGTAAACTTAAAAGTATGCAACTTTCTTTTGTCAACCAGGGTAGTGTAGCCGGTCTAAAAGTGAGGTGTCAGTCTAGAAAAGATGTGAAACCCCACTATAAACATAACTGCCCCATACAGTATACTTGCACTATATAGTATAGTCACACAAGAATATAATGTAATGAAAGCACATAGGGGAATGTCATGGAAGGTAAACATAAAATTATAGTATGTCAGTAATGATGAATCAATCCTGCAATACTGATATTCTATAAAATGAAATGTGAGAAATGCTAAGTAGTGCTCAGCTATGCTAAGCTGGTGTAAGCATTGATTCAATGTAAATGCTAAGCAATAAGAAGCCCTGCTAAGCGAATTTGTGCATTGGTAAGCAGTGCTTAACATCGAACCCTTTATGCACTGCCAACATTAGCTAAGCAGGTTTGCGCATCACTTAACTTAGCTCCCCAAATTCAAAATGGTTCACTGATGGCAAAGGGTGGGAATCTGGCCCTATTTCAACCTTGCAAGCAGGAATACAGCCATAACTATGTGTAACTCACCCTTGCAGGCACTATGGCTGCAGTAGGAGAGGGATTGTGTTTTTGGGCACAGTGTTGGAGCATTCAGGAGTTCAGGGTCATGGTTGGACTCCTAGTAAAAGACCATGAGGAGAGACTGCTGCAGGGCCTGTACCAGGGCTCCCAATACAAAGCAGAGGCCTGGGATCATCTCACAAGTGATCTCACCAGTGCTACTGGCATCCCTCGAACTGGTGATCAGGTCCGGCATCATTTTGCTGACCTCAAGTGTAGGAAGAGAGAGCTTTTGGACCAGTGGACCCAAGATGCATGGGCACACAATGTCCCAGAAGTATGTAAGTATCAGTATCAATTAGTGTCTGCCAATGTCCAGCCTGTGTATGTGATCGATAGGTATGCATAAATGTTTCTTTATTTCTTGTACAGCTGCAGATGAGATGGCTGTGAACATAGACTCCCATGCCAGCAGATTTTTAAGGCTGTGCTGCGAGACTGGTAAGTATAAATCTTGCTTGCAGTATTCAGGTTAAATAAATAGAAAGAAGAAGAATGTCAACTGCCAGTAGGTCAAAATATGTACTGTGTATAATGAATAAATGACATTAGCAGAGTAATAGTGATGTACAGGATATCTATCAATAAAAATGTCAGTACTCTTCAATAAAACTAAAACCCCAGATTGTTGTGTTCACTTTGGTATGTGGTGGTATGAATCTAAATGTGTGCAGGTTCTGCACAGCAACTATGGGTCTGACAGCATGAATTATTTGAGGCTCATCTGCCAAGGATTGTGGAGCTGTAAAACAGGAGATCAACTATATGAAATGTTCCATGCACCAAGATCTGATCCTTGAGCAGTAATGTGTAAAGTATTATACTGCATCCCCTACAGCAGTGATTTGTGTTAACAATTACTTTCCAGATTGTAATATGTCAAAGTATTAAACTACAGTACAAGAACTAGCTTCCATGCATGAATGTCAAAATTACAAGGTCAGATTCTCCAACCAAGAGAGTATTAGGCAGAGAAGTAACAGCAGTTCCTTAATAGCTCATTGTGATGAAGCCCAACCTTCTTGTACCCTTTTTGCATAATCAGGCATGGTTCGAATCATGCAAGTGGTAGTAAGCCGTATGCATAATTTCAAGCAAGAATACGTGAATATGTGTAGAAACAGTCAGGTAGTGTTAACAGAAATTTTCTCCACAGGTCTGCCAGGTAAGGAAATGTTTCTATTGCTGTAAGAAGGCTGTACTAATACACTGTGTATAACATTTCCACTGTCCAACAGCAAGATAAGTACATACACCAAGCAGTTTCTTTCAATAAATGTCCCTGAAGTGTCACGCTGTCACGGCTAGTGGTCACCCTTGCCAATACCCAGGGTGACAGATAGAAATCCAGGTAGAGTATGGCAGTAGCACACACACACACACACACACACACACACACACACACACACACACACACACATCATGAATGCACAGCACCCCTGTCAGTGTCATATATGTAACTTTGAATATGTGAATATGTGTAGAAACAGTCAGGTAGTATTAACAGATATTTCCTCCACAGGTCTGCCATGTAAGGAAATGTTTCTATTGGCTGTAGGAAGGCTGTACTAAAACACTGTGTGCAACACTTCCACTATCCAACCCCAAGGCTGCAAATGACATCAAGATAAGTACATACACCAAGCGGTTTCTTCCAATAAATGTCCCTCAGGTGTCATGCTGTCATGGTTAGTGATCACCACTGCCAATACTCAGGGTGACAGATAGAAATCCAGGTGGAGTATGGCAGTAGCATGCACAAACAGCATGAGTGCAGGGCACCCCATCCATGTCACATGTGTAACCTTGAATATGTGAATATGTGTAGAAACAGTCAGCTAGTGTTAACAGATATTTCCTCCACAGGTCTATCAGGTAAGGAAATGTATGTATTACCTTTAAGAAGACTTTAGTAATACACTGTGTACAAATATTCCACGGCCTGACTCCAGGCCATAGGTAGATGTAAAGTGAGATCATACCTGGAGAGTAATTGGTAGATTAATGATCAGTACATTTGTGAACAAATGAAGCCTATACAGTTGTTAATTGACATACCCCCCACCCTATCTGCACCAGTAATTCATATGCATAATCAACGGGTATGTTTTTCTCCAAACCTACTGTTGGGACATATGTCCTATTGTTCTCCAAATACTGAATCATTTGGTTATTAATGTACCCAGTAAAAATACTATCATTGGTGGCCTGTTGCTATCAATGTAACTTGCATGTTGTTATAATGCCTACTGTGGTTCCATATATGCATGTGTTCTGTTTGCTATGCAACTGTTTCAAATCTGCTTTATGGGGTCAATAGGAACACCCATGCATGCTGTTATAACTAATCTCGAAATGTGTTGTTCATGACTAACCAACATATTTTGTAAAACATCAACATCATAACACATCTGGGAAGGCAGATCCCAGTGGATCCACCTGTCCTGCCTCATCTGTCCGTGGCACTGGGCTCCAGCATGTCTGGGACCCAATGCAGGACCTCTTCATCTGCTGGTCCTGCACCAGTTTTGGCTAGAACTGCCTCAGGGGATGGGGTCCATCCCCCTGGGAGTCAGCACGGACAGGAAACTGTCACCCATAACCAGGTCCGAGGATTAGTGCATAGCACCATCCAAAAGCAGTTTGTTGGACAGCTGCTCCAGATTGAGGACCCCCTGGTGCACCTTGAGGGTCAGCCTGCCCCTCCTGTCCAGCAGCCAGCACAGCTATCTTTGGGGCGATGAAGGTGCAGTGGTGATTGCCCATGGGTGGAAAGCTCAGTCCCACTGTATCCATTTGGGGATTCAGGGGTATCTGATTCCAACCACCCTCCCCGTCCAATACCCCCCACATGTGTCATATATATCCCCTGTCTACTGTCTTGTCTATTTTGCCTGTCTTCTTACCCAACTTACCTTCCCAAAATACCTACTATCCTTACCAACATCCCACTCTCACCTTAAAAAATAAGGGCATCGGTTCCCAAAAAGAAAAGTATGCCCCATACATAACTGTCCATTTCACACACGTGTCCACTGAACACATGTAATCTGGTCCAATTGGCATGGCAACACATTACTGTTGTCTTCACCCCCCTCTCTCAGGGGTTTGAGTGTCCAAATTCACCTCCAAATTCTATAGAAATTCACAATTGTTGCTGTAGAAGAAATGGGCAACTATGGACCTTTCCTACACCTGTCCTGTACATCCCTAGCTACCTTTCCTACTGTACTTCTCTCTGTATGCACCCTTTTTGTCACTTTCTTATCACCCCATTTTTCTTTTCTTTTAAAGAAATTAGCATGGGGTAAGAGGGAAGAAACGGTGCTAAGTGAAGCTAAAATGGATTAACTGTAGCTTGGCATCACTTACCATCACACAAACCTGTGAAAACCCATTTACAGCTGCTTAAAACTGCCTTAATCATTCTGTCTGCATCAGCCTCTGTTCTGTCCAGCAAGAAAATAAACAGCCCTTGCAGATCTTGAACTCAGGACCCTGTACACACTAGTCACAGCAATTTGCCACTAAGCCGTCTGAGCTGTAGGATTTTCTGCTGTTTTTCAAACATATCAATAGGGAAGAAGCATTGTGGAATCACTAATGATTGGTATTTACAAAAAAAAAAAAAAAAAAAAATATATATATATATATATATATATATATATATATAACATATACATATATAGATAGGTATGTATGGAGATACACACACACACACACACACACACACACACACACACACAGATTTTTCTGATGTCAAGAACAGTTTTGGTTCAAAATAAGTAAGTGACACTACAGCCGACAATGATATCCGAGATTTTGAGACATGCAAAGACAATATTTTTAAACTAGAGAGATTAGCTATCAAAATAGCGTCTTTGCAGTTAAAAATCTTATATTTTGAAGAGAACATTAGACGTTGTGTTGTACCACAAGGTTTAAGGGTCTTTAGATTCCCTAATTGTGTTAATTATGGTGACCCCCTGTATAAAGAATCAGTTGAATTATTTAATAATACAGGTGTTTCGCTCATGAAAGCTCTGGTGGTGCAGTACAAAAATGGCATTGTCTCTATGAGAAGTGATTTAGAGACTTTATACAAAGATATCAAATTGTCACTGAGCTTTCCTTCATTTAACAATTTGTATTGTGGTATAGCTGCTAAAGTTGACCGGCACAAGGCTTCTGTTATAGTCAGGAAGTGAGGTAAACTGACAAGAGACCTATATTCCTATTCGAATGGCTCAGCATATCCGCTTAATTCTAACAATTTGAGCCATGGTAGGAAACAGTTCTTTTCTGCAGCAACTAGAGAAACAGTAAATAATAATGCCAACAACGATGATAATTTGACTGTGAGGCCTGATAATTCTGGTGGCTCTGGTGCCATTGACAATGTCAATGTTAATGGGCAAACTAGCCAAAATTCAAACAACTTGGGTGGTGCCAGTGGTACTGATCCTTTTTTGGTGGACTCCACAGGCAACAAAAAGACTCCAAAATGATCACAACAGGCAGAGAACAAGAACAAGGGAAAGGGGAAAGGTCGGAAAAAGAACTGACTTTTGGCATTGAAATTTTGAATCTTACTAGTGATGAACTTAACCAAGATATTGTTTTTGTGTTAAAACATAGTTTTTCCTTTATACCTTCAAATACTGTGAACATCCCTAGATTGATAGCTTGACTTCAGGTTATATCTAAGGAAATTAAATTTGAAATTTATTTTTGATAATCTTCCTGAAGTCAGGAGTGAAGTGGCAATTTGCAAGAAAAATAGCACTTATAGTCCTGCTTTAAATTCTACCATTCAAGTCTTTGGCACACTTTGTGAAAGACAGTTTAGAACTTTGAGAGTAGGACCTTATGTTTCTAATTTGCCAGAAGGAGAAAGAAAGGCTCTTTTTGATTTGAGTAAGAATAACGATGTTAGAGTTATGAAAGCTGACAAGGGGGGCTCATTAGTTGTCATGAAGACCACAGAATATGAATTAGCTATGTTAACCTTACTCAACGATGACAAACGCTATAAAGAATTTACTAGTGAATTTATTCTTAACTGCTTTCAAAGGTTAGATACGATGCTATTTGATTTGTTTTGTGAGATCAGCATAGATTTTGACACCTACAGGTTCTTACAGGTCGAATACCCTAAAATGGCAGTCCTGTTTGGTATTCCCAAGGTAAATAAGGACCAAGTTAGCCCTCCTTTTAGACCTATAGTGTCAGCAGCTCATTCAAAAACTCATCCTATTTCCATTTGGCTAGACAATATGCTTAATCCAGTGGTTCAGAAATCAAAGTTTTACCTGCGTGATTCTTGGCATTTACTAGAATTATTAAGTGAACTTGAGGTTTCTGAAGCTTTTTTCTTTGCTAGTCTAGATGTCACTTCCTTATACACAAGTATAAATCAGGAGGTAGGTTTAGAATACCTGAGATAATACTTGACACAACACACATCTCTTGGGAACAATACAGTTAACACTGTTTGTACCCTTATGGAGTCGGTTCTTACCAACAATTTTTTCAAATTTAGTAGTAGTTTTTGCTCCATCTTTTGCGAACATTGTCATGGCCCACTGGGAGTTAAGATTTTTTTAGACAACATTTTGTTCTACAGGCGCTACATAGAACTATTAACCTAATTGCGGTCCTGTGTTTGGATTTATTGTTTCCCTTGGTGTTCACTTTTTATCCAACTTATGAACAATATATAGATATATTACCAATAAAGACTGAAATATATATATATATATATATATATGTGTGTGTGTGTGTGTGTGTGTGTGTGTATTAAAATATGTATATCTATATATATATATACATACATGTACGGAGCTACAGTTATATGAAAGGGAACGTATGAAAAAGAACAAAACAAATACACACACACACACACACACACACACATATATATATATATATATATATATATATATATATATATATGAATATATTAATTTTTCCATAACATGCAGTGTTGTCATACCTCAGAACACCTTAGTACAAGGGGTTTGGACCAAGCCAAACAAAGTGGGGGGACAAGGGTATGGAACACTGTCTGTCCTAACATATGTTGAATGCAATATCACGTCTGAGAAATCAATTGCCTGTCATTATGCAGTGAGCCCCTTCCACACATCATCCCACTGAATTGTCAGAAATACACACCTGTCATGGGGACCAGACCAAATATACGAGCCAGACAACTTTACATCTTATGAACACCTGGAAAGTTGAGAGCTATGAGTGCAGCTATGCAACATTAAGGAAACTACATTAAGCTGACAAGCATGGCACCAAGCACCATCCAAAATACAGTCAGGACAACACCACACTACCCCAAAGCAGCTCTGGGAATTACACATACATTAGCTAATACAGCACACACTACAGGGATGTAACTGTACTGAAAAAAGATACCGGTGTGAAAGTGCATACACACACCCAGTTACACCACAATCCTACCAAATACTACAGTATAATGACTTTGTGGACAGATATAGCTTGAATGACAGTCACACGATACCCTTACATATATTGATCCAGGTCACAGTGTAGCTGGACTTGTGTGGTGGTATGTGACATGTCTCAGAATGTCATACAAACATGTACTGCTGATAGACCACTGGTAACTGGAGCAGCATGCACAGTTGGATACAAAAGTATGCATTCCACTCACATCTGCCCCCACCCTACACAGACCAACTAATAAGTAAACAGTATGGTGCTACACATTTTTGATAGGCCGTACACAATGGCCAGACATACACCAACCTCCTGATTGTACAGAGTTCCACAGTTTTTCCAGCCTTTGCCCTCTTATTTATGGCCCCTACCCCTGAATATGTGTGGGATTCCACAACATCACTTGGACAATATCAGGAATGACAGCACTAAATAATGATAGACCATGCCTATCCACCTCATAGTGCATGACATATGGACAATGCCTGACACAATAGGGGTACAGCAGCCCAGAATCAAGGGCATATGTACAATAGTGCTGTTATAAACTGCAAAAGTTATTTGCAATGATGGCTATGGCAGTCTGGTAACACATTGAGTGTGTCATAGCTGAGGTACAGCTGCACACAATGACCAGGTCTGTGTAACAGTTATTGCATGTGCCACAGAGTTTATAGGGCTGAGGGGTGTATACAGGTAAGTGTATGGTACTAGATGGTAGTAGACATCAGCAAAAAAGTGGACAATCGGAAGTGTATTAGGTGTAATATACCTCAGATTGTCAATATCCACACCCCCAGAGGATATTGTGTTGACCAAACTCACAGAGAATACCATTCACACACACACACACACACACACACACACACACACACACACACACACGCACACACGCACACACGCACACACACACACACACACACACACACACACACACACACACACACACACACAAGAACATAATTGCCAGTGTTTGTTTTGGAACCTCTACCAATCTAGTTAGTGGTACTACAATGTTAGGCAGTTATCACAGGTGGCACAGAGCTTATAGTGTGGAGAGTGTTCCACAGTGTGTGCAAAGTGAATTACATCATGTTCTCATGTAAGGTATAGCACTGAGGGGTGTACTGGGTGTGAATAGATTCATAATACTGTCACACATGAGTCTACACACTCCCAAACACTGCGGTACACACCAATGCACACACACAAATATGCCAGTACTGTGATTAGCAGTCCTGCCTCTCTAGCTATTCATCCCATACTGTTACATAGCTGTTGCACACAGCAGTGGGCTTATAGGTCTGCAGAGTGTCTACAGATACCTCTACAGTTGATATAAAAAGCAGCCCTTGTAGAGTGGAATGTAGGACATGTGCTGGGAATACCATCGTCTAAAATTGTAGACCATGGCTATTCAGTGGATATAGTCCTCATTTAAACACTCTCAGGATATTGGTCTTGCACACACACACATTTGGCAGGACTGAGATTAGAACCACTACCTATCTAGTTATTGCTACTAAACTGTTATGCATTTATTGCATGCTCCACGGAGTTTGTAGGATAAAGTGCATTCCAATATTCCTCTAAGGTGAACAACATCACCAGGCTTCATAAATTATGGCAATGGGAGATGTACTGGCTGGGAATGAACTCAAAATGCTCTAACCTACAGAAATATACACAATGGGAGGGTGACCTAATGGTTAAGGTGTTTGCATTACAAACACAAGGTGCAGGGTTTGTCTCACAAGAGATAATTGGCTAGGCTTACAATGGCTCACAAGGGCAGTTAGCCTAGTACTAACCTATGAACCTATGAACAATGACAAACACAGATACAATCATACACACATTTGCCAGAACTGAGGTTAGCAGCCCTCCTTATCTTGTTATCAGTCCATACTGTTACATAGTTCCTGCACAACACATCTCTTATTGGGCTGAAGAGTGTCATCAGATACCTCTACAGTTGATGGACACAGCGGGCCTCATACAGTGGACCTAGGGACATGTACTGGGAATCTTTTTCTGTTTAAAAACTTTCATAGCTTGTTGTCTTAGGCTATTGTATAAACTGAAACATTTACTCTGTGTAATTATCTCTTGGCTAGTGGGGGCTGGTTCTTTTGTGTTCTTGTAAAAAAAAAGTTGTTGTTCTGGTCTTTGGTGCAGGCTGGAGAAGTTGTTTGACCGCAACTGAGCTACAAAATATAAGTATTTTTTGATTATTTTAACAGATTACTGTTTTTATAATTTAATATATATAAAGCACTTTGTCTATTCAGAATCTTCAGAAATCTTTTTCTGTTTAAAAACTTTCATAGCTTGTTGTCTTAGGCTATTTTGTCCCACCGTCCCTCCCTGTTGGTGTCTTGCTCTTATACTTGGTGGCTTTGCAGTTGCCTGCCCCTACTGTGACACACCTCCCAGTCTAGTGTCATTAGCTCATTCTTCTTAATACAGAGAGAACATTTGATAAGGCCTTCTGTTCCTCCTTTTTACCTTTC
The DNA here is from genome assembly GCF_019279795.1 of Protopterus annectens. Taxonomy (NCBI): domain Eukaryota; kingdom Metazoa; phylum Chordata; order Ceratodontiformes; family Protopteridae; genus Protopterus; species Protopterus annectens. Next base: position 1,498,379,452 of record NC_056735.1, read on the forward strand.
CAAAAAGTAAAACAAAACTTTTTTTTTCTTCTTCGCCTGAATCTTCTTGTGTTCTGACTGTCCTTCTCAAACATATTGGAAATATACAGTATATTTCAGAGCATTTGTTATAACTATATTTGCTATAACTGATTTAAGTATTTTTTCTGGCTTTTTGAATATTTACTGCTTAGCGACTACATCTTAGCCTGTTTATACAGCTCTGCATTCTATTTAAACTGTTTTTGTGTTGATTAACTGTTTTGCACTCTTAAAAAGTTATTTGTTGCTTAATTTTACCTGTAGGCTAACACACTCAAGTGTGCTAGCCAGTTAAAAGCATTTATAGCATTTACTGTCTGTTTTTTCCTTGTCTCTGTAAAAAAAAAAAAAAAAAAAAATCTCTTGTTTTCCCACCTTACTGAACTAGAGTAGTCCAGTTTCAGAGTTGCTGATCCCTGGGCTTTGTTTTAGTTCCTGTTACTGATCCATTGCCTTATTAGGAAGGAGGGAAGTTTCTTTGCTTACCAGTGGGAGTGGGAAGCACTGAGCAGCCTTTTGTCCGAATTGGTGAAGTTTCAGCCAGAAACTAGTAGTCTATTGGTCGTTTGGGCCAATTCTAGCTCCTTTCAGCCCCCTGCTATAAAACACACTAAACACGTGTTTTCCAGCTTGTACCAACTCTGCACAGATCCTCGTGGTGGCCTGCAGAGTGATCCAAGCAGCAGAGAGCTAAAAGAGTGACTTTCTACCAGATATAAGTATTTTTGTGGCTTTCCCACTGTTATTAAGCTAGCGACTGCATTTCACCTGTTTACTGCTACTTTAAGTGATTTCTGCATTTTACACTGTTTATTGCACTTTAAGTTACTAATTGTTGCAAATTGTTTCTGTAGGCTACACACTAAAGTGCGCTAGCCGATTTACAGCATTTATAGCATTTACTGTCTGTTTTTTTCCTTATCTCTGTAATAAAACAAAAAATCTCTTGTTTTCCCACTTTACTGAACTAGAGTAGTCCAGTTTCAGAGTTGCTGATCCCTGGGCTTTGTTTTTAGTTCCTGTTACTGATCCATTGCCTTATTAGGAAGGAGGAAGTTTCTTTGCTTACCAGTGGGAGTGGGAAGCACTGAGCGGCCTTTTGTCCGATTTGGTGAAGTTTCAGCCAGAAACTAGTAGTCCATTGGTCGTTTGGGCCAATTCCTAGCTCCCTTCAGCCCCTGCTATAAAACACGCTAAACTGTACTGCTGATCTAACCAGCATATACTATAACTGAAAAGTTCATCTGTACTTGATTCCCAAGTAGACTATTCTCTATCTGTAAAGCCTAGCACTTACTCCTACAGTACTTGCACCTTGATAAAGCACTCTTATTATAGATAGTACCCCACCAGCCCAAAACCCACTTCCCGAGTCCTTTGAAAGTTCTTTATCTACTACTTCTAGTATGTCGAGGATCAGTTGCTACTGTCCTCTCCAGCTCAACTGGTGAACCTGGGAATATTGAGGCAATGTTACAATTGCCTCATGTACACTGACAATCCTCTCCTTCTCCCACAAAACACAAATACATGCGAGAGATGCAACTATACGGCCAAACTGGAGGCTGAGCTCTCTCAACATAGGACTGGCAAGACCAGACAGGAGGAGAAGGCAACCACACACAATACATACCCAGTCACACATGGTACCATCACAACTTCAAATCATACACATACTCACACAAAGACATACTCGGAGGCTCTGGTCAAAAATTTACCAACACAGCAGAGGTCACCAAAGCAGACACCCAAACAACTACCACCTCACGACCCAACACATGCAACACATAGACCACACAGTCAGAGTGTCAAACAGTCACAGCCCTTAAGGCCAAATAAAATGCCAGACACACTTGTCATTGGTGATTCCATAGTCAGACACACTGACGTCCCGCTCACCAGACTGAGTAAGGAGAAGGTCACAGTAAGCTGCCTGTCGGGTGCTAGAATCCGCCACATAACGCAAGCACTCAGGTCTCTCAACAGCAGGTACAAGTACGACTCAGTCATTGTCCACGCTGGTGTCAACGACCTGAGACGTACCTCCTTGGACTACATGTAAAGGGACGTCGAGGAGCTCTCTGATTATGTAGCCCAGGCAGGTATGACCCTGACCTTGAGCAGTATCCTACCTTCACCTAGAATGATGCCACAATACAGTGATAAGATGATCAGCTTTAATAATTGGCTTAAATTCTGGTGTCATTCAAAGGGGATCCAATGTCTGTCTGCCTGGGATGACATGCTGGACAAGCCACGCTGCTTCAAGGGACGGCTTGCACCTGTCACCCTGGGCTTCCGGATATTGGCAAAGGCTCTTGCCACCCCATAGTGCCTTTTAGGCAAGGCTCAAATTCTAAACCTACCACCCTAGAACACCAAAAGGAAAAAACTAAGGGTAATGCTGCTCAATGCCAGAAGTCTCAATCTCAAGATGCACTTTTCGAGGCCCTTCTCAATATGGAGAACATCGATGTCTGTGCTGTGACAGAAACCTGGTTCAAGGCTCCTGAGAGCACCCCAGCACTAACAGGTTTCACCTCATATCATACGTTCCGGCCCCAAAATCCGGACAACACCAAGAAAGGAGAGGGGTGTCCATATTCATAAAGGACACCCACACCTCAAGGTTGGTGGCAACGCACGATGCATCGGAGACCATCCAGGTGCAATTAACCATAGGCAAGACTGCTCTGCAATTTGTAGCATGTTACAGGCCACCCTCTCAAACTCAGGAACCTCACATGGCCTTCCTGAAAACATTGGAGGATAAATGTATCTCCAAACACCATCATACTAGGTGACTTCAACTACCCTAATATAGACTGGGAACACTACTCAAGCCCGAACACTCTAACCCAAAGATTCCTGGAGTTCATAAACTCAAATGCCATGGAACAACTAGTCACCATCCCACAAGAGGTGAAAACATACTTGATCTCATCATCACGAACATGGGATCAAAATGTTCAACACCGAAGTATACCCCTCACTGGTGAGATCAGATCACAAACTAATCTCGCTGGAGGTCCTCATCCCGCCCCACCTGAAACAAAAAGACCACAGTGAAAAACTTCTCAAAAGCCGATTTCACACTTCTAAAAACTAGTGTGGTCTCCTTTAAGGCCCCTGAGCCAGTGGTAAACATTACTCAAACCGCTGAATCACTTACAAATGCCTTCTACCAGCACCTACAGGACTGCATGGATCAGGCAATCCCAAACAAAACTAAGACTCTCTGTACCAAAGGCAAGCGTCCAGTCTGGTGGACCCCAGCCATAAACAAGCTCTACAACAAAAGGAGGAAGCTACTACAAGATAGAGCAAAATCCTTGAAAGGTAAGACACCTTTGATCATTATAAGTAAAAACTAAGAGCTCTCATAAAATCATCCAAGGCAAATTTTGAGAGAAAAATCGCCAAGGACTCTAAAGACAATCATAAGGCCTTCTTTAGCTATGTTAGAAACCTAGGAGGAAACTCCCAGATATGCTCAGAATTAGTTCAAAATGATGTGAAAATTACTGAACCTACACACATTGCTAACATACTGGCTGACAGGTTCAGTGCAAACTTCTCCCCCTCCCCAAAGGAGAGATATCTATTCCAGAGGATTGTAGCCCCCAAACATCTCCAACGCCCAGGTGAGAACTGCCCTCACTAAGGCAAAAACACAGCATCCATGGGACGGATGGTGTCCCCGGCTGTGTGCTTCATGAACTCAACGAGGAATTAAACCCACAGTTAGGACAGCTGTTTAATCTTAGCCTCACCTCAGGATATTACCCAAGGAGTGGCGCCTGGCGACTGTGGTCCCACTTCATAAGGGCGGTGCCTCCACAGACCCTGGAAATTACCGCCCATTAGCTTGACAAGCCTTATCTGCAAAGCCATGGAGAGGATCATAATGGAACTCATAAATAAAGACATAGGGAACTTGCAGACTTTGGATCCAACCCAGTTTGGCTTTGTCAAAGGCAGATCCTGCCTCTTAAACTTGGTTGACTTTTTCGAGACAGTCACCAAGGCCATTGATGAGGAAAGGCAGTCCATACAGCCTACCTCGACCTGGCAAAGGCCTTCGACACAATACCCCACTCAGGTATCATCAAAAACTCATCAGCTTGAATGTAAACCCATACATCACAAGATGGGTTGCAAACTGGCTAAGCGACAGAACCCACAGGGTCAGAGTTGCTGGAGCCATGTCAGACTCAAAGCCTGTCACAAGTGGTGTCCCACAGGGCTCAGTCCTGGGTCCACTCTTGTTCGGCATCTACTTTTCTGAAGTACAAGCAAACACAGGAGGGTTATGGCTGACAAAGTTTGCAGATGACTGCAAACTGGGCCATAGTCGAAAACACATCTGACACAGATATCCTCCAGAAGGGCCTCACAGAAACGGATAACTGGTGCCAGAGCCATGGCCTGAAGTTAAACGCCAAAAATGCATAGTCATACCCTTCGGGAAAAACAAGGTTACCCCTAGCTACCATATAGGTGACAATCCACTGAGCACAGAAAAGTCATCAGGGATCTGGGGACCCAAGTTGACAGTAGTCTTTCGTTTGACACTCATGTTGCTAAAGTAGTTAGGAAAACCTTCTATATCGCCCACCTGATCATGAAGGGATTCACATCTAGATCAAGGGAGGTCATCGTCCCCTGTACTCATCACTCATTAGACCTATGATTGAGTACAATGCCCGTTCGAATGTATCTGACCAGACACCTGATGCAGCTTGAAAGGCCCCAAAAGTTCCTCACCAAAAGGATAAAGGGTCTCAAAAATATGTCTTATGCTGCCCGACTGAAAGAACTCCAGCTTTATTCAGTCTCATACCGCTTGCTCAGAGGTGACCTGTGCCTGACATATAAGGCCATGTCAAACCCAGATTTGATGAATATGCTTCACCTCAAAAAATCTAGATCCCTCAGAACCACAAGGGCGGGAGACTTAAACCTTGACACGGTTATAAATAGAACGTGCTGGAGGGACAGATTCATCACCCAGAGACTCCCTATGCTGTGGAACAAAATCCCGGTACATGTGAGGCAGAGCACCTCGCTGGCCTTGTTCAAGAGGAATCTTGACCAATGGATGGGAGATCGCAGATATACCCCAGGGATTACTTCAGTGTCACTGCTTGACAGAGGCACAGAAAAATGATACGCATAGTTTTTATTCAAACTAAAGGGGTGGCGAAAGCCACATAACTATGGGCTAGGCTTATAAATGCCCTTGGGCAGATAGCCTAGTATGAACCTATGAACCTATGAACCTATAAAAATTTAAAACCCACCCCCATTAGGTATAGTACTCACTCAAGCACAGGATACTGTTGTCACACACACAGTCACACATTTGACAGGACTGAGATTAGAACCCCTACCTATCTAGTCATTGGTACTACTGTAATATATATTTATCACACACGCCACAGACCTTGTAGGGTGCAGATTGTTCCATGGCTCTTCTAAGGTGAGCAACATCACTAGTCCTTGTAAAGTATAGCAATGTGCAGTGTACTGGGAGAGTGAGGCCTCAAAATGTTGTCTCCTACAAATATACACATGTACAAATACTTGTACACACATACACACACCACACACACACATACATTTGTCAGGACTCAGATTGGAACCCCTACCTATGTAGGTATTGGTACTATAGTGTTATGCAGTTACTGCAAGCACCAGAGAGCCTATGGGGAGAAGAGTGTCACAATGTACCTTTAAAGTGTATAACATCACCAGCCCTTGCAAAGTATGGCAATGGGGGGTGTAGTGGGTGAGAATGGCGTCAAAGTACTTTCACCTACAACTTTACATGCTCACAGACACTTTTATACACAGTCATGCACACACACACACACACACACACACACACACACACACACACACACACACACACACACACACGTTTGCCAGTACTGAGATTCATAAGTTCATGTGTTCAAAGGTGTGTACCAGGATAATGGCCATGGAGCCATTGCAAGCCTAGCCCAAGGGAGTACCCTGGCATCATGCCACCTGCCATTTGTGCACAGTGCATCTATCAACTATTGCCACTTAAATGATCCCCATGGTGACAGTTAAATTCCTCATTCACTCATCCAGATTTCTCTTGAAGAGGGCCAGTGAGGTGCTCTGATTGACACGTATGTGACATATAGTCCATAATGTGGCCAGTCTCTGGGTTATGGACCTGTCCCCCAGCATATTCTGTTAATTGTGGTGATGGATTTGTGGTCTCTGTGGCATGTGGTGCAGATGGATTGGGATTTCACTAGGTGTGGCATTCCTAACAGGGCTGGACAGACATGGCTTTGTCAGTCAAGTGAAGATCGCATGTAAGTAGCCAAGATGTGACCAAGAATACTTGGAAGTATTGGACTCTGTCCGTATGGTACAGTTGTTTAAGCCTTGGGTCCTATTTGTGAGGTACATTTGCAGCCTCCCCAGTTGTTGCAGGTGTCTAGTGAGGTACATGGCAAAAAGGCCATTGTATTTTATGTTTGACCTATTGATGGGAGAGTAGAAGAGGACACTGACCTCTTCCTTCCTGGATGCAACACCTCAGTTATGAGATGTGCCGCATAGACAGACTTTCTGTCTACAGTGGCAATGTGGTGGTCATAAGAGAAGTCGCTGTCAACATGTATTCCCAGACCTCTTATAACAACTTCTGTGTCAAGTGGACTACCGGCGATATGATAATTCATGGAAACCATGTTAATCCCAGAGGGGATGGCGAAACATTTCTTGCCATTGAGCCTAAGACCAGTGTTTGGACAACAGTCATAGGTCTCACTGGGGACTGTATGAAGGATGTCATTATAATTTGGGCATGTAAACATTGCACCCACCTTGCAGTTGTCTGCAAACATTGTAAGCCCGAGTCCCTTTGTGTTGGGCTGAATGTCAGAGGCGTACATACCGTACATGGGGGGAACCAGTACCACACCCTGTGGTACTCCACTCATGACTGATCAGCAGTCTGACATGGAGTCCATTGCCCTCATGCTGTGTGTTCCATCCATGAGCCAGTTTGCAACCCCCTTAGTGACATAGGGGTTGATGCCTAGTTGAGTGTGTTTGTCTATGATTTCTGAGTGGTGAATGGTATCAAAGGATTAAAAGCCCAACCTATCTTGGTTTTGATACCATGCTGTTACATAGTTATTTCACATAGCACACAGCTTATAGGGCTGCAGAGTGTCAACAGCTACCTCTACAGTGGTTGACAACAGTGGGCCCTGTACAATGGAAATCGGGTTGTGTACTGGGTGGACCACACTAAAAGATTGCAAAACCCACCCACCCATGGATATAGTAGATACACGCACACATTTACAAGGACTGAGATTCAAACCCTTACCTATCTAGTTATTGCTATTGTAGTGTTATACATTTATCGCATGTGCCATGGAGTTTATAGAATGAAGAACATCCCAGGTTTCTTCTAAGGTGAGGGACATTAGCAGCCCTTGTAAAGTATGGCAACTGGAGATGAACTGGTTGAGGACAGCCACAAAATACTGTAACTTACAGATATGCACACATACAAACACACTCATGCACACATTTGCCTGCACTGAGATTAGAACCCTTACCTAACTAGTTTGTTGCACTATAGAAGTACACAGTTATCACAAGTGCCACTCAGCTTATAGAGCTGATAGCTTCCCAAAGGTATCTGTAAAGTTGACTGACATCAGCAGCACTGCTAAAGTAGAGTGATGGAAAGTGTACAGGGTAGTACACATCTAAAAAAAGGTACAACTAACACAAGATGTGGTTTTCACATGCAAATACACAATTGCAAGCACTGTGATTAGAACCCCTGTATATCTAGAGATTTGTACTATAGTATTATGCAGATATTGCACACGCTACAGAGCTTACTGGGCTGACATCTGGCCTAAGGTGCTGATAAAGGGAGAGACATCAGCAGGACTGATAAAGTAGGGCACTGGGTGGGAAACTTATCAAAACACATCTTCTTACAAACATACACACACACTTATACACCCACTCACACATTTGCCAGACTTGAGATTAGAACCCTTACCTAGATAGTGATTTGCATTATAATGTTATGCAGTTATCGCACATGCTACAGAGCTTACTGGGCTGACAATTGGCCAAAGGTGCTGATAAATGGAATTACATCAGCAGGACTGATAAAGTGGGGCACTGGGAAGGGTTGTGGGTTGGAATGACCTAAAACTGTTTCTTCTACAAACACACACTCCCTCATTCTCTCGAATGTCTCACACACACACACACACACACACACACACACACACACACACACACACACACTGGCCAGTATTGAGATTAGAACCCCTACTATAGTGTTATGCAGTTATCACATGCAGTACAGAGATTATAGGGGTGACAGGTGCCCAATGTCCAATGGTACTTCTAAGGTGAATGACAGCAGCAGATCTTGTAAAGCAGGGCAATGTGAAGTGTACTGAGTGGGAACAGTCTTCTAATACTTAGACCTACGTGGACACACACACACACACACACGCGCACACACACACACACACACACACACACACACACACACACACACACACACACACACACAGGTGATGTGATATTATAAACCCAGCCTCAGTACTGTTACATGATGGGGCTTACCTTTTATGATGGCACGTGCAACTGTTTACAACTGATATGCCACTGTTCACAGCAGGACATCACTGTATGCCATTCAGCATATCTGTGTGTGTGTGACTTACTCTGTGTCCTCCTGTATCTTTCCCTCTCTATCACTGTCTGCCTCTCACTTCCCCACATCTATGTGCATGTATGCTTGACATATGTTTTTATCTGTTGCCCATATATATGTGCATGTATGCATCTAACGCAACAGATGCAGATATATCACATATGAGCCACCTACAGGCAGCTGAGGGTAATCCTGTCTGATGTGTGTGTGTAGGGACAGTTGAGGTGTACATAGATGTCTGTATGCACAGACATATATACACAATACAGTCATATATTCCAATGTGGGTTCCCAACTGTCCTGTGATTGTCTAAGTGTAGGAGCATGCCCAGTATGACCTTCTGTAGTTAGAATGGGACTCCTGTCCAGAGATAGATGTACTCCACTCCTGGGTTTGTGTGCTACAACCATGCCTCTCGGGAGTACACAGGACTTCCTTCAGCATACTGGGTTTGTTTAGCAGACATTTTCTGACATATCTATAGACTGACACTGCAATGTATTGTGTCATTACCTAGTGCCAAACATCCTCAGATCATCACAGTGCTTTACCAGAGGAATACTACTTGTTTGATGCCTAGACCAATACTATGAGGACAGCTATGTACATTCTTGCCCAACAAAGCCATTTGTGAGGTGTGGCTACAGCCAGTTGCGTAATGACATGCTGTGTAAACGGTCCAGCAACCTGGTGATATACTGGCTAGGGATCTCCTGCTTGTGTGGTATCTTTCTAACTTGAGATGTCATATCCTTGTGTGGGCATACTTCTCATCTGTACATTTTTTGGCAGCTTGTCCAGGTGTTTGGCTAGAGGTTTCATCCTGTCTATGTAAACTTGTGTTTTTATGGCAAGTTAGTTGCATATAATTGAAGAGCGGTGTACAAAATAATGACTGACATTACTGTTTCAGACTACGTAACCTTTACACAATTCCCACTACTGCAAACCCCTCACCCTACTAACTTTCTTAGTATGTAAGGGTGATATCTACAACGCATACCTATCATTGTGCCTTTGTTCCACTTTTATTTCTGCCCTTGTCCAGGCATCTTGCTGTCAGAGGTTGGGAGTTATGGGAGTGGGAATAGAGTACATTCTACCTTGCAGGCATGTCCATCAACTGTAAAAGCAAGCACAATAAAAAAGGATTATTGAAAATAACCACTGACAATAGTACCAAAAAGCATTTATATTCACAAAAGCCTTGGCACTTTAGCTACACATCCTTCAAGATGTCCCTTATATGTGTAGTATATTCAACATAGCTCTATGAATTTCAGGTATGTCAGTGGCAGAGCAGTGTGTATCACTGACATGCATAACAGTTGGCACTGCAGTTATCAGCAACATGGCCCTGTCAAAGACAGCACTGTCCCTAGGGCACTACGAGATGACTGCCAGGAGGGCTTGCTGGCCAGATCCTGACAGTATTAACCACACATACACATAGCTCATTAACCCCCGCATATTGTGGACAAGCAACATGTTTTCATGAGTATTGGTACAGCCCTGCCAATGTGTGCTATGCTGCTATTTCCCTGCAAACATACATGTTACTTCATTTGTGTGGGTATATGGTGGGCACACCTGTCAACTGTATACATTTGCACAGACTGTGCTGATATTTGCTTTACATTTTGGTTCCATTTACCATACTATTGTGCCCTGTTTTGGGGACTAGAGGTATATCAGTAAAGAGCACAGGTCAGATTGTAATGGCATACATTTGAGTTTTAGACTTCTTACCTTTCATAGCCTTACTGCAACTGCGGGTCCTGCTGTGCTATCACTGTGTGAGTCTGTAGGGGGTAATTCAACATTGCCACCATTTCTGTGCCTTTACCAGACATTTCACTGTGGTTTTCTACAGCTGACTTGCTGTGAGGGTGTGAAGGATGGGTATGGGACCCCCACACTGGCATCCATGCCTGTGACCTATGACCCCCCAGTTAGTGGGATTTGCCATCTTGGGTACTGTGGCATACAGTGTGGAGGACAGTTTTTGCCAGACATTTCACGGTGTCTCACATAGCTGTCAGTTGTGTGCTGCTATCCCAGTAGGCCACCCAACTCCCTCACATGCATGCAGTATTACCATAGATATGCTACCAAAACATACTAACACATTTATTGTTAAGAAGACTGACTTACCTTGTGCTTGTGACAGTTGTGAGGACAGTGCTTGAGAGCCATCTATGTTGGAAGCACACAGTACACTGCCTATACATGGTAAGTTATAGTAATGTGATGTGTGTGTCATCCATTATACTGTGTGTGTGACTCAGAGAGAGATGTCAGTCCATGGGGTCCTTACAGTGTCAGTGTGTGTGCTATGCATTGCCTCTTTGAAAAGGCCTGAGCATACTGGGCACTTCTCCATCTGCCTACAGAAGCAGGCTCAAGGGCCTCCTCCTCTGAGTCCCTCTGTGCCTGTGGGGACCTTGGCAGTGGTGGGCTGTGTGTCCCTTCCCTGTGCTGTTCCTGCTGCAGCTGTTTCTGCAGGTCATATTGTGTAGCATGGCACATACTATGAACATGTGTGCACATGTGGCTGGGGAGTACTGCAAGGCTCCACCAGATATGTCAAGGCAGCGGAACTGTGACTTGAGCATCCCAAACACATGCTCAATAATAACCCTGGTTTGTTCATGTTCCTCATTATGACATTCTTGTGTGTACATTTCTGATGGGTGTCATCATCCATGGCTCTAGTGCATAGCCAGCATCCCCCACCAGATGGCCATATGGGATAACCCTACTGGCAAATGCCTGGTACAGCTGTGATGAATGCCAGATGTGGGAGTTGTGATAGCTTCCATGGCTGCCAGCACATACCTTCATGATAATACCCTGGGCATTGCACATGACCTGGCAGTTGATGGAGGGGACTCCCTTGCAGTTTATGTAGACCCTACCCTGTTCACTGGGTGGTACATTGATGTGGATGTGCATGCAATCTATGGCACCCAGTATCCCCAGGTATTCTGCTACACAGTGGAAGAGATGCATATTGCTGGTCCTTTCCTCATGGGTGTTGGGGAAGTAAATGTGCTCACTGGCATGTGGTAGCATGGTAACCAGCAACTGGTGGAATACCCTGGATGCAGATGCCTGTGAAACCCCCATGATGTCCCCAGTAGGTCTTTGAAAAGTACCTGTAGCTAGAATTCTTAAGGGTATGCATAACTTGGTATCTACTGGGATGGGCTCTCCTCTGTTATCACTAGGTCTGAGTTGAGGCTAGCACAGCTCGGTGATTTGCTGAAGTATGTCTCTGTCCATCCTGTAGTACTCTACTATCTCCAGATCATGTAGCCCCTAGTAAGTTACCCTGATCCTGAACATTCTTCTCCTCCTCCTCGGTCTGCGGCGGTGGGCACATTATCCTCCTCTCCGCCCTCAGCCTCTAGCACATACTGATGGTTCAAAGCAATGGCAGCCGCTAACAGTTTTCCAGTTAAAATTCCCCCACATATGTACACCAATGATCCAAAGTTTGTGGAAAAAACAGACTGTAAAGTGTTTCCATAGTTTATAATGTTGTGCTGCAGATGCCTGTATGATTGGCTGACTATGACAAATTCCACCTGCTGGTTATATAATTTGTTCTTAATTGCTTTTGTTCTGCATTTTCCTTTTTTTTCTTTTTTTCCCCTTCCCATTTCTTCCCCTTTTAAGCTCTGAGGCGCACCGTGCAAACCCGGTGCCCAAATGTAAACAGTCCTGCTATTTCTATTTTTTTTTTGTTTGTTTGTTTTAGACCCAGTATGCGCCATGCATACATGATTAGCTAATATAAACATGAAGAAATGGCCCTCTCTGGATGTGAACATGCTGTTCTTTTCATGGAATAAGTTAAAGCAGCCTCAGACACACACTCTTGCTTAGCTGTGCTTAGCTAAGCTTATCTGTGCACCATAGGGCTCCAATGTGCTTACAATATGCATGACAAACCCCTTTTCATGTCTTTTGCTCCTCCTAATTACATGATCATGCTATAGCACCTACATAGTTAGGTGCAGTTTGAAGATTTTTGTGATTCAGTAAATTTCCCCTCATTTGCATACCCCACTGCCTTAGTCCATAGTTACTGCACTAACACAGAGCCTTTCCCATTGACAATCACTGTTCCCTGGTATTGTTTTGATTCTGCATGCCATAAACTATAATGGCAACATGCAGATTTCCCTTAAAATTGAGATTTGCATTTTTTTCATTTTCGGCATGATCCCATTTGCATGCCGCTGCCCTATGCTTAAACAGCAGATATCGGCAAAAAAAAAAAAAAACTTTGATTTTTATAAAAATTAAGCATGCCTAAGGACTATGATACATCTTTTTTTTTTGGAGCTGTCATGTCTCCATTTTGTTATTTGCAGAAATGTATTCAGTTAGTAACCGAATACATTTCTGCAACTAACACTGTTCTTGCCGGGATACCTGCCTGCATACTTAATCGCTAATTCACTTCATTTGCATATTTTTCATCAGCAAATGAGGTAGTTAACATTCTGCACTGGTTTCCTTGCAAGAACAGTGTAGGCAGGCTCGTGCACATCAGGACACTTGTTTACTGGATCGCTCGGCGGCAATATTCAATGCAGGAATTCCTACACTGTTCCTGCACAGAAAAAAATGTTTGCTGAATCCCAGGGTATGTTTTTCCCATTTTGAACAATGTACATAGTCAAGATATTGATTGGTTTAATAACATAACTGGAATTGTTGTAATTGTAACACTTAAAATAAATTACTATTGGAAAATATTAATTTTTAGTAACTGATACTCTAGCCAGTAGAATAAATTGGAATTTATCCAACCTAACCAGATCTAATATTATTGAATCAAGGATTGTAATAAGGATTTGAGAAAGAAAGATTTTTTTCATCAGTCGTGTACTTAATACTTAAATATTGTATATTTGTAAAAGTGATTGAAATGACATACAGCTGAGGATAGCAAAAATGAAGTTTTTATTCCCCTATACTTATCAGAACAAATTTATTGAAATTAGGTTTATAACTGAAAACTTTACTGAATCAATAATAACTTGAGGCAATTACTAAGTCGATAGAAAATCCCCTGGATTTACTAATCTTCCATGCAGGACTAATCTAGTCCTGCATGGAAGTGGCCACTTAGGAGCAGGACTGCAGCGCGCCATGCATATTAATGAAGGCGCACTGCTCGACCTCCAAGGCATACATGGAGCATGTACGAGTGTAGGGGGTGTGTCTGAGAGCAGAGCACTCATAATAAACATGCCCCTGCAAAGTAGAACAGCAGAAAGTGGAAATAAATGAGTGAGGTTGCTCATAGGTGTCCGCTTATAACCACCAACAGTCCCCCATGCGTACAACAGCAACACGACATAAAGATGAAAAGAAGCCCCTGTATTGTTGTCTAAAGCTCTGAGTACAGCTAACCGTAGGTGTGCAGGTGTGCCCATTGCTCAACCATGGTGAAAGCAGCCCATAAAGCTGAAGAGGATAACAAGGACAATATATGCAAATGAAGCATGTCAGCAATAGTGTAGTGGGCAGAGCATTCGCCTAATGAGCAGGCATTCCCAGTACGAGTCCCAGCGCAGCACAGTTTATTTTACATGGTAAAGCATGGTATGAGCAATATTTGTAATGCAAATCCAACTAAATGACATAATTTTTATGAACAGGAGTACTGCAGGAAATGCACATGTGAAGAGTCAGTATCCTAATGAATAAGCCAGCAGTAAGCAGGTGTAAGCACAGATCAGCAGTAGTAAGCATATGTAAGCACTAGTAAGTGTTTGCAAGTGCGTTTGTCCAGGGTTAAGCACTGCCGACACAGATTAAGCAAAGCAGAAGCTAACTGGTTGTAAGATACTGTGACTGGAAGTCAGCAGTGCTTACCACTGCGCAAACCCACTTACAACCACTTGAAAGAGCCTTAAGCACACCATATCAACTGGCTGGTGTTCTGCCCAGCAACAAAACAAACAGCTTCTGTAAAGCCAAAACCCAGGACCATGTACACCATACACAAAATGATTTACCACTAAGCCATGCCAGATATGCAGAAATTGTATGTTGTCAAAAATATAACTCCAGCCCAGTCATACAATAGTACAGAGAATATATGCCTACAGCTAGATGTGCGTGCGTGTGCAAATATATTACTATCTAAACGGATACAACATATCTATAGATGTAGTCACATATATATACATATATATATATATATATATATATATATGTATATATATATATATATATATAAATATCCAGAGATATATACATATATATACAAATATATGAACAGATATACATGCAAATGCCGACAACTAAACATATATATGTCAACATCTATATGTCCACATATACACATCAAGTGACATATTTGTACACCGATGTATGTCTCCATAGGTATATACGGACATAGTTAGATATATGTAAACAAATATATATACCCACAGAGGTATATATGGCCAGACATCTGTAGATACCAATGGTAGATGAACAGAAACATATATGTCCACATGCACCGTTAATGGGCCTGAGGGGCCCCAAACAATATACGTCATGTACGAATTTGCATACCCCCTGCCCAGCCAAACACATCTGCCCTGCAATACACTACCAAGCTCATTGTATTGTATGTGTGTCATTGCAATAGGGAATTAAATTAGCCCTCTGTTATGTTTCGCATGTTGACATCACATATCCCTCTCCCCCACCCACTAGGTGGGCCGAGCAGTACACGCCCATCCAACCCAGGCCATCCCCAACCCATACATGCATAACCCACAGTTCCACTTCCCTCCCACCCGCAGCACACACGCAGTCACCATCCCTACCCTTGTTACCAGCCCGTAGCAACCACACCACCAAACATTGCCCCCCCACCCCCCTCGGGACCCATCCCGTATGATGTCCGACCCAACTATCCTAGGTGTGGCACTAGCCGTAGTCCATGCACATAGCCATGGGTACCTATGTAACCCTGGGTGTAGATGAAGGTTGAATACCTAATGTTTGGGTTGACCTGCATGGGACGAATGTATTCCTGGTACTAACAATAGATTTCACATGTGACTCTGTGTACAATAATGGATTTAATTGTAGGTATCACAAAGCATACGTGGCACACAAGTTTGGCCGGTATGCACATGAAACACACTATCCAGCAACACCAGTCAACATTACTGGATATGTAGCTAAATATGTAGAGGTATGTGTGTTTGTATATATACCCATAACTAAATACATTTATACCTCTCCCTCTCTGTAGTACAAATGTATATATACATAGACAGACATATATATAAATATCCACATATAGATATATACATATGCAGACACCCATACATCCACATATCGTTTTATATATATATATATATATATATATATATATATATATATATATATATATATATACATTTACAGCAATATATATATCTATATATATATATCTATATATATATATATATATATATATATATATATATATATACAGACATATACATATATATATATATATATATATATATATATATATATATGTGTGTGTGTGTGTGTGTGTGTGTGTGTGTGTGTGTGTGTGTGTGTGTAGATATACACAGATGTATAGCTACGATACGATACAGCACATAAGAATGACATATATTCACAGGCCATGCCAATGGAGGCGGAGGGCCCAATCAACAAACTTGTAGCACGTAGCAGTAACTCTCCCCCCCCAGCCAGATAGGGGAAATGAACAAACAAACACACAAACAATGTAAACAATCCACTGCTCCCCGGACCACAGGCAGGATCCATCCGGGGGGGGCACAGTGGACCCGCTAAGTCTAATCTTGGAACAGAGACAGTAGCGTCCCTTGCAGGACACCCCAAAAATTGTCTTGTTATAGGAGGATGCCCGTGTGATGACCTTTCAAGGTGGGGCATGTATGTACCTGGACTACAAGGGTGGGAAAGTCTGATGACCCATGGGTCAAGACAACATATGAGATGGGTCCCGTGAAGTGGAGAGTGGGCAGTGTCTAGTGGTGTGTTTAGACCCGACCTGCATCCAGAGTAAGTATGAGTCCTGAGGAGGTGCAGGTGGGGGAACTATGAGTATGTAATTATGGGTCTAGGCGTGCAGGTGTTTGCTGGAGTGGTTCTATTCAGACCACCCCAGGGATGTAAGCAATAGTGTTCATTGGGCAGAGCCGCCACCCAACGAGCAGTCACTCCCGCTACAAGTCCCACTGCAGCACAGTCTATTTTACATGGCAAAGTAAGGTATAACCAGATGTATTGTTACAAATCCCACTAAATAACACCAAAGAACACATGGTCACAACAACCCACTGTTGGCATGTAAGCAGAACTACTTGGCATCACAAGGCATTATTGTTGTCCCCACCCCCACCCAGGAGTGTGAATGTCCAAACCTACCTCCAAATGCAGTGTATATACACAGATGTTGCTGGAGAAGAAATGGCCACCTGTGGACCTTCCCGTCAGCCTACCTGTACATCCCTGGACATTTCCCTTACTATCTGCCCCTCTGTGTGCCCCATTAACACCACTTACCTATCGACCCTTGTTTCATTACTATTACTGATCACAGTCACAGGTAGGTGTCACCTTCTTCCCCAACTATATTGGCAGAATCTGGAACCCCCTACCCACGTGTATTACCTCAGCTGTCCCACACGACACATGTAAATAACACATGAAGGAACACCTCAAGCACACTTGGAGTAGCAAATGCTCACCACCTGGCAAATTCCTCCCCACAACTAACACTCCATACCCCTACACCAACTAGTGAAACCGACTCCTCCTGTCCGCATACAAATCCCAACATCCTGCATACCTTCCCTATTGTTCCACCACCAATAATTCCAACGACCTACTATACAGTTACAATGTCTCCCCCTCTACCAACCTACCTACTCCATCACTATTCACTTCTACTCTAGCACACAGGTATAGCATAACTAAACTTAACCTGAATACCTGAGTGTAACCTACCCAGAACTGTTAAACTGGAATCTCAGTTCACCTTAAACTGACCTATGTCAACAGTCATACCTGACATGTAAACCTTACCTAAGCATGTATAATACCAACATGTTAATGTGAACTAAGCATGAAAAATGTGGTACATAGCTATGTTAAGTCTGTTACTCTCTATGAATGTGTACACCTCAGTACTATATGTAATGTGTAGCTGGGGATTACTGTGGAGCTTCACTCCCCAGGCCACCACTGACAATGGAGAAGCATCCATTCTGATTGTCCCGGACAACAAATGTGAACTGAATACATGAAGTAGCGTGGGGGTATGCTGCAGCAAGTGGGATTATGCTTGTTTGGATGGCGGTAAGCAATGCTCACACTGGTTAAGCAATGTGGAGGCCAACCCAGTGTAAGATGCCATAACTGGAGGTCAGCAGATCTGAGCCTTGTGCACACCGATGCATACCTGCCTCTACAGTGTCTTAGGCTGTCTGTAGCCAACAGCTCTCATCATGCCCATTAACAAAATAATCTGCACTCCCGGGTTCCAACCCCTCCAGCCTTGCACACTATAGTCTAACTGAGTTACCACTAAGGCATGGCAGATCAGCTGCTGTTATCACAAACATATCATCCAGCACAGTTATTCAACAGTATAGGAAATGTATGTAGGTATGTAGATTAATACCAGCAAATATGTGCACATCGCTCAATCACAGTATTCTGAGCAGTCTATGTGTATCAGCGAACAGTGCTGTCCAAACATACTGTGAGAACAATAGTCTTGCATAATACTGAAGAGAAGAATGAATAATGGTGCATGCCGTGGGGGTGTGTGGGCATGCTTCATGCACAGAATGTCACACCTGGGGCGTTGGTTCCGCAGAACCGGGTAGATGAGGCTGGCCCAGTGTGTGGGTCACATAGGTGTTTCCACCAGTATCGTAGGAGAATCAAGGGAAGGCTGGAATGTACATGGACTAAATGGATGAAGAGCCTGCTGAAGCTTGGGACGAGATAGTATAATGGAGGAGTACCGACTCATGCAGAGAGGGAAATGTGTGGAGGTGTGGTATGGCTGGGCTAGCAACTGGAGAATGGATGGATGCTGTGTGCTGTGCACGTGGAGCTCGGGGGCCGGGGAAGGAAACATGGGTATTAAAATATGGTAGAAATATGCAAATGAAGCAGAACAGCAATAGTTTAGTAGGTAGAGAATCCGACCAATGAGCAGGCATTCCTGGTTCGCGTTCCACTGTAGCACAGTCTATTTTACATGGCAAAGCATGTTATAAACAATATTTTTGTTGCAAGACCCATGAAATAGCTAAAATATATGAATTGGAGTACCGCAAGATATGGACATGTGACGTACCAGTGTCAGATGGAATAAGTCACTAGTAGGCAGGTTTAAGCACAAATAAGCAGCAGTAAGCATATATAAGCATTAGTAAGCATGTTTAAGTGCATTTGCATGAGGTAAACATTACCTAGTCAGAATAAGCAAAGTAGAAGCTAACTGAGTGTTAGAAACTGTAACTGGAGGTTAGCAGTGCTTAGCTCCGCACAAACCTGCTCACACCCGCTTACACCCGCTTTAATGTGCCGTAATCACTCAGTACCCAATGGCCCATGTTCTGCCCAGCAACAAAATAAGCAGCTCCTGCAAGTCTCGAACCAAAGACCCTGCACACCATAGACAAAGGGAATTACCCCTAAGCTATGACAGATACAAATAAAGTCAACGTCAGAAACATATCATCCAGTCCAGTCATGCAACAGCACAGAGAATGTAGACCTACAGCTAGATGGATGTGTGTGTGCAAATATATTACTATCTAAATGGATACAGCATATCCATGGTGCAAGACAACATACGTAATGGCTCACAAGAACTGGGGAGTGGGCAGTGTGTACTGATGTGCCCAGACCCGACCTGCACCCGGAGTAAGGAAGAGTGCCAAAGAGGAGGTGTGGGTAGGGAACTATGGGTATGCAATTATGGGCCTAGGTGTGCAGGTGTTGGCTGGAGCGGTTCTATGTGGACCACCACAGAGATGTAAGCAATAGTGTGCATTGGGCTGACCTGACACCTAACGAGCAGCCAGGCCTGGTATGAGTCCCACAGCAGCAATGTCTAATTTACAGGTCAAAGGGCGGAATAACCAGATGTGTTGTTGCAAACTCACTAAATGACACCAAAGAACACATGGTCGCAACACCACGCTGTAGTCATTTAAGCCAAACTAATTGGCATCACAAGGTATTGTTGGTCTCCCCACCCCCACCCAGGGGTGTGAGTGTCCAGACCTACCTCCAAATGTAGGGTATATACACAGCTGTCACTGTAGAAGAAATGGCCAGCTGTGGACCTTCCCGTCAGCTGTCCTGCACATCCCTGAACATGTCACCTACTATCAGCCCCTCTGTGTAGCCCAATAACACCACTTACCTATCAACCCCTGTTTTATTCCTAGTAATGTTCACAGTCACAAGTAGGTGACACCCTCCACACAACTATATTGGCAGAATCTGGAACTCCCAACCCAGGTGTATTACCACAGCTGTCCCAGATGACACATGTAAATAACACATGAAGGGAAAACTCAAGCACACTTGGATCACCACCTGCTCACCACATGGCGAAGTCCACCACCCCCCAACTAACACTCCAGACCCCTACAACAACTACTGACACTGACACCTTCTGTCCTGCCTCGTATACATATCCCAACACCCTGCAAACCTGCACTACTGCTCCCCCACCAATCAGTCGAATGGCCTACTATACAGTTAAAATGTCCCCCTCTCCACCTACCCACCTACACCTTCACTATTGACATCTACTCTACAAAACAGGTATGGCCTAACTAAACTTAACCTGAATACCTGAGTGTAACCTATCCAGAACTGCTAAACTGGAATCCCACTTCACCTTACACTGACCTTCGTGAGCAGTCATACCTGACATGTACACCTGACTTAAGCATGTATAACACTGACATGTGCATGAAGTAGTATGGGGTTATGCAGCAGCAAGCGGGAGTACACCTGTTTGGGTGGCGGTAAGCAATGCCCACACTGGTTAAGCAATGTGGAGGTCAACCCAGTGTAAGACGCCATAACCGGAGGTCAACAAGTCTGAGCCTCGTGCACACCAGTGCATACCTGCCTACACTTCCCCCACAGTGCTTTAGGCACACTGTAGCCCACAGCCCTCATCGTGGCCAGTAAGAACATAATCAGCACTCCCAGGTTTCCACCCCTCACAACCTTGCACACTATAGTCCAAGTGAGTTACCACAAAGGCATGGCAGATATACAAATCAGCTGCTGTTATCACAAACATATCATCTGGCACAGTCAGTCAACAATATAGGAAATGTATGTAAGTATGTACATTAATACCAGCAAACATGTGCACAGTGCTCAGTCACAGTATTCTGAGCAGTCTATGAATATCAATGAACAGTGCTTGTCAACACATACTGTGAGAACAGTAGTCTTGTATAATACTGAAGAGACAAATGGAAAATGGGGCACGCCGTGGGGCCGTGTTTCATCTGCGGAAGTGGGAGATGAGGCTGGTCTGGTGTGTGAGCAAACTGCTGCTTCTCAACCCCCTGGCAGGATGCTACCAGTGGGAGAAACAGTGTAGACCAGCAAAGTCTACTTGTGACACAACAAAAGGTCCGTCGCTGGCAGGACGCACCAGACATTGTGGGTCACAATGATGTTTCCACCAGTATCGGAGGAGGATCAAGGGAAGGCTCGAACATACATGGACTAAACAGATGAAGAGCCTGCAGACGGTTGCATTGAGACATTAAAATGAGATGTGCAGAGAGGGAAATGTAAGGTGTGGTATGGCAGGGCTAGCAACTGGACAATGGATGGATGCTGTCTCCGTGGAGCTTGGGGGCCATGGAAAGGGATTATGGGTATGACATTAAAGTAGAAATATGCAAATTAAGCAGAACTGCAATAGTGTAGTGGGCAGAGCATCTGCCTAACACGCACACATTCCCAGTTCAAGTCCCACTGCAGCACATTCTATTTTCCATGTGAAATCAGTATATCAACATTGTTTTGTTGTATAACCTACTAAATGACATTTATACTTAATCAGGAGTACTGCATCCCACATAGACCCACACATTATTCAAAGGACATGAGATGACACACAGGTATGTATACAAAGAGGCTTACTATGAAATTTTCGAATGTAACTCCGTCGACTGCACTTTTGTCAAACACAGAAAGTTGAAAATGGTAATGTCAAATTCCAAAAGCCAACCTAGGAATGGGTTTTAACATGGGTTGAGATAGGGGTGAGGTTTGTAGTTCAGCAATAGCAGTAAACACTTATCTTGACCCATGTTAAAACCCATTCCTAGGTTGGCTTTTGGAGTTCGACATTGCCGTGTTTGACTTTCCAGTTCGACAAACTTGCAGTTGACAGAGTTACATTTGAAAATTTGATAGTAAACCATACACTGACAGCCTTTATTGGTGTATTTTACAATAATGTATGCCATTACCTACAGCACATAGATGTGGACTTATTTAATCAGTGAGGAATGCAAGGCCCACATAGAAAAGTAGATGCAGACAGTGCGGATATATAACATACTATGCTGTCCATGCCAAGCCCGTCAGTTCATACAACTGTGGACAAAGGATTTGCCATCAAGATAGGTAACAATAAACAATAACAGATGTAGTTCAGCAGCCGCCAATTACACCCTGTAGTCAAGGTCTAAAGAGACATTTATTACCTGTGATAATGTCTATGTATCTGTCACATGTATGGACCCTGACCAACAACTGTTGTGGGAGTCCACGATATTACTGGGATGACTGCAGGAATGCTAGCAGTAAATAATGATAGGCCAATACCGAACAACCCCTAACCATATCACAGCAGGACAATGCCATCCATATATGTGGAGGACAGAGGCAGGAGCACAAGGCCATACTTGTAGTGTTGCTGTTACACACCCTGCAAATTGCTGGTGTTACAGGATTCATTGCAACATTCCCTTATGCAGGAATAACACATCAGGAACACAACTGGAAGTAGCCATTGATTGATAGCATGCAACAGAAAGATTGCCGGGGATATATCTATGACAAGACTTGTGTGGTGCACAGGCAAAAGCAAACAGACAATCCACTGGTCATCATGTGGACAGGCCCACAGACAGACTGCATTCCATCCTAAACTACTATGTATACGCAAACTCTGCAAGACCAGAAATATACAATGCACATAACACTACTCACTTGATCTGTAAGTCTGGAACTTCTTAAGATTGTGTAGTTGCCCTGTGTCTGTAAGTCCTGCTGTAATAGGTAGTGCAACCTGCCATCTGTAACACTACTGCCCACATACAGGAAGGATGTCCTCCATACTGGAAAGGTGAAGGGACAACACCCACATCAGTAAGCAGTTTATAGTACTGGGTTGCCATGAAAATGGTTAACTGAATCACTACACAGCAGGCTGCATGCAGTCAGCAACTGTTACACACTGATTGGTGCAGAGCTCATCACCTGATCATGTGCAGTACCTACAAATGCCATGCTGAAATCCATTCAAACCAACTAATTTGTTCTACTGGAGATGGAGAGAGAGAAAGAAATAAAAAAAAAAAGAAAAAAAAAAGAAACTATAAAATGAAGCTCACACAGTGGGAAACAAATACCTAAAAGCCAAAACCAGGAAGGCGTCACACCTGTCCAAAGAATAAAAGGTATGTAAAACATAACTGTATGCAATTTAATGTAGTATGTGGTATAGAGTAATAGGATATATGATGTTGAATGTTTGATTTGTGCCATCTGTAGTTGTCCTTGTAATGATGTCCCGCTGAACAACTGCTATGGACAATACTGTCTGTCCCTGTAAGCAGTGGGACATACCCACCAACTGTGCAGATCAGCAATGAATTTATTTTATTTTATTTATTTATTTTATTTTACATTTGTTTACCGGGCTAGTCTAGCTGGATATATTTCCATTTTCAGTAGAGGCCCGGGTAGAAAATCTCCAGCATTAATAATTAGATCATAACTTGAAATACAAAACAAGGATGGTACATGGTAAATGAAAGTAGTTCAAATAAAAATAATCAAGAATCAATAATAAAAATAGTGATAAAATAAGTTATTTACACTAGTATAGAAATCATAAAGAAGGTGAAATGAATTATTTACACTGATAAAAGTGACATAGCGTTATTATGGACTAGATTGTACTAACAATAAGCAGGATAGAAACTACCAAAATGTTTCATTGTGGTCACCAGTTCAGTTCTTTCTTCATCATAGAAATTATACAAATATGTGTGAAAAATTGGTAGTGTGAAGAAATAATATTAGCAGAGAGAAAGGTTAGTCAGATTTACTGCATGGACATAACCAGTGTGTTTTAAAGTGTGTTTTAAGTCTTTGTTTAAAGAGAGGCAAGGAAGGAAGTGATGTTAGTTCCTTGGGAAGGAGGTTCCAGTCTTTTCCCACTGTGTTAGAAAACAGGGAATCTCCAGCCAAGTTGTTAGTTTTGGTTATGCTAGCTAGAAGCTTGTTAGAAGAGTATAGTGAGATTAGATCTTTATAGGGGATTATGAGATTGGATAGTATAGGAGTGCTATTAGGTTGATAGAATATCTTGTGGGCCATGGTTAGCTGGGAGATTTTCAGAAGGTTTTGAAGTTCAAACCAGCCCAGCTGCTTTAGATTTAGACAGTGGTGAGTTCGAAAGGGATTACCAGTGGCAAATCTGGCGATGCTGTTATAGGCATGCTCTAGTCTGACAAGGTTATTCTTTTTGAGGTTAGTGTATATGGGAGAGGCATAAAGAAGAGTAGAAATTAAATGGGAATGAGCAATTTTGGTTTTAGCTGTTGGAGTTAAGAATGTTTTGATTCGATATAAGGAGTCAATTTTCCTGTTGACATTTTTAATGGTGTTATTTATGTGACTATCAAATGTAAAGTTATCAATAGTAATTCCTAACAGTTTGGTTGTAGAGTCAGGGTGTATGATTGTGCGGTTATTGGAAATGACAGATAAATCAATTGGAGTAGACTTATTGGAGGGTGTAAAGAGAAGGAGCTTGGTTATCTTAGCATTAAGAAGGAGACAACGTTTTGTGAACCATGTTTCAACTGTGTTGAATACATTCTGAGTCAGGGAATGTAGTGCAGATGGTGAGCTTGCTGGGCAAATTAATGTTGAATCATCTGCATATTGAATGCAGGTGGCATGTGGGATTGCTACATGCAGGTCGTTAATAAAAAGAGAAAAAATGACAAAGATGTCAGCCATAATATATGTGTATGTTATGTTAGTGTGGACAATAGCTGGTGGTGGATGTACTGCCGTCATGATAGACACAAGGATGTCAGAGCACACCACTTGCAGGACAGTCATGTTAAAGTGTAATGTAGCATGTACAAATGTCATAGGTGTGTAATAGGCATACCAGCAATCTCACACCATATTTACCACCCTAATGTTAGTCTGTGTTCACATGTGGCACCTGTCTTTGTTGCAGCAAGGCAGAACAGTGCAGCTGTGAATGAAAGATAGTTACAGAATGCGGACCAGATGTCTGAATGCACTCCACATATCTGTGTGATACAGAATGTGACTTGTATGTGTACAGATACACAGACACTCATAGAGACATAGGTATATCAACAACGTACTACATATATCTACACATATATGTACATAGATGTATATTTATACACATATATATATAGTGGCACTGACAATGGCATGCAGGTGAAATACTCTGTAACAGGCCAGCAAAGATAAGTGTCCCCACAGGGAGCATGGCTACAAACACATAGCACAAAGCGTGGCACATACACATAGCACAAAGGTGGCACAATACAACATATGTCCCAATGGTAGGTAAGCAGCTGACATAACAGTTGCAGTCTGTGAATAGTTTGTTGTAGCTGATATGGTGGGGGAGACAAATATGTGTATTAAGAACTATGGTTACCCTGCTATATGGGTAGCTCAGACCTGTTTCCATCTTTATGTCTTCCAGGAAACATGTCACATAGTCATCTTCCCGCATACAGTGCCGCTGAGACAAAGATCATTATCAACCACCTGGTACAGCACTAAGTACTGCTGTTTGAGCGGACAGCCCATGACTAGCAGGAGAGGACCGCCCTGTGGAACGAGCTAGTCCACAGGGTCAATGATGTTAGACTGCATAACTGCAGCTATGAGCAAGTCTAGCATCATTGCACCGGCCTGCTTCACCGTGTACATTGGCATGCAGCTGCCGTGATGGGGGACCACCTTGCAACAGGGGGGGCAACCCACACATCCATCCCACCCATCCATCCCTCACCCATGTGGAGGAGCTTCTCAGCAGCCTTGTGGCACCTGTCCACCTGCAGCATCAATGCCTGACAGGGCACATCTTGGAGATGGGTGCCAATGACACACCAGCTGAGGAGTGTGCAGGTAAGGCCCCAGGGCACATTGGTACCTCACTCTTGTGTATGCATCTGCATCTGTACAGGTACATCATGCAAAACTGAGATGTCATATACATAGTCTGCTGCTGTGTAGTAGTAATAAACAGTTGTGAATAGGCTGTAATATCGTGTAATTCTACTGTTGATGTAACATAATGTTGCACTCAGCTTTTATGAATGCCACAGCTGTGGCCACTGACATCAGCTTTCTCACACTCCTATGTAGGTCCATCCAGGATACCACAGCGGCAGCAGCCCAAAGCCGGTGAGTATGGTTTGTGTTCATGCATGATGATAAACTGGGCATGTAATAGATATGGGATATCCCACGCACATGTCTAACACACTTACCCATACTGCATGCTGTACACATTCATGTTTTGTTGCTGTGAAATGCACTGCATCACAGTAGAAACCATGCAGGGTATCGGAAGGGTACAACAGATGCATGCAAGATAACTAACATCCTGTCAATGTCCGATGTGTCCACAGGGATGTGAAGTGTGGCAGGATACATGGCCTACAGTAGGGACATGTGTGACTTAACACCACTATTGCTGTAGCTGCACACAATCAGATTATGTAAACATTGCAGATGTATCCCTGTCCCCACAGCACTCATGACAGCAGTGTGTGCACTCCAAAGGATGTGCACATGAGTAGACCTTGCAACCATGCAGAGGTCTGGGACATGTGTAGGGCACCCCTCACAGCCATGGTAAGGTCCGCTGGTTGTCAGTGTAATAGGCATGTACTGGTCATACATGCACTGCTGATGTTGTGATCAGTAACGCAGGCATCAGGAATCCACAACTGATAGCTGTTCACATATCATCCCAGGTATGAGTTGCTATAACACATAGGGGCTGTGCGCATTGGAGCTGACATAGCCGACTCAGTACTACAGATGCATCAATCGTTTCTACACCTGCGAGGTATGATGCATAGTACAAGGCAGGGTGCAAAGCAGGTCCACAGTAACACTTTGTGCATGGGTGCAGTGTTAACACGGGGAAGGGCCATCACCTACCAACAAAGCCCATGCCTCACACACATATATACTGCTACTAGCATGATGTCACTATGGTTGCACTGCATGCTGTTGAGCACCATATGTAATGCATGTTGACAGAAAGGTAATGGGAGGACTGTGTGTACAAATGTGCAAATCCACATGTAGGAGTGTGCTGTGTGTGTGTGTGTGTGTGTGTGTGTGTGTGTGTGTGTGTGTGTGTGTGTGTGTGTGTGTGTGTGTGTCCATGTATGCACAGGCGATAGTGGGATTGACCAATGGCAGTACTTCCCCTTGGGATTGTGCTGTACATGGAGTGAGACATGGGACACCAGGACAACCTTTCAGGTATGTGAACACAGGACAGCTGATAGCATAACAAGGTCTGTAGCATGGAGCATGCATTGGGAGGTACAGTACATACCAGGTATACACATCATATTGCCAACAACAGATAGGTAACTGGCTACCCACATATGCATCACTACAAATGCAATGGGGAATTACCACAGCACATCAGTGAGTGTATCCAGGTAGTACTGTTGTCCTCATGATTGGTCGCTTGTGCAGCAGATGTGACATAGAATGAGCAAAACTGTAGTATGAGGCTCTGGTGTGTGACATATGTAGTGAATGTAGCAGCCTCATCCATATAGGGGTCTTGTACGCCATTACTGCCCATACATAGGGTAATACAGGGTGACAGCAGTGAGATCATGTACAACCTACTCCACCCAAGTAAGGGAGGCGATGGAGTAACAGGTCAGGTGTTGTAACCACACATGTAGGCATGGAGAGGAGTGATATATTAATGGACTGTAGTGATGCGTTTATATTAGCATGTGCCATGCAGGATGGGGAACATATGTAACCGACTGTGGGACTGTCTGTAAACTCAGGGAAAGTGAGATAGTAAGGTGGCTGTCAGTGTGAGTGTGTGTGTGTGTGTGTGTGTGTGTGTGTGACTGTGTGCACTGTTATGCAATGCTGTACAGGTCTAAATATGTATATTTGTTTCACCAACAGGTGGTGAGGTGGGTCAGGGTCCCTCCTGCATGCAAACTGAGGTAGGTGTCCCTACAGACACCGATGATGATGATGGTACAGGTGAGGCACAGGTGGGCTTGTCAGAGGCCGACACTGTGCCAACATGTGTCATCACTCTCCTAGCCACCCCATGTCCGCACACAGTTACAGTGCCCCTACAAACCCCATCACACGTGGCCATAGTAGAGGGACAGTTGGCACTCGGTGGCAATGACCAGGAAAGTGTGGCATCCATGCCAACTGTGTCGGGTCACAGTCGGCATAGCCAGATGTCCAGAAGGCCAACACATCGGCAGATGTACCGTGGTGCTCATGGGAGGACCACAGGTCATCATGCCCCTGGCAGAGGCACCACAACTGGTACAACCAGGTGCATGTTTCAAGCTGTAATGGAGGCACAGGCACGTATGGAAGTGCACACCAGATAGGGCCTGAGACTGCAGAGATCTGCTTTCGCAGCTGTAAGTGGCAACCTCCATGAACTCGCTGGTGCCTTCCATGAATATACCGAGGTCATGCATAGACGGTGAGGTGAGATGGCTGGCCTTCTCAACCATGGTATGTCTGTGCTAGAATGTGTGGTGGGAGTGGTGCGATGGCTGCATGGACGTAGGCCAGACACATCAGCAGCTGGCGGTCAACGTGCACATGCCAGGATGCCCAGCCACTCTCATAGTGGCAATACCAGCTGTAGCACACCACAGGGGTTGCTGTCCACACCACACCGCAGCAGGCCTCATGCACGTGGCCCTGGCCAGTCCCAGGTGGGACATGGTACCAGCGGACATATGTCATCATCAGGGGAGAGTAGCACCTCAAGGTCTGTACCTGCACATGCCCATGGAACCCCTGGCAGGCCCAGTCAGTGTGTCCGTGGCCAGTGGCAGTGAACTGCACACCCTACCAGGTATGATCTGCAGCTGTCCAACATCACTTGTATAGGCATCTACATGGCGAAACTGTGTGCATGCATACCCACACACTATGCAGCGACCCCATACCAACACACACCACATCACCATGCCCCAATCAAGGAACCACACCCCTGACCCACACACATGGTGACACATTTGGACAGCCCTTGGCCTCTGGCACACCTGAAACACACCCTGTGCATATGATGATACCTGTGCCACATCCCTGCCATCCATAACATCAATGCAGGGACAGGCTAACATGGTTCTGATGCACACGGTGACTGTAATGGAGTGCTGCAATGTACTGCAGTGTAGAATGTAGTCAGGGGTAATGTGTACTGCATACATGTCAGGTAGTGTAGCCAAGCAGCTATGATGGATCTCAGCTGATGGTAACAGAAATTGTTATCCCCATACTGTCATCCATTTGTGCTGT